>NC_136488.1:172451165-172643665 GCF_053919585.1 Euprymna scolopes | reverse complement strand
TGAAATAAAAAAATAATAAAAATAAGATAAAAATAATAAGAATAATAATAAAATAATAATAATTATAAAAAGTAATTAAAATAAAATAATAAAAAATAATAAAAATAATAATAAAATAAAAAATAATAAAATAATAATAAAAATAAAATAATAATGCAAAATAATAATAAATAAAAATAATAAAAAATAAAAATAAAACAATAATAAAATAATAAAAATAAATCAAAATAAAATAATAATAATAATAATAATAAAATAATAATATTAATAATAATAAATAACAATAAAAAAATTAATAATAATAATAATAGGAAGAAGAATAACAACAATAAGAACAACAACAATAATAATAATAATAATAATAATAAAAATTCAAGAGTAATGTGAACAGACATCTTTCTGCTAAACTCCCTACATAGTACCCCTGGAACTTAGGTCCCTGATAGTAGCCCCCTACATCAAAGGGGCAATATGCCTTGTTTGGGGGGAAAATGTAATAATAATAAAAAAAAATAAAAAATAAATGAATAAAATAATAATAATAATAATAATAATAATAATAATAATAATAATTATTATTTTTTATTATTATTGTTATTATTTTATTGTTATTATTTTTATTATTGGCTCACATGGAGCTTTCACACAAGTCAACAAACGATCTGGTTGGAGACCTGTGGTGTTCTCTGGAAGCTGAGTGACAATAAGTCTCCCCAGACGTCCAGCTCTCTCCTCCTCCTCCTTCGATAGCATTTGCAAATAAATTTGCATCACCGCAACAGCCTCTTACCATTGATTTCTCGCTGGCAGTGGCCATTGGTTTATACTTGAATTTGAGTGGCACTAAGCCTCCCCAAGATCCCAGTTTTCTTCACACTTGTCCAGCAGAGGTCTGGCCAGTGCTCCCTCCTCGGTCTTTCCATCCTCCTTGACCCTTCTCGTCTCTATGGTATCACTTTTCTATTGGGGGAACGGTAGTGAAACAATGGAAGGGATGCATGATTGGGGTGTAGAACATGTAGTTCTGCAGCTTCGGTGTTCTTCATTCCCTGTAATGCTTCTTCGTTATATTGTCTTTTGTTATTCTCCGCATTCAAGGGTTTTACTTAATATTTCAGCGGTTTTCATTATCGTTAGGCGTTGTATTTTTGCAGCTATTCCTCTCATTCCAATTTCTGCCATTCTTTTTTCCAGGTTTTTCGGAATTGTTCCTAGTGCTCCTACTATTATCGGTACTATTTTGATTTTCTTCATCATCCAAATCTCTTTTAACTCTCTGGCTAGTTCTGTGTATTTGCTTCGTTTCTCCTTTTCTTTCATACTCACCCTGTGGTCAGCTGGGACAGCAAAGTCTACAATTTGACAGGATTTCTCTTTTTTGTTAATTATTATAACATCTGGTCTTCTTGCTTGGATGGGTTTGTCCGTTTGTATGTCCATGTCCCATAGGATTTTGTGGTTCTCATTTTCGAGTGCTGTTGCGGGTTTATGCTTGTACCATTTATCTGTATGCTCAAAATGCAGCCGTTTGCACAATTCCCAGTGCACCGCTCTCCCCACTTGGTCATGCCTGTTTTTGTATTCCTTTTAGGCCAGTTTGCTGCATTCACTTTCTATATGGTTTATCGTTTCGTCTCTGTGTCCACAGAGTCTGCATTTGCTGTTTCTTGTGTTTTATCGATCCTTGCTTTGATATGGTTGGTTCTTATCGAGTTATCTTGTGCTGCAGTTATTAGAGATTCTGTTTCTCGGCTTATATGCCATTTTTGTATTCATGTCCAGGTGTTTTCGTTATTCTCATCTTTTGTCATTCTTATGAATCTTCCGTGGAATTGTTTCTCTTCCCATTATTATTTTTATTTTATTTTATTTTATTATTATTATTATTATTATTATTATTATTATTATTATTATTATTTTATTATTTTATCATTATTATTATTTTTATTGTTGTTATTTTATTATTTTTATTTATTATTATTATTATTATTTTATTGTTATTTTATTATTATTTTATTATTGCTATTTATTATTATTAATATTATTATTTTATTTTTAGTTATTTTTATTATTTTATTATTGTTTTATTTTTATTTTTTATTATTTTATTATTTTATTATTATTTTGAATTATTATTTTATTTTATTATTATTTTATTATTTTTTATTTTATTACTATTTTTATTATTTTTTTATTTTATTTTTATTATTTTTTATAATTATTATTATTTTTATCATTATTTTATTATTATTCTTATTATTTTTTATTTTATTTTTATCATTTTTATTATTATTTTTTTAATTATTTTATTATTTATTATTATTATTTTTTATTATTATTTTTTATAATTTTTTTTTTTTTTTTTTTACATAGAGACCACTCCAGGATGAGGGTTAAGAGTGTACACTAGTCAATTGGACTTAGTAATCGTTAGTAATGGAAATTCGGTAAATTTGTTAACTTAAGTCAAACGGCTCATCAAGACTTGAAGACAATCGGATTGTAGTCTGCTGGAAAGCAGGAAAACGGAAGATAGTTCCACAGGCGTGCACTTCCAAGAAAGAAGCTTTGTTCATGGAATCTATGTTTAGGTTTAGGCACAGATAAAGAGTGGGGGAAATTATTGATAGTGGTTTCAGCTAAACGAGTGTTTCTTATGAAAGTTTGGCAAGGAGGACCATAGATAGAAGTTCAGTCAAACACGTGCCATGAAAATGATGATACATCAGAGACAAACTCGCAACATCTCTTCTGTGAGACGGAGGTTGCAGGGAAGAGAAAAGGACATCTCCTACGAGACTACGAAGTCTATTTTGAACCCTATCAAGGCAGGACAAGTCCTTTCTAGCAGCTCCTGCTCAGATGTGGCAACAGTACTCCATCCTTGGATGTACCTGGCACTTATATAGATAGAGAATTGCATCAGTGGTGAGATATCTACTGGATCGATAGAAGGATCCTACCATTTTTCCAGCAGCCTTGGTAACAGATTTGATGTACGTGTTCCATTTCAGATCAGGAGTAAAGGTCAAGCCCAGAAGCTTGTCAAAATATGAGGCCTCCCCAAGACGAGAACCATTCATTTCAATTGATGCCAGATGGGGATCAGAACGTTGATGATGTAAAGATAGAAGCTTGGTTTTAGATGCATTAAAAGTAACCAGCCACTCCATTCCCCATTGTACCACATACTCAAGATCAGAGGAGAGAGAATCAGAGAGAACTTAGTTGTTTATGGTCTTAGATGTGCTACGAATGATGGTAGCGTCATCAGCATAAATATTTATGAATGATGTAAGGATGTGATTTGGAAGATCATTAATGTAGATCAGGAAAAGAGTTGGGCTCAGGATGGACCCCTGAGGGACTCCAGCATTTATACTGTGAGCTTCTGATTTTTGCCCATCAACTACTACTCTTATGAACCTATCAGAGAGAAATAATTTAATAATTGAGAAGACATTTCCAGCTATACCATAGCTGGAGATCTTGTGAAGTAAACCTTTATGCCATACCTTATCAAAGGCCTTGGATATGTCGAAGAGCAATTGCCCTAGAAAGGTTGACGCCGTCGAGAGATTCACTAATCCTATGAGATATAACTATAAGCACATCTGCTGTAGATCTAGCACAACGGAAACCATATTGTGTGTCACTAAGAAGGTTATTTTTGCTGAGATGGTTGATTACTTCTCTATTTAACACAGATTCCAGCAACTTATGATGCACAGGAGACATATTGGCCTGTACTGAGAGGGAGATGAGCGATCACCTGAATTCTTAAATACAGGGCATACTGATGAGATTTTCCAGGGTGATGGGAAGCAATTCTCTTTAAGACAACGTTTAAACAGTTTTGTAAGTATGGGCACAAGTTCTGGTTGGAGCTTTTTGAGTACTATAATTGGAATACTGTCAGGGTTGGTTGCTTTATTGGAATCAAGGTTTTTGATTAGCTTGGCAACATCACGTACAGATATTTGTATATCACATAGTGTGTTTTCTGATACAGAAGGAAATATTGGGGGTTGGTGGCCTTGGTCGCAAAGGGTAGAATTAGCTGCAAAGTTTTGGCAAAGCGTTTGACTTTGTCTGATGCTGACGAGATTACCTCAGGTCCATTGATGAGAGTTGGGATAGAGCACAGGATTCTGTTCAGGATTCTGTTTGCTGTTTGGCAAAATTGGTGGGAACCAAGCCTCTGCTCAGCTACTTTGGATTTGACAGACTGAGCATACAACTCTCTTGCGTTCTTTATCACTTTCTTACAATGGTTGCTGGCAGTCCTGAAAGCGGCTTTAGTCTCCATACATCTATTATGTTGGAAGCAATGGAAAAAGTGATTTCTGTGCGCAATGGCAGCAGCACATTCTCGAGAGAACCATGGCTGTCTGTTAGGTTTTTGCTGGAACTTTTTTGAGGTATGAAACGGTCTATACCTATTGTTTTTTATTATTATTTTATTAATGTTTTTTTTTTAATTATTATTGTTGTTACACATTTGTGTTCTGATAAATATTGTTATTGTTCACACTGAGTTTTTCTTGTTTTGAGTTGTCAACAAAACCAACTCCTACCTACGTAAGAAAGCTTAATGCACACTGAAGTTCCATTGATCTTCAAACACCATGTGAGCATAGAGCGATAGGCAGAGCAGCCAGTAGGAATGCACGCGATCCTTGTGACCCTGGATTATGTTTAGCACCAAGTCACCCAGAATACCACACTGAGTGATTCCATTCCCCCTGGGCCACAACCATATCACAGTTTTCTTTAAGGTATGGTATTTATTTCTCTCCCACTGCAAGAATTTAGACACCAGGGTCAGAAAGTGGGATTGAGAAGTTAGCGCCCCCAAAGACGGGCACTGATCTGCAAAAAAGTGCTTGGGCATCCCTGTCAGTATTCCCCGGTAAGTCGCACCTCAGGCGATTAGTAATAAACTAACTTCTTCTCAAAGAGATAAGGTTGAGCCTGAGAGGGTGGACCTCCTAGAATTACACAGAACTTAACTCCCACCACAAAATCATTACAGGAATGCTTTAATCTCTGTTGATTTTGAGGCCAAGAATAAAAATCCCTAATCCACTCGACAAGAAACTGCCCGATTACCCAAGATTTCTCATTAGGCCTCCACATCGCTGGAAGATTACCCTTTAGCACTTTGTGGAACTCGAAGATTCTCTGAATAATACACGAATAGAGGCTTAAGTTTACAATGACTGTTGGCATTACCACAGAGATCAAAGGTAATTCTATCTTTCATAGATTTATGCTCAGGCAGCTTCTTCTCTTCTTCCATCATATAGGTCCGACGAGGCAACTTTTTTCTAAAAAAGACCCATTTTATTACAGTTAAAAATCTTCTGTGGAATGTAGCCTTCCTATAGAATCAACTCATTAGATTTCTTAATGAAGGCTTCAACTGCTATCACGTCCAAGCTGACAGTTTCCTCATATTGCAAGGGGTGTCTGCTGCAAATCTTACGATATCCCTTTGCCTGGTTGTCTTCTGCCTGAGCATACATGAAGTCACAGAATTTTTATTACAATTCTGTCATACGATAGAAATTATTTAAATAGACAACCACAAAATCACTTAAAGGAAAACAGTTCAGTTGACAATTTTTCTTATAAAACAATAAAAACTCAAAAACAAATTTCCAATTGTAAAAAATTCTAAGATTTTTTAAAAGAAAATAAACTCAATAAATTAAGTGTCCTCAATTAATCCAAATTAAACATTGACTCTTTGTCAACATCTTTTTTTATAATTCTGTCAACATCTTTTTTATGATTCTGTCAACATCTTTTTTTATAATTCTGTCAAAATCTTTTTTATAATTCTGTCAACATCTTTTTTATGATTCTGTCAACATCTTTTTTTATAATTCTGTCAACATCTTTTTTTATGATTCTGTAAACATCTTTTTTTTTCATAATACTGTCAACATCTTTTTTTATAATTCTGTCAACGTCTTTTTTTATAATTCTGTCAACATCTTTTTTAGGATTCTGTCAACATCTTTTTTTTATATAATTTTGTCAACATCTTTTTTTTATGATTCTGTCAACATCTTTTTTTTATAATTCTGTCAACATCTTTTTTTTTATAATTCTGTCAACATCTTTTTTATGATTCTGTCAACATCTTTTTTTATATAATTCTGTCAACATCTTTTTTATAATACTGTCAACATCTTTTATTTATAATTCTGTCAACATCTTTTTTTTAATAATTCTGTCAGCATCTTTTTTTTATAATTCTGTCAACATCTTTTTATATAATTCTGTCAACATCTTTTTTATAATTCTGTCAACATATTTTTTTTATAATTCTGTCAACATCTTTTTTTATGATTCTGTAAACATCTTTTTATATAATTCTGTCAACATCTTTTTTATGATTCTGTCAACATCTCTTTTTTTTATAATTCTGTCAACATCTTTTTTATAATTCTGTCAACATCTTTTTTTATAATTCTGTCAACATCTTTTTTTATAATTCTGTCAACACCTTTTTTATATAATTCTGTCAACATCTTTTTTATAATTCTGTCAACATCTTTTTTATAATACTGTCAACATCTTTTATTTATAATTCTGTCAACATCTTTTTTTTAATAATTCTGTCAACATCTTTTTTTATAATTCTGTCAACATCTTTTTATATAATTCTGTCAACATCTTTTTTTTAATTCTGTCAACATATTTTTTTTTTATAATTCTGTCAACATCTTTTTTTATGATTCTGTCAACATCTTTTTTTTATAATTCTGTCAACATCTTTTTTTATGATTCTGTCAACATCTCTTTTTTATAATTCTGTCAACATCTTTTTTTATAATTCTGTCAACATCTTTTATTTATAATTCTGTCAACATCTTTTTTTATAATTCTGTCAACACCTTTTTTTTATAATTCTGTCAACATCTTTTTTATAATTCTGTCAACATCTTTTTATATAATTCTGTCAACATCTTTTTTTATAATTCTGTCAACATCTTTTTTTATAATTCTGTCAACATCTTTTTTTATAATTCTGTCAACATATTTTTTTTATAATTCTGTCAACATCTTTTTTTATGATTCTGTCAACATCTTTTTATATAATTCTGTCAACATCTTTTTTTATAATTCTGTCAACATCTTTTTTTATAATTCTGTCAACATCTCTTTTTTTATAATTCTGTCAACATCTTTTTTTATAATTCTGTCAACATGTTTTTTATAATTCTGTCAACATCTTTTTTTTATAATTCTGTCAACACCTTTTTTTTATAATTCTGTCAACATCTTTTTATATAATTCTGTCAACATCTTTTTTTTATAATTCTGTCAACATCTTTTTTTATAATTCTGTCAACATCTTTTTTTATAATTCTGTCAACATATTTTTTTTATAATTCTGTCAACATCTTTTTTTATAATTCTGTCAACATCTTCTTTTATGATTCTGTCAACATCTTTTTTTTTATTCTGTCAACATCTTTTTTTTTAATAATTCTGTCAACATCTTATTTTATAATTCTGTCAACATCTTTTTTTTTATAATTCTATCAACATCTTTTTTTATAATTCTGTCAACATCTTTTTATATAATTCTGTCAACATCTTTTTTTATAATTCTGTCAACATCTTTTTTTATAATTCTGTCAACATCTTCTTTTTTTATAATTCTGTGAACATCTTTTTTTATAATCCTGTCAACATCTTTTTTTATGATTTTGTTTACATCTTTTTTTATAATTTTATCAACATCTTTTTTATAATTCTTTCAACATTTTTTTTTAATTCTGTCAACGTCATCTGTTTTATAATTCTGTGAACATCTTTTTTTATAATTCTGTCAACATCTTTTTTTTTATAATTTTTTAAACATTTTTTTTTATAATTCTGTCAACATCTTGTTTTATAATTCTGTCAACATCTTGTTTTATAATTCTGTCAACATCTTGTTTTATAATTCTGTCAACATCTTTTTTATATAATTCTGTCAACATCTTTTTTATGATTTGTTAACATCTTTTTTATAATTCTGTCAACAACTTTTTTTTTTAATTCTGTCAACTTTTTTTTATAATTCTGTCAACATCTTTTTTTTATATAATTCTCAATTTTTTACAAGAAAATAAATGTGTCTTGGTCTTCAGAAAAATGTTTGTAACCGCAAAAGTAACTTAAAATGTTGAATGGGTCTTTTAGAAAAAAGTTGCCTCATCGGACCTATATGATGGAAGAAGAGAAGAAGCTGCCTGGGCATAAATCTATGAAAGATAGAATTACCTTTGATCTCTGTGGTAATGCCAACAGTCATTGTAAAATTAAGCCTCTATTCGTGTATTATTCAAAGAATCTTCGTTCCACAAAGTGCTAAAGGGTAATCTTCCAGCGATGTGGAGGCCTAATGAGAAATCTTGGGTAATCGGGCAGTTTCTTGTCGAGTGGATTAGGGATTTTTATTCTTGGCCTCAAAATCAACAGAGATTAAAGCATTCCTGTAATGATCCGGTCCCTGTTGATTTTGTGGTGGGAGTTAAGTTCTGTATGTATGATTAAAGCAGCCAATGTCTCAACTTCTCTATATTTGAAAAGTATGTAGAAATAAAGTGCATTTAAATTTCGTCTTTACATTCTGATATCAAATTACCATGAAAGGAGAATAATAAATTTATGTGAATACCATTTTCCTAATAGATGAAAACTGTATTCACAGAGATGAAAAATTAAGATGCTGTCGAGACAAAATCAAAATTTTATTTGAAGAAAAAAAAATGCTAAAAATTTCAAATTGTTATCTGCCAGTGTTTACAATCTAAAACTCTCATATGACTCCAATCAGACAATGAAACGATCTCACGGAGGCCATCATTCAAACATGAACAAAAGAGATCGTCTGGTCATTATTTTGTAGCAGACGGATTTGCAACAAACACTAGCAGGAGCAAATTGTCATGGCTGGAGATTTTGAAATACACTTCTTTCCTTGCTTGTCCAATCAGAAGCTAGCTCTCAGTCACATGACTGAGTTTGTAAAAAGTTAAACCAGCAACACTCTCTCTCTCTTTCTTCCTAGATAAGACACTGACAACAACACCACGTGGAACGGACCTGTCACCCCCAACTTCTCTCTTGGGAATCAACAAAAATCACCTGGCCTTTGGTCCTAAGTTTGGACTATGACATGAATGCAAACAAACCAAAATGGTTATCTCCACATGCGGTACACATATGTACTCTCTTTTCACCACAAGACTATCTAATCTTTTGCCCCCCGTCCATACATGGATGCAAGCTCCGTAACACATATCCACTAAACATTTTTCACTTTAACAGGCCTGCATAATCATCAACGTCTCTACACAGAAACTCTTTTAACGGCTAACCCGTTCCCTTATTCTTACTAACAAAGATAACTGTAGTGTTGTAAATGAATGAAGACGTAAAACAAACCTCTTTTCAAGGCTTTATTGAACAAAATTCACAGCTATTGAAGCAAGAGAGAAAGAACTCAGTCTTTTAAAGAAAAAGGAACGCGTGCAAAATCACGTGTTAAGAAACTGAATTTGCATATCTTTTTATTTTTTTAATAGTAAGAACAAAAAAATTTAAATGAAAATATTTTAAACAGTAAGAACCAAATAATTTAAATGAAAATATAACAATAATCAATAAAGTTGTTTTTAAATGTAAGAATAAAGGTTTCACGTCTTCTTTATATTCAGCGTTTTGCCGACTTCCAACGTGATGACAAACATACAACATTTGATGACACTTTTATTCTACAATTTTCATACAAAATTCAATAATGTTTTGAAATCATTAAAAAAACAAATTTTAAAAACTTTATTTTATCCTGAGCTTTTTATTTCAAATGATATAAGGCCATTTAAAAATAAATTCTGAAAGGAGTAAATTACATGGAAACTTTCTCACACACAGCCGACATGACATCAATTTTCATATTAATGCAAATGGCTACCCAGTACAATATCATCATACATAAAATGGATGTGAAAACAGCGAACCTTTATGCCCAATCAATCATGAAATTTACATTGAGTAACCAGAGGGATTTGAAGTAAAATCAAAAACAGTTGAAAAACCAGTTTGTATGCTAAACAAATCCATTTATGGATTAAAACAATTGCCAGAAACTGTAATTAGACCCTACATAATCGCCTCACCAAAAATAACTTTACCCAGAACCAAGTTGATCACTGCATTTATATACGCTACAATGATAAAGAAAGAGTCATTATCATAAGTAATTAATTTAATTATCGCTGCTGATAATATTGATTCACTAAGCATCACCAAACAGATGCCAATGTCAGAGTTCAAAATGAAAGCCCTGGGAAACTCCATTTGCTAGGAATATATTTCAACATAGCCAAAGATTATATACAAATGAGCCAAGAAAAGTATGTAATAAAAATACTAGAAAGGTTTGTCATGCCTGACTGTAAACCCAGGACAACATTATGTGAACAAAATTTGGATTTAATTGACAATACTCACATGACCTTACTGACCCTAGAAAATATCACAAAGTTGTTGGTAGTTTAATTTACATGACGATCTGTAGTCTATCAGATCTAAGTTATACTGTCGGAAAATTATCAGAACATTTATCTGAACCATATGAACAGCACTGGACGGCAGCCAAGCATGTACTGAGGTACATAATCATCATCATCATGCAGTTCGTCAGTCTTGACGATGACTAGCCAGGGTCTCAGTGCTTTATCCTTTGGTGTTGGATTTTTCACCTTGGCTCCTAACTTGCTTGCGCAGTTTAGGTGTAGTATCTGTTGCGCATCAGATAGACACCTTCTGAACCTCCAGTGCTCATGTCCAGTGGAGCGAAGCCGCGACGACTGGCCGCAGAGCAGGCCGCAGCTTCTGGCTAAAAGTAATCTCAGTGAGGTAGACACTTGCCCTATCGTGTCCACTAGTACGCCTTTTCTTTCTGGATGAGGTTCCATAGCCTACTGAGGTACATAAAGGGTACTATGTTATACCACTTATGCTATGCAAATGACCGAATCCAGTTAACTGCATACAGTGATGCCAAAAACTACCCAAGAAGATACGTACCTCACACAGTTATTTAAAGAAATGGAGGCACAGTGAAATTATGCTCCCATTAAAATATTTGAGGATAATCAAAGTGTTATAGCACTTCCCAAGAACCCTATACACCAACAAAGGTGCAAACATATAGGCATAAAATATCACTTCATAAGGGATGCCCTAAATAACAACAACATTGAGATCATTTATTGTACCACAGCAGATATGCTTCCAAGCATTATGACCAAACTCCCAACTTAAATTTCTAATCATATCAAACTTCAAGTCCAACGTTAACAAATTCCTAATGAACCGTCCCCTTAATTAAACACTTCATCAAATCTCCACACTAACGTAATGTACTTGCAATAACCCTTATCCCTGAGTGGCTTCCGGGCCTTGATAAGTGGTGATCACTGTGTAAAAAAAAAAAAAAAAGAACTATTTGGAGTACTTCGACATAAGTTGTCTGACAGAGGAGACAAGCATAGTAAAACACTTTTTAAAAATGTTCAAATATATGGTGACTAGCTTCAGCTATTCAAGTATTGGGGCCCTATGACTGAGCTTCTATAACATAAAATGTTGTATTTGTTCATTCTAAGCCCCTATACTGGCATAGAAAGCCAAGCCCCGCATGAGGGCAAGGTCACAGAATGGAGGCATTGAGTGATGTTCCATACATCTGTTGGAACATTCTCAGTGAAAGGGTGTTGTCTTGGAATCGATTTTCATGTGGAGTGTGTTCTGTGTTCTATATTTCAGGTGGGGTGGTCTGATATTCAGAGTCGTGTAGGCTTTATTCCTGGGTTTCTTGGTTATACTATCCATGTATTTAACACTAATAGGGAGTGGAAATTCTGTAAGCAAAAATCTTTGTCACTTCCTGTATTGATGTGGTTGATATTTTCCTTTTGTCTCCTGCATTTAATCCTACTTGGTGTTTGATGTTGGTGGTTGTGACGCTTGCTCAAGTGTCTACTTTTCTTTCTGTGTTCCTTTAATTGAGTCTTTCTGCAGCAGCTCACCCAATATCCCTTGCTTCCATATGCAGAGCGCTCATCACTGTATACTGAACATTGTCAAGGCTTGTGGCTTGTACTACTGTTCCCACACTTCCTGCATTTGTTAATATTATATATTTTTCTGTTTTCAGCATCCGAGCTGGTGAGCTGGTCAATTCCAGCAATAAAGACTTTTCATTTCTGCTCTTTGGTCAGTATATTGGTTATATTGTAATGTTTTGATTTTGTTTAGAGTTCGTTCCAGAAAGCATCATATGATGTCGAAAGCATCATATGGTGTCGAAAGCATCATATGATGTCGAAAGCATCATATGATATTGAAAGCATCATATGATGTCGAAAGCATCATATGGTGTTGAAAGCATCATATGGTGTCGAAAGCATCATATGATGTCGAAAGCATCATATGATGTCGAAAGCATCATATGATGTCGAAAGCATCATATGGTGTTGAAAGCATCATATGATGTTGAAAGCATCATATGGTGTCGAAAGCATCATATGATGTTGAAAGCATCATATGGTGTTGAAAGCATCATATGATGTCGAAAGCATCATAGGATGTCGAAAGCATCATATGATGTCGAAATCATCATATGATGTTGAAAGCATCATATGATGTTGAAAGCATCATATGATGTTGAAAGCATCATATGATGTCGAAAGCATCATATGATGCTTTCGACACCATATGATGCTTTCAACATCATATGATGCTTTCAACATCATATGATGATTTCGACTTGGTGTTTGATGTTGGTGGTTGTGACGCTTGCTCAAGTGTCTACTTTTCTTTCTGTGTTCCTTTAATTGAGTCTTTCTGCAGCAGCTCACCCAATATCGCTTGCTTCCATATGCAGAGCGCTCGTCACTGTATACTGAACATTGTCAAGGCTTGTGGCTTGTACTACTGTTCCCACACTTCCTGCATTTGTTAATATTATATATTTTTCTGTTTTCAGCATCCGAGCTGGTGAGCTGGTCAATTCCAGCAATAAAGACTTTTCATTTCTGCTATTTGGTCAGTATATTGGTTATATTGTAATGTTTTGATTTTGTTTAGAGTTCGTTCCAGAAAGCATCATATGATGTCGAAAGCATCATATGATGTTGAAAGCATCATATGATGTCGAAAGCATCATATGATGTTGAAAGTATCATATGATGTTGAAAGCATCATATGGTGTCGAAAGCATCATATGATGTTGAAAGCATCATATGGTGTCGAAAGCATCATATGATGTTGAAAGCATCATATGGTGTCGAAAGCATCATATGATGTCGAAATCATCATATGGTGTCGAAAGCATCATATGGTGTCAAAAGCATCATATGATGTCGAAAGAATCATATGATGTCGAAAGCATCATATGATGTCGAAAGCATCATATGGTGTTGAAAGCATCATATGGTGTCGAAAGCATCATATGATGTTGAAAGCATCATATGGTGTCGAAAGCATCATATGATGTCGAAAGCATCATATGGTGTCGAAAGCATCATATGATGTTGAAAGCATCATATGGTGTTGAAAGCATCATATGATGTCGAAAGCATCATATGATGTCGAAATCATCATATGATGTTGAAAGCATCATATGATGTTTAAAGCATCATATGATGTTGAAAGCATCATATGATGTCGAAAGCATCATATGATGTCGAAAGCATCATATGGTGTCGAAATCATCATATGATGTCGAAAGCATCATATGATGTCGAAATCATCATATGATGTTGAAAGCATCATATGATGTTGAAAGAATCATATGATGTCGAAAGCATCATATGATGTCGAAATCATCATATGATGTCGAAAGCATCATATGATGTCGAAATCATCATATGATGTTGAAAGCATCATATGATGTCGAAAGCATCATATGATGTCGAAAGCATCATATGGTGTCGAAAGCATCATATGATGTTGAAAGCATCATATGGTGTCGAAAGCATCATATGGTGTTGAAAGCATCATATGATGTCGAAAGCATCATATGATGTCGAAATCATCATATGGTGTCGAAAGCATCATATTATGTTGAAAGCATCATATGGTGTCGAAAGCATCATATTATGTTGAAAGCATCATATGGTGTCGAAAGCATCATATGATGTCGAAAGCATCATATGGTGTCGAAAGCATCATATGATGTTGAAAGCATCATATGGTGTCGAAAGCATCATATTATGTTGAAAGCATCATATGATGTTGAAAGCATCATATGGTGTTGAAAGCATCATATGATGTTGAAAGCATCATATGGTGTCGAAAGCATCATATGGTGTCGAAAGCATCATATGATATTGAAAGCACCATATGATGTCGAAAGCATCATATGGTGTCGAAAGCATCATATGATGTTGAAAGCATCATATGGTGTTGAAAGCATCATATGATGTTGAAAGCATCATATGGTGTCGAAAGCATCATATTATGTTGAAAGCATCATATGGTGTTGAAAGAATCATATGGTGTCGAAAGCATCATATGATGTCGAAAGCATCATATGATGTCGAAAGAATCATATGATGTCGAAAGCATCATATGGTGTCGAAAGCATCATATGATGTTGAAAGCATCATATGGTGTCGAAAGCATCATATGGTGTCGAAAGCATCATATGATATTGAAAGCACCATATGATGTCGAAAGCATCATATGGTGTCGAAAGCATCATATGATGTTGAAAGCATCATATGGTGTCGAAAGCATCATATTATGTTGAAAGCATCATATGATGTCGAAAGCATCATATGGTGTCGAAAGAATCATATGATGTCGAAAGCATCATATGGTGTCGAAAGCATCATATTATGTTGAAAGCATCATATGATGTCGAAAGAATCATATGATGTCGAAAGCATCATATGGTGTCGAAAGCATCATATGATGTCGAAAGCATCATATGGTGTCGAAAGCATCATATGATGTTGAAAGCATCATATGATGTTTAAAGCATCATATGATGTTGAAAGCATCATATTATGTTGAAAGCATCATATGATGTTGAAAGCATCATATGATGTTGAAAGCATCATATGATGTTTAAAGCATCATATGATGTTGAAAGCATCATATTATGTTGAAAACATCATATGATGTCGAAAGCATCATATGATGTCGAAAGCATCATATGGTGTCGAAAGCATCATATGATGTTGAAAGCATCATATGATGTTTAAAGCATCATATGATGTTGAAAGCATCATATTATGTTGAAAGCATCATATGATGTCGAAAGCATCATATGGTGTCGAAAGCATCATATGATGTTTAAAGCATCATATGGTGTCGAAAGCATCATATTATGTTGAAAGCATCATATGATGTCGAAAGCATCATATGATGTCGAAAGCATCATATGGTGTCGAAAGCATCATATGGTGTCGAAAGCATCATATGATGTCGAAAGAATCATATGATGTCGAAAGCATCATATGGTGTCGAATGCATCATATGATGTCGAAAGCATCATATGATGTCGAAAGCATCATATGATGTTGAAAGCATCATATGATGTTGAAAGCATCATATGGTGTTGAAAGCATCACACGATGTCAAAAGCATCATATGATGTCGAAAGCATCATATGATGTTGAAAGCATCATATGATGTCAAAAGCATCATATGATGTTGAAAGCATCATATGATGTCGAAAGCATCATATGATGTCGAAAGCATCATATGGTGTCGAAAGCATCATATGATGTTGAAAGCATCATATGGTGTCGAAAGCATCATATGATGTCGAAAGCATCATATGATGTTTAAAGCATCATATGATGTTGAAAGCATCATATGATGTTGAAAGCATCATATGATGTCGAAAGCATCATATGGTGTCGAAAGCATCATATGATGTTGAAAGCATCATATGATGTCGAAAGCATCATATGGTGTCGAAAGCATCATATGATGTCGAAATCATCATATGATGTTGAAAGCATCATATGGTGTCGAAAGCATCATATGATGTTGAAAGCATCATATGATGTCGAAAGCATCATATGATGTCGAAAGCATCATATGGTGTTGAAAGCATCATATGATGTTGAAAGCATCATATGATGTCGAAAGCATCATATGGTGTTGAAAGCATCATATGATATTGAAAGCACCATATGATGTCGAAAGCATCATATGATGTCGAAATCATCATATGATGTTGAAAGCATCATATGGTGTCGAAAGCATCATATGATGTTGAAAGCATCATATGATGTCGAAAGCATCATATGATGTCGAAAGCATCATATGGTGTTGAAAGCATCATATGATGTCGAAAGAATCATATGATGTCGAAATCATCATATGATGTTGAAAGCATCATATGGTGTTTAAAGCATCATATGGTGTCGAAAGCATCATATGATGTTGAAAGCATCATATGATGTTGAAAGCATCATATGATGTTGAAAGCATCATATGGTGTTGAAAGCATCATATGATGTCGAAAGCATCATATGATGTTGAAAGCATCATATAATGTCGAAAGCATCATATGGTGTCGAAAGCATCATATGGTGTTGAAAGCATCATATGGTGTCGAAAGCATCATATGGTGTTGAAAGCATCATATGATGTTGAAAGCATCATATGGTGTCGAAAGCATCATATGGTGTTGAAAGCATCATATGATGTCGAAAGCATCATATGGTGTCAAAAGCATCATATGGTGTCGAAAGCATCATATGGTGCTTTGCCACGGTGGAGGAACTACTGGACACTCCTACATCCTTTTATCGGCTGCAGATGTGGAGAGAGGTAGACCCTCAGTCTACAAATATAGCACTGCCAGAGCCCAGTGAAACCTTACCACCTGGCACACACCTGTCCTGTTCGGAGTGGGTCACTCTGAATAGGGCAAGGGCAAAAGTTGCAAAAACTGGCGACAACCTCCTCATGTGGGGTTACTCTACAACTGCTGAATGCCCCTGTGGTGCCCAAGTTCAGACCATCGAGCACATTTTAACATCTTGCCCACTGGGGCCCAACTGCACGGACGAAGACCTCAGTGGTGGTAATGAAACTGCACGCCACTGGTTCAAGAGATGGAGCGACAAGATATGAACTACAATACTATCTCATTGATTACTGTACACGCAATAACCCTTATTCCCGAGTGGCCTCCGGGGCCTTGATAAGTGGTGACTTCCATGTAAAAAAAAAAAAAAAAAATGTATCTAACTATCTATTCATCGTGGTCACAAAGTTCATATTCAATTTACTTCAACGTTATAATTGATAACTGAACCCCCACGTGAAAACTTCTGAAAAAAATTTTTTTTTTAATTTTTTTTATAATCTGAAGCTTAAGTCTGTAATCGATGATATTAACAGGAAAAAAGTAAAAAAAACAAAAAATGTAAATTGTGGAATTTAGAGGTGGGGGAGGGGGGAGATACTCTCGACAACGTCCGCCGCTCAGCCATTTTTCAATATCTATCACAAAGTCATCAAATCCGAAGATTCTATTGTTGCCTTTTTTTGTTGTTTGTTTTTTGTTTTTTTTTACAAAGGAGTCCAGAGGCCACTCGAGGACGGGGTTGATGACTACAATAATTAATGGGACAATATCGTAGTAATCGTTAGTAGCGGAAATTTGGTAAATTGAATTACTTAAGGGGAACGGCTCATCAAGAATTTGTTTACGTTGGACTTGAAGACGACCATATTGTAGTCAGCTGGAAAGCAGGGAAACGTGCAGTTCTAAGAAAGAAACTTTGTTCATGGAATCTACGTTTAGGTTTAGACACAGATAAAGAGTGGAGAAAATTATTGATAGTGGTTGCAATTAGACGAGTGTTTTTTGTGAAGTTTGACGAGGGGGGGGGATCATAGGTTGTAGCTCAGACAAGCAGAGAGCACTTGCCATGATATTTTCTAGTCAGGATTCTTTATAAAAAGGCATCGGAGATTACGGTGGGGTGTGGGGGATTGAGGATCACGTGAAGGTTGCCAACATCTTAAGTGAAAGTGATTTTTGTGGAACAAAATGGATACGTTGTCAGTGATCAGTCATTGTAATGTACAACGTCACTAACAGAAATAAAACGAGCGCATGCGCGCAAGAGAGAAATAAAAGGGCACGTTAAGTTAATTATAGATTATTGTTAATTAGAAAAATTAAAACATTTTATTTTCAAACATAACTCAATTCCAGAACTAGTGTAATTTTTTAGGGGGTAAAAACAAAGGGTCCGGGGAAACGAAGATTATTATCCAATCAGAGAAGAGAAAATTTTCAGTCCGTAAACACAAAAGAAATAAAATTATTTGATGAAAAAAAAATTAAAAGAAAGGAAATAAAAAAAATGTTTAAAACAAATCGAATAATCACAGCATAAATATTGGTAAGTTTTGTGATTTTGTTTTTATTACATCAAACTACATCATCAGGTGTAAATGTTTGTTCGACCATATTTTTATTTCGTCTTACATTTCAATTTTGGCTGATATATTTTTAAATTCATACGAGAAAAAAAAGACCGGTTATTTTATATGGCAGGGGCGCATGCAAAAATTAGTTTTATTGTTGGTTTAGCAAATATTTGGTGCTTATGCAGTTATGATACCGTGCTTTTTATTTTCTTCTTTTTTAAATAGTATTTTCCAGTTAAATTCAAGTTTTACCGTATCGTTTTTTTTTTTTTATTAAATTGTTAGGTTAAAGTACACAACAACACTTACAAAACACCCTCCCCATGTAAAGAATGACTTTCAAAATAATAACGTTATTATTTCAGAACGTTAACAAAGTACCCAATATTTTACTCATTTAAAACTTGGGTACTCATACTTATTGATCCGTACTGAAATAACGTTATTATTTAAAAAGCCATTTTTAACATGGGGAGGGTGTTTTGTACCTATTCTGTACTTTAACCTTACAATTGAATAAAAAAACATAAAACTTTAATCAAACTTGGAAAGACGATTTAAAAAATAGCGCAGATCAGTAACTGCATTAACACCAAAACTTGGGTATTTGTGCATTTCTGCCACCGTGCTGATATGATAACGTTATTATTTTGGGTGCTAATGCAAAGAGTGATCCGTGCTATTTTTTAAATCGTATTTTCAAGTTTAATTAAAGTTTTATGATATGATTGAGTTTGTATTACTGTACACATAGATTCGAAAAACAAATATATAACAAATGTTATCAAAGGCAAGATAAGTCACTTTTCTACCTAACTGGATATGTTTTCAGTGTTTTTATTTACTGTAACATGTTTATTCCGCTCGAAAAACATACTGTGTTTACCGATGTATTGGAAAATTTAAAATGGCGCCCGACTCTCTCTTTAACACAGTAAGTTTGGGAAAAGGTGATATAAATATAAAACTAGACAAAATACTGTTAGAAACACGCTCAATATATATTACTGTGGCATAGGTTGACATATATTCAGTGGTTTTTAATAGTATATTGTCTAGTTTATTATTTATAACACCTTTTCCCGAAATTACCGTGTTAAAGAGAGAGTGGGGCGCCATTTTGAATTTTCCAATACATCGGTAAACAATGTATGTTTTTCGAGCTGAATAAACATGTTACATTGAATAAAAACACAAAAAATATATCCAGTTTGGTAGAAAAGTAACTTATCTTGCTTTTGATAACATTTATTTGTTATATATTTGTTTTTTGACAACTTTTTCGAATCTACAAACCCTTTAAACAATAGCGTTATTATTTCAGCAAAAAAGAGACGCTTGAATTTATCCCGAAAAAATATTTAATAGTACGGTGGCAGAAGTGCAAACAAGCACCAAAACTTGTTCTGCAGAATACGGACCGTACTGAAATAATAACGTTATCAGTTAGAAACGCATTCTTAATATGTGGAGAGGGGGTGAGATTTAAACAAAAACTATTGTATGCTTTCACCTAACAATTTGATAAAATAAAAATTACTCCACAAAAGATAGCGTAAAAATTGACTTTAATCCTAAAATATAATCTAATTAATTATACGGTCCATATTCTACATAAATATCTAAAAAGAAAAAATACTTGATCAAATTACGTGGTTTTTGGAGTATGACATCTTCGTTCCGTCATTTGTCTGGTGCAAATTTTTTTTTATATACAGTATTTTCAAGTTAAATTTAATTTGGTACTCATCCGTACTGAAATAATAACGCCATTATTTAAAAAGCCATTCTTAACATGGGGAGGAGGGGGAGGGTGTTTTGTACCTATTCTGTACTTTAACCTTACAATTGAATAAAAATCATATCATTAAACTTTAATTAAACTTGGAAATACGATTTAAAAAATAGCGCGGATCGGATCACGGATCAGTAAGTACTTTAGCACCTTTTAATTTTTACGATATTTTTGTTTATTAGACTGTTAGATGAAAAAGTATAGAATAGTTACAAAACATCCTCCCCATGTTAAGAATGGCTTTCCCGTATGTTTTAAATCCACAGACAGTGTTCAAAAATTCAAATATAACAAATGTTCCTATTGCTTTATCCCACGAGGGCAGTATATAGACACAAGGTCGGTTTTTAATGTGGGGGGAAATAGCTCCCCTAAAAAGGGACACTCTGTATAGGGACAAAAATAATTGTCTCAATCATGAAGGTTTCTCCTCCACTGACTGAGGACAAAAGGTGAAGTGTAGCATCAGAACAGATACTACACTGTGATCTTGTTTTTATAATTTATTTTCTGTTGGCTTGAAGGCCAAGAAATGTGAATTGTTATCAACCTCAAAGGCAAACTTGGAAAAGTTTTTAGTGGTTTTACTCACTTTAAAATGTTTATTCGGTTCGAAAAACATGTGTCGAGCAGGAAAAATGGCTGCGAATTGACACCTAAATATTTGAAGCTTTGAAAATGACTTAAAAATCAAACAAAATACGGTGCTTGTTAAGATAGCGTCATCGAAGTATGTCCCTATAGACAACTGCAGCCATAGGTGTATCAGAAATTTCGTGAAAATAGTGAATAATTCCACCCCATCTTTCCAAGCTTATAACTCCTCGAAAAATGTAATTCAAGCCCTAATTTTTTTTTTCAATTAAAGGAGCAAGGACAAAGGTTTCATTAAAAAAAAAACAAAAAACAATGTGTTTTTTTTAAAAAAAAAAAAGGTTTTAAACTTCGGACTTTACAGGTAAATTTCTAAAAAACGGGTTTTTTTTTTGTTTTAAATTTGAATATATTATTTATTGACCTTTTCTCTTCAATTTGTGATATATAAAACTTAGAAACATAAATTAATTATTTACTTTTTAATAGAAACTTGAAAATGGGGGGGGGGGCGTGAATTAAAAAAAAAACGTTTGTCTAAAATATTATATTCGGTTTATTGGAAAGAACATAACATTTCACATTGACCCTGAAAATATCGTAAAAATAGAATCAATAGAAAAATTTTGATAGATTTTTAAAGTTTAAAAATTGAAAAATATTGAGTTCGGAAAATTCATTACTGTTTAAAAAAAAAAAAAATTCTATTACTTTTAAAACAACTTTAATAGTTTATTTTGGAAGTATAATCCATAAAGAAAATAAATAACCCACTTTTAACAGAGAAATTACGAGATTTTTATATTTTATTCGCAATTTCGTGTTAGGGGTGTCAAAAATTCCTACAAAAATTCTGATCAGCCATGAACAAGTAATCTAAAATATTCGTTTCAGACTTATGTCCCTTGCGTATAGACTACTACTGTCTACTTTTTAACGTCTATGAAAAATGCAATTTTACTAAATTTTCCGTAAAAATGTCTTTTAACTATAGACAACTTTCTACTCAATGATTTTTCGTAATTATTGCTGAATATATTACTATTTTCGGCATGGCAATTAAGTACGTAATATTTTTTTTTGTTTAAAACGACATATTTTTTAAAAAGAATTCAATCTGTCGACTTATCTTAACATTAACAAGCACCAAAAATCCTCTCTGAAAGCCACCCAATATATGTCACGATAACATTATTGAGTTTCTGACAGTATTTTGGTTGCTCTGCTGTTTTTAAAACTCATATTTTCAAGTTAAATTGGAGTTTTACAAATTTTTTTTTTTATTACGTTGTTAGGTGAAAGTACTCTCCATGTTAAGAATGGCTTTCTCAATGTTATTTTAACACGGTAACGTATGTGCATAAGTATCGTATTTTGTGTAAATATATAATTTTTTGGGTTTGTACTACTGTACACATAGATTCGAAAAAGTTGTCAAAAAACAAATATATAACAAATAAATGTTATCAAAGGCAAGATAAGTTACTTTTCTACCAAACTGGATATATTTTTCGTGTTTTTATTCAATGTAACATGTTTATTCAGCTCGAAAAGCATACAGTGTTTACCGATGTATTGAAACATTCAAGATGGCGTCTTATTCTCTCTTTAACACGGTAAGTGTGGGAAAAGATGTTATAAATAAAAAACCGGATAAAATACTGTTAAAAACTCGCTCAATATATGTTACCGTGACATAGGTTGACATATATTCGGCGGGTTTTTAATAGTATTTTGTATAGTTTTTTTTTTTATTTATAACACCTTTTTCCATACTTACGGTGTTAAAGAGGGTGTGAGACGCCATCTTGAATTTTCGAATACACCGGTAAACACTGTATGTTTCGAGCTGAATAAATATGTTACATTGAATAAAAACACAAAAATATATCCAGTTTGGTAGAAAAGTAACTTATCTTGCCTTTGATAACATTTATTTGTACAGTTAAATATTTGTTTTTTGACAACTTTTTCCAATCTATGTGTACAGTAATACAAACCCAATTTTTTTTTTAAGTTATTAATTTCCGCCATAATTGCGCAGGCACCCTAAAACTTTTATCTTAAACCAAAAGCACGTGGTATTCGTCAGTTTAAAGGCTTTAAAATTCCCTTTTACAAACTGCCTCGTCATAAGCCTTTTTTTTTCTTTTTTTTTTCAAAATCTAAATGTGTATCACATGAGTGTTGAAAATTCGATAAAATGATTTTCACAATCTTTAAAAAGGCGAAAGAAAAAAAGTTTGTGGCTTAAACTTTTGCGGATTTAGCAGAGAAGCCAACAACCGAAAAAAAGGTAAAATAATTCAAATATATTACAGATTTATAAATAAATGTTACCAAAGGCAAGATAAGTTACTCTTCTACCTACCTGGATAAGTTTTGTATGTTTTTAACGTACTTTAAAGGTTTTATTCGGTTCGATAAAGAACGTGTCGAGTTGGTTAGTTAAACCGATAACATGGCCGACCCCAGACATGTCGTCTTCATAGACGCAATAATGGCTCAAAAGTCTAGAAAACTAAACCAAAATACTGCTAAAATTTCATCCAATAATTGTCATCGTGACATTTATTGACACTTATTAGGTGGATTTTTCGTTCGTTGGTTTCTCCGCTAAATCATCTTAAACTCTAAATTTACTCAAATTTATTCTAATAAATACTTGCCCACCTCCACCCTATGCTCCTTACTGAGTACATCCGTCGGGCTGAAAAAGTTATATATTTGAGTTTGTGAAAATAAATAAATAAAATAATAAGAATACATTTTTTTAGTGTTTCTTCGTTATTAGAGCGGAAATCAAAATATTGGATTTCAAGTAAACCTGATTGATTCTACTTAATTGTCATGTCACAGTAATGAACATATCCAAAAATCACGAAAAACGATAAGATAGAAAATTAGGTATTTTTTTTACGACCTGCCCCCGCCCAGCGTAGTATAAACCCATCCAACCAAACCACCCCATATTAAGAACGGCTTTCGGAATAAACACCTCCCCAACCACCCCATGTTAAGCACGGCTTTCGAGGTTGAGTGTTCCGAAAGCCGTTATTAACATGGGGAGGTTGGGGTGTTTATAATATGCTAGGGCACGTCGTAAAAATTTATCGAAAATTATTAATGAAAATAGTTTTCGTTGCTTATACATTTATTGTATCGCACTATTTTTTTTTTTTTTTTTTTTTTTTTTTTTTTAATATTTTCAAACCGACTAGCTGAAACCACTGTCAATAATTTTCCCCACTCTTTATCCGTGCCTAAATCAAAACGTACATTCCATGAACAAAGCTTCTGCACGCCTATGGAACTCTTTGCCGCTTGCCTGTTTCCCTCCTGACTTCAACTTGGATGTCTTCAAGTCCAACACAAACAAATTCCTGATAAACCACCCCCTTAAGTAATGACACTTTATCAATTCTCCAATACTAACTATCACTACGATACTATCCCACTCCACTGATTACTGTACACACAATAACCTTTATCCCCGAGTGGCTTCTGGGCCTTGATAAGTGGCGTGGTGACCTCCATGTAAAAAAAAAAAAAAAAAAAGTTGAAGTCAACTTTTATGATGTCTTTCTTTATTATTAAATTGTTGGGTGAAAGTACAGAATAGTTACAAAACAGCCTTCCCTCCTCATATTAAGAATGGCTTTCTAAATAACGTTATAATTTCAGCGCGGTGCAATAAATGCATAAGTACTCAGTTTTTTAAGA
This sequence comes from Euprymna scolopes, assembly GCF_053919585.1. NCBI lineage: Eukaryota > Metazoa > Mollusca > Cephalopoda > Sepiida > Sepiolidae > Euprymna > Euprymna scolopes. Next base: position 172,619,067 of record NC_136488.1, on the reverse strand, counting down.
AAATTAGCAAAAACTAATTTTGCTAAAAAAAAAAAAATAATAAACGGCGGAGTTTGAATCGTAACAAGGGAGGTACTTATTTTCTGCAAATTTTGAAAGTATTAAGCCAATTGAGCAAAATTCAATTTTCACTAATTGTCTTCAAAAACCTCTTGCATTAATAATTAATTTTCTATCTTCTCGTTTTTCGTAATTTTTTTAAATATGTTCATTACTGTTACATGACAAGTAGATAACATTGGTTTTATCAGAAATTCAATATTTCGATTTTCGAATTTCTAGTAATGAAGAAGCAATGATAATCCTTTTACATAATTTTTCGTTTCATTTTAAAAAAATTCTTTTAATAATATTTTAGAATCAACTAATAGGGAGTTCTATTACTTAGACAAATTAAAATAGATCTTTTTGCTTAAACATATCTCAATCCCAGAACAGAGGTATTTTCTGTTATTAAAGTATATAGGAAAAAAGTATGAAGGAAAGAAACTCGTGAAAAGTAATTTATGTTTTAAATTAAAGGTGAAAGTCCAGTATTATTGTTTATTCGTGCTCCTAAACATAAAAGCATAAATTTACTAAAATTTATTGCAACAATCATCACATACTTAAATCATCTCAAACTGAATTGCTGAGTCACCCCAATTGTTAAAAATGGTAAAGGTTTTAACGAATGAAAATAGATATTATGGATCGTATTATTGATGCTATTATTTGCAATTTTCCAATTTTGTTCAAGCTGGTGATGGGGCATCCTACCAGATGCTAGACATTTACCCACTATCTCATACTTTCCAACTGAGAGATCTTTTTAAAATTCTAACAAGTGTAATTGTTTGAATCTCTCTTGCACTTGGTTCACCAAGTATATTTGCCAGGTAAATTTTGAAATTTTGCTTCTACAGGGTGGTCCACTTAAAAGTAGCCCAGAAAATGTAGTAGGGAGGAGGAACATTCTTTTATTGTTTAAATTAATTGTATTGTTATAAAAGATGATGGAAGTGCTCCCCGTGGACATCTACGCATTTCTGTAAACGTTGTTAAACGTTTACAGATACTGCCTGTAGATCTTCTCTGGTGATTCTCCTGATAGCATTGGTAATGTTCTCCTTTAGTTGGTCTAGATTGTGAGGATTATTTTTATTTTATTCATTTTATTTTTTTTTACATGGAGATCACCTTATCAAGGCTCGAAAGCCACTCAGGGATAAGAGTTGAGTGTACAGTAATCAATAGGATAGTATCGTAGTAATAGTATTGGAGATTTGATAAAGTGTCTTACTTGAGGGGGCGATTCATCAGGAATTTGTTTATGTTGGATTTGAAGATATCCAAGTTGTAGTCAGGTGGGAAACAGGCAAACGGAAGAGAATTTCACAGGTGTGCAGTTCTAAGAAAGAAGCTTTGTTCATGGAATCTATGTTTTGATTTAGGCACAGTTAAAGAGTGGGGAAAATTACTGACAGTGGTTTCAGCTAGACAGGTGTTTTTCATGAAAGATTAGCGAGAGGAGGGGACCAGAGATTGGAGCTCGGACGAGCACTTGCCATGGAAATAACGATAAAACAAAGACAGGCTCGCAATGTGTTTTAAAGTCCCCCAAAGATAAATATCACATGATGACAAGTCCGAGGAACGTGGTTGACATAACCCTTTGCTTATTGTTCTCTCTTCTGAACTCGTGTCAGTGATTTGTGAGATGTGTGGCATGTAGCGCCATCTTGTTGGAAAAAGTATTGCTTTTTGTCTTGTGGTGTCAGTTGGTCATTAAGAGAAAGATTAGAGATCGGGCTACTATTAAATGAGCCGCTTAATCTGAGAAAAAAATGATTAGAGAAAGATTAGATTGGGCTACTTTTAAGTGGGCCACCGGTATAATTACTGGCGATTTCTTTTTATGTTGTACATAAAATATTGGTGTTTCGTTAATTTTCCCTTTCAGCTCTGTTTAACTCAGCATCATTTGGTGATACTAACTTGGGTAAATATTCAGATACGTTACAACAGAACACCGACCACTCTAATTTGTTTTTTTAGGGCTAATCGAGGTCGCTGACAACGAATCTGATACTCAAACTAGGGGCAATTTTACCATTTGCATGGTATTAACCCCTAAATCCACAAACTACTTTCCACCATTTTACAGCTTCCGTTTATGCTACGCGTGCATGCGGGTGGCCGCATAAACGACAGCTTGCTTCATCTAGCCAAGTGCCTTCTCACATGGCATACCAATCTTCCGCAGAAAATTTTTAATTAGATGAAAAAGAAATAAAGCAAGAAAAGAAAACACACCAAGTGTTGAGGGGGGGGGTAATTTTTAATTTATTTATTATTTTTTTTTCCAGAACATAGAATTTTCTAATTTTCAGAAATACATTATACCACTTTTTGGGTGGAAAATTTAAAATAAGCTGAAAAAGAAATAAAACAAGAAAAGGAAAGCACTCCAAGTTGGGGAGGAGGAGACGGGGGTGATTTAATTGTTTTTTTTTTTTTTCCTGGAACATAGAATTTTCAAATTTTCAAAAAGTACATTAGAACTTTTTGGGTGGAAAAAATTACGGACTGACAGTTTTTAATGACTTATAATTAAAGAAAAGTACAACAAATTGGGGGACCTTTTTTTTTTTTGTCTCCTGTAGTTTTTAATGCGGTTTACAAAAACATAAGCACCAAACATTTTTATGTTTTTCATTCTTTTTTTTGTGGGAGGGGGATTATAGAACTTATATGGCTTAATAGGTGCTTCTGCAGTTTAGTTAACCGTTTTTCTGGTAGTAACGCACCAACATTTACTGATTATTTACCTTTTAACATTATTCGGGGCGGTTGTGGTGTTGGGGCGCCCCCTCCCCCGCTCGCGCCCCAATGTAAACAGTAAAATCTTCGAAAAATGTTAAATGGTGTTCTAATTGGAAAATGTCGGTGTGTTACTTTTTGAAAATTTGAAAATTCTATGTTCCAGGATAAAAAACAATTAAATTACCCCCCTCCCTCTCCTCAACTTCGAGTGCTTTCCTTTTCTTGTTTTATTTCTTTTTCAGCTAATTTTAAATTTTCCACCCAAAAAGTGCTATAATGTATTTTTGAAAATTTAAATCCTTCTTAGATAAGAGAAGAATCCAGGTTCTCCTCGATTGTCGTACATCTAAACAATACGATATAAATGCGGGAGTGCCTCAGGGGTCTATCCTAGGACCTCTGTTATTCCTAATATTCATAAATGACCTCCCTGACAAAATTGCCTGTGAGATGGGTATATATGCTGACGACACCACACTCTATAACAGACACAACAGGAAAACAAATGAACACATATCTAAAGAAATGGCAGAAGCACTAGAGGATGACCTCCGATCTGTAGTGGAATGGGAACATAAATGGATGGTCACATTCAATGCTGCAAAGACTAAACTTGTTTCCTTCAATAATTACAAGAAACCTTCTCTACCACAAATAGCAATGGCCAATGACTCTTTATCTGAAAGTACATCCTTTAAACTCCTCGGCCTAATGCTCTCAGGAAACATGAGTTGGAACAATTACATTGAGAGTATCGCCAGGACCGCTGCAAAGAAGGTAGGTTCTCTCTACCGTGCTAGAAAGATATTAACGCCCGAAAGTGTCTTATATATACTTCTATAAGGCCACCATTCGCCCATGTATGGAGTATTGCTGTCATATTTGGGCTGGTGCATCTGCCACTAGTCTCTCACTCCTAGATAAGGTTCAAAAGAGAGTCGCCAATCTGATAGGTCCTGAACTGTCATCTAAACTTCAACCCCTGTCCCATCGACGAAATGTTGCATCCCTCTGCCTTTTCTACAAGTACTTTAACGGTGAATGCTCTGACAAACTGCAAGTACTTGTGCCCCCTCGACGTAAATACCCTGACAAACCTGACAGGCAGCTAAATCCCACCCCTTCACAGTAGAGATCCCTTAATGTAAGAGAGCCTTCTACTCCAGTAGTTTCTTCCACAGGACAGCTAGACTTTGGAATTCCCTACCGGGTCCCTGCTTCTCCAACTGTACTGACATGCAGAAGTTTAAGTGCAACGTGAACCGACATCTTGCTACCCAACTCCCTACACAGTACCCCTGATGCCTATGTCCCTGATAGTAGCCCCCTACACCAAAGTGGCAATTTGGGGTGAAATTGTAATAAAAAAAAAGAAATTTTTTTAAATTATAAAATTCTATGTTCTGGGGGGAAAAAAAAAAATTAAATTACATCCTCCACCCCACAACTTGATATGCTTTTCTTTTTTTGCTTTATTTGTTTTTCATCTAATTTAAAATTTTCCCTGAAAGATTGGTATGCCATGTGAGAAGGCAGTTTGCTAGGTGAAGCAAGCCGTCCGTGACCGGAAGCTGTAAAATGACGGAAAGTACTTCGTGGGTTCAGGGGTTAATACCATACAAACGGTAAATTTGCCCCCCCCCCCCCTGGTTTGGGTATCAGATTCGTTGTCAACGACCTCGATTACCCCTAAAGAAACAAATCAGAGTGGTCGGGGTTCTGTTGTAACGTATCTGATTATTTACCCTAACTTCTACTAAGATTGCTACTTTTGTCTTTTTGTACAATGATTTTTCAAAATCAGATATAATTCCAAAATTAGTCTCTTTCTACCCATTATACTTCCCAGTCTTTCTTTCTCCAGGTACAGAAAATATTTATTGTTAATTGTATGACCTGAATAATTAGGTAGATGATTAAAAAATATTTATTTTTAATTTTATGATTTGAATTATGATGTAGATGATTAAAAAATATTTATTTTTAATTTTATAACCTGAATTATGATGTAGAGGATTAAAAATATTTATTTTTAATTTTATAATCTGAATTATGATGTAGAGGATTAAAAATTATTTATTTTCAATTTTATAACCTGAATTATGATGTAGATGATTAAAAAATATTTATTTTTAATTTTATAACCTGAATTATGATGTAGATGATTAAAAATATTTATTTTTAATTTTATAATCTGAATTATGATGTAGAGGATTAAAAATTATTTATTTTCAATTTTATAACCTGAATTATGATGTAGATGATTAAAAAATATTTATTTTTAATTTTATAACCTGAATTATGATGTAGATGATTAAAAATATTTATTTTTAATTTTATAATCTGAATTATGATGTAGAGGATTAAAAATTATTTATTTTTAATTTTATAATCTGAATTATGATGTAGATTATTAAAAAATATTTATTTTTAATTTTATAATCTGAATTATGATGTAGAGGATTAAAAAATATTTATTTTTAATTTTATAATCTGAATTATGATGTAGATGATTAAAAATATTTATTTTTCATTTTATAACCTCAATTTTGATGTAGATGATTAAAAATATTTATTTTTAATTTTATAACCTCAATTTTGATGTAGGGGATTACAAAAATATTTATTTCTTAATTTTATAATCTGAATTATGATGTTGATGATTAAAAATATTTATTTTTAATTTTATAACCTGAATCATGATGTAGATTATTAAAAAATATTTATTTTTAATTTTATAACCTGAATTATGATGTACAGGATTAAAAAATATTTATTTTTAATTTTATAACCTGAATTATGATGTAGAGGATTAAAAAATATTTATGTTTAATTTTATAACCTGAATTATGATGTAGATGATTAAAAAATATTTATTTTTAATTTTATAACCTGAATTATGATGTAGATGATTAAAAAATATTTATTTTTAATTTTATAACCTGAATTATGATGTATATTATTAAAAAATATTTATTTTTTAATTTTATAACCTGAATTATGATGTAGATGATTAAAAAATATTCATTTTTATTTTTATAACCTGAATTATGATGTAGATGATTAAAAATATTTATTCTTAATTTTATAACCTGAATTATGATGTAGATGATTAAAAATATTTATTTTTAATTTTATAATCTGAATTATGATGTAGATGATTAAAAAATATTTATTTTTTAATTTTATAACCTGAATTATGATTTAGATGATTAAAAAATATTCATTTATAATTTTATAACCTGAATTATGATGTTGATTATTAAAAAATATTTATCTTTAATTTTATCTGAATTATGATGTAGAGGATTTAAAAATATTTCTTAATTTTATCACCTGAATTATGATGTAGAGGATTAAAAATTATTTATCTTTAATTTTATAATCTGAATTATGATGTAGAGGATTAAAAATATTTATTTTTAATTTTATAACCTGAATTAAGATGTAGATGATTAAAAAATATTTATTTTTAATTTTATAATCTGAATTATTATGTAGATGATTAAAAATATTTATTTTTAATTTTATAACCTGAATTATGATGTAGATGATTAAAAATATTTATTTTTAATTTTATAACCTCAATTTTGATGTAGAGGATTAAAAAATATTTATTTTTAATTTTATAATCTGAATTATGATGTAGATGATTAAAAATATTTATTTTTAATTTTATAACCTCAATTTTGATGTAGATGATTAAAAATATTTATTTTTAATTTTATAACCTCAATTTTGATGTAGGGGATTACAAAATTATTTATTTCTTAATTTTATAATCTGAATTATGATGTTGATGATTAAAAATATTTATTTTTAATTTTATAACCTGAATCATGATGTAGATTATTAAAAAATATTTATTTTTAATTTTATAACCTGAATTATGATGTAGAGGATTAAAAAATATTTATTTCTTAATTTTATAATCTGAATTATGATGTAGATGATTAAAAAATATTTATTTTTAATTTTATAACCTGAATTATGATGTAGAGGATTAAAAAATATTTATGTTTAATTTTATAACCTGAATTATGATGTAGATGATTAAAAAATATTTATTTTTAATTTTATAACCTTAATTATGATGTATATTATTAAAAAATATTTATTTTTTAATTTTATAACCTGAATTATGATGTAGATGATTAAAAAAATATTCATTTTTATTGTTATAACCTGAATTATGATGTAGAGGATTAAAAATATTTATTTTTAATTTTATAATCTGAATTATGATGTAGAGGATTTTAAAATATTTCTTAATTTTATCACCTGAATTATGATGTAGAGGATTAAAAATTATTTATCTTTAATTTTATAATCTGAATTATGATGTAGAGGATTAAAAATATTTATTGTTAATTTTATAACCTGAATTAAGATGTAGATGATTAAAAAATATTTATTTTTAATTTTATAATCTGAATTATGATGTAGAGGATTAAAAAATATTCATCTTTAATTTTATTATCTGAATTATGATGTAGAGGATTAAAAAATATTTATTAATTTTATAACCTGAATTAGGATGTAGATTATTAAAAAATATTTATTTTTAATTTTATAACCTGAATTAGGATGTAGATGATTAAAAAATATTTATTTTTAATTTTATAATCTGAATTATTATGTAGATGATTAAAAATATTTATTTTTAATTTTATAACCTCAATTTTGATGTAGATGATTAAAAATATTTATTTTTAATTTTATAACCTCAATTTTGATGTTGATGATTAAAAAATATTTATTTCTTAATTTTATAACCTGAATTATGATGTAGATGATTAAAAAATATTTATTGTTAATTTTATAACCTGAATTATGATGTAGATGATTAAAAAATATTTATTTTTAATTTTATAATCTGAATTATGATGTAGATGATTAAAAATTATTTCCTAATTTTATAACCTGAATTAAATATATTTTAATTTATGCAAATTTTGTATTTATTATTACAGAGCCAATTCTATATTGAATATTATTTTCTACCTAATATATAGTACTGATTTCGAATTTTTAAAAAAAATGACTTTGGTATCATCATTATCAAAACCAAAACATTTAGCATTCCAACCACGTTCTCTACTGTTGGAACTATTGGCAGATAGGTAAAAAAGATTTAAAACCAAACCACTTTAAGCTATGAATGAATTTGCACATGTGCAAAAGTAATAGAAATTTATTGGTAAGTTGAAATTTTTGCATTTCAGCTTGTAGACATTTCTGTACGCATTATCCATTGATCCAAACAAAGATTTTACTAGCTATAAACCATCTTTGGTGTATGATTACTATTTCTTAATTTCAGTGTTATGTGACCAGTAGTTTAAGAGTTTATCAGTTAAATATTGTCACACACATGCACATACATCTGCTTTATTTATATAAATTGTGTATTATGACTACAAAATTTGAGAAGTAATTTTTATATTGTCAAACTGGTAAAAGGGGATTGGTTTCTTGATTAAATTAAAGTTTAAACATAAAAGTCAAGTATTATTGTTCATCTGTGCTCCTAAACTTAAATCCATATACGAGCGGCATTCAATAAGTAATGCCCCTGATGCACTTCTCATAACTGAATGTCGAAACTTGGCATAGTTATTAGTCTTTCTCTACATAGGAACAACACAGTTAAACATTTCTCTGCAACTTTGGAGACCGTTTTTGGAGAACACCTAAGGTTGGTCCTCTAATCACGTGATCTGGAAAATCAAGGCTGCATCATCTAGGAAACTCTTTCCTTTCAAAAACAAGTTCATGGCTGAGAAGGGGTGAAGGTACAGGGTGCAAGGTGAGGAGTGTAGGATGGATTGGGAAGGATTACATAACCACACATCCGTGCTTCTCATTTGTTGATATGTACATTGTGGACCGGGGCATTGTCTTGCAGAAGGAAAATACTTTTTCTGATCTTACCCCGCCTTTTGATTAATAACTTCTCTTAATTTCCTCAAAAGTGAAGCATAATAAGTTCCTGTAATTGTGGTGCCTTTTTGCCAGAAAATCTATCATCACTACTCCCTTCTCGTACCAAAAGATTGTGTGCATCACCTTGCCAGCAGAGGACTACACCCTTACCTTCTTTAGAGATGGTGAGTCCAAGTGCTTCCACTGCATCAATTGCACTTTGATCTCTGGATCATAGTGGGTTATCCCACGTTTCATCCTGTCTAATCAATCTTGCAAAACCTTTAACTCATCTTCTGGGCACATCAAATTCATTCTCTTGCACTCAATATGTTTTCATTTCTAGAAAGGTTTCAGCAACCCAAGAATCTGATAGACACTATCTGTATATAGTCTTTAATGATACTCTTGTACTAATCTTGAACTCTTGGGCTATTTAGTGAATTATGATGCATCAATCTTCTAAAATGGCAGCCTCAATTGACTGACAGATGCCTCATTGATGGAAGAAGTTGGGGGGAGGGTGATCAGCTCTTGGAATTGTTTCCACACAGTGCCAACGTTTTACAAGGTCATATTATAGAGCATGAAGTCTGTGATGTGCATCTTTAAATGCAAAAACCAGATCATTGCACAATAGACTCCATTTCACATGTGACTTAATTCATATGCAATCAGAAACTACAATTCAGAGCTGTAATTTGCAAATAACCCATAGAGATATAAACCATTGCACATGTAAAATTTCAGCATTACTTGTTGAACATCTCTCGTACTAAAATTTAGTTGAATATAAATGTCATATACTTCCCCTCACACTGAATTACTGAGTACATCTGTTGTAGGTGCCGATTAACCCTTAACCACTAGAATTTGTTTTATGCAGTAAATAAATGTTTTCATCACGAAACTCACATGTAACAGAAGTTAACGTGCAACTGATGCACAAACATAAACAAACCCCTCATTCACTTATTGAACCCTGCATAAACATGTACTTTGAAGACCGGTTGGGCTGACAGGACATAAGAGTAAGAATTATTGTTTTTTTGTTTTTTTTTCAAAAAGCAACTGAAAGTACAATTTGGTGGTAATGGGTTAATGAAAAGAAACTAAGAAAACACGGATAAAACTGACTGCCTATGTCAAAGAATAGATGACAAACTTGGATGGATGCTGTAAAGGATGCAGATTGTATTTATTGCACCAATGATACAAAAAGAAAATGAAAAAACAAGGAAACTGGTGATACTGACGTCATTGGTAGCTGGTAGTCAGCAGAAAAACATTTGATGTTATGGCCAAAGTCCATTCTAGAATTTCCCCTTCTGTATATAATACAATGTAACTTTAATGCTATAGGTTAATTTTATCATTTTTGTACCATTCAAAAGAATCCTAAAATAAACTGTAAGAATTTTTTTAAAAAGTTTCAACAAACAAAAACTTGTATTTACATTAGCAATGCATCCTTGTTAAAACCAGATTGTCCTACAGTGTCTTTTGACTGCTGTACTTATAGAAACTGGCAATAGAACTGGCTCTGACCATGCATGGTTCGTACAAAATTACACCTGTAATTCAAAATCAAAAAGCAAATTTGGAGCCACACACAGTTTGATATTTCAAGGCTTAAGCAACCACAAACATCCGAACAATATTGCATTAGACTATCAAATAGGTTTCAGAAGCCTTGCTTATTCCAATATGGATGAGCAATCCACTAAGGATGTTTGACAAAACTGGCTGCCTATAACTATCGTGATGACTGGACTGCCGTGCATAGTCTGCATTCATTCAGGATGCTGTGTGTTCTTTGGGAGAAGCCAGCTCTACCTATCTTGGGTGAATACTGCCAAAAGTCAAATCAAAGGAGAAATACTATTCAATTCTCTGAGCCACAAATGATATGAATTACAGACAATGAATACTACAGCCAGACATACCAAACTTTGGATGGGGTGAGCTGTCAGCAAGGTGACATTTTGAGAAGTCATAAAACTTAGTACAGTTGAAGAAGGTGGGCTCAGAGTTAACTTATCACCTGGACAAAGAGTTGTTAACTTATCCAGCTCTAAGAAAAATCTGTCAGGTGGGAGTAACACATGTCAGACAAAACTTAGAATTATTGAGATGACTTTGGCTTCTCACCTAACTTCATTTAGAGTAAATCCTTTCCTTCTCTGACAATATCAGCCACTTTCTGAGTGGATCCAGTGTTTTCTAACCCAGAGTGGATACAAGTTTTTTTAGATTATGCATGATTACTGGACATCAGTGGCAAGCTGTGCACAGTGCAGCATTCATTGAAGAACAGTGTTTGACCCATTGGTCTCTGTCAACATTCAGCCAAGTGGTCAGGAGTGATGTTAAGAAAGATCATTTTCACCTGTAGTCTCTTGGCATGTCTTTATTTGTATATTGAGTATGGACTAGTGACTCTTTCATTTACCACAGAAGTGAGAAGAGCAGACATGTGTGAGTTGACTGGCAGATTGCAGGCAGAGAAAGTACAGCCCATCAGTAAAGAATAAAAAGAAAGACATATGTAGTGCACATTTAAGTTCTACATTTAAAGGAAAGCTTTCTAGAAATCCAACTTCTAACAGACCCTATCATCTTTGATTTCTGAACAATTCTTCTCAAATGAAAGAATTTTAGAATATCTGTTTTTAAGCTATTGTAAAAAAGTAGACACATTTTTATCATTTTTTAATATGTATATCCTAATGAATTCTAGTGAGAAATTGTGAATTCAATGCAATAATGAGGATAATCAAATTGAAGTGTAAAGTAATAACTAAAATTTTTTTTATTTTCAGATGTTCCTGCTTTAAAGCGTTTCATGAATTTGGATGGTTCACCATTTTCTTTGTGATTTACATATTTTCTTATATTTGAATACAAGATCAAACTCCATCATTAAAAATATCTGATCTTCAAGCATACTTAAAGGTTTGAACCTCCGCCGTGGAAAAAAATATTTTTATAACAAATCTGATTCATTTGCAACAAACTCGAAACAAGTGATGGAAATACAAACTAAAGAGGAATCATATTCATATGAAGAAGATTCTTTTTCATATGAATCAACTTTGACACAACCCATAGAAACAGAGATCAAAGATAATTCGTATAAATGTGAAATATGTGATTATTCTTGTTCATATAAGGCAAACCTTGCAGCACACATGAAAACACACACTGAAGAGGAATCATATTCATGTGAAGAAGGTGATTCTTTTTCATATGAATCAACTTTGGCACAACCCATAGAAACAGGGATCAAAGATAATTCGTATAAATGTGAAATATGTGATTATTCTTGTTTGTATAAGGCAAACCTTACAACACACATGAAAACACACACTGAAGATGAGGCATATTCATGTGAAGAAGGTGATTCTTTTTCATATGATTCAACTTTGGCACAACCCATAGAAACACCGATCGAAGATAATTCATATAAATGTGAAATATGTGATTATTCTTGTTCACATAAGGCAAGCCTTGCAACCCACATGAAAACACACACCAAAAAGGAGCCATATGTTTGTGAAGGTGATTCTTTGTCATATGATTCAACTTTGGCACAACCCATAGCAACACCAATCAAAGATAATTCATATAAATGTGAAATGTGTGATTATTCTTGTTCACATAAGGCAAGCCTTGCAACCCACATGAAAACACACACCAAAAAGGAGCCATATATTTGTGAAGGTGATTCTATTTCATATGATTCAACTTTAGCACAGCCCATAGCAACACCAATCAAAGATAAGTCATATAAATGTGAAATGTGTGATTATTCTTGTTCGTATAAGGCAAACCTTGCAACACACATGAAAACACACACAGAAGCGGAGTCATATTCTTGTGAAGGTGATTCTTTTTTGTTTGAATCAACTTTAGCACAACCCATGAAAAAACAGATAAAAAATAATCCGTATCACTGTGAAATCTGTAATTATTCCTGTTCGTTAAAGGCAAACCTTGCAATACATATGAAAACACACACTGGGGAAAAGTCATTTTCTTGTCAAATCTGTGAATATTCTTGTGCTCGAAAATCAGATTTAATCAAACATATTCGAACTCATACGGGTGAAAAGCCGTATGAGTGCAACGTTTGTGGCTATTCATGTTCTGTGCAATCATGTTTGGTTCAACATTTGCGAATACACACGGGTGTGAAACCATATTCTTGCAATGTATGTGCAAATTCTTTTTCTCGGCATTCGCATTTAGTCAGCCATATTCGAACGCACACAGGTGAAAAACCATATACTTGTAAAATCTGTAATCATTCGTTTTCTCAGAAATCGAATCTAATGAAACATTTGCCAATACACACAGGAGAAAAACCATATTCTTGTAATTTATGTTTATATTCGTGTTCGCAAAAAGCAAATTTACTCAAACATATGCGATTGCATACTACAGAAAAACCATATGCTTGTAAGTTATGTGAATATTCTTGTTCTGTTCAAGCAAGTTTAACCAAACATATGCAATTGCATTGATGAAACTGCCTGAATCTGAATGGCTTTAATAGAGACAGGTTAAGGTTAGTGGGGAGCATATGCAGCCGCATTGGTAAAGTCACCTATGTCTGCATGGCTTTAATAGAGACGAATGTGAAAATATAACAAAATATAAGGACATCAAGAAAGACTTTTAAACAACATGGTCTCTATAGAAAATAACCATTATATCGAATGTAGTAGAGAGGAATGACCTAACAAATAAATTTTGTTTAAATACTTGGGAAGACCAAGCAGTCACAAAATACAGATAGCAATCCTAAAAGCAACAACTATTCATAAAAGAAAACTTAGATTTAAATTTAACTCTTGAAGAAATCAAGTGGTTGCCTCAGGAGGGAGTACCTGGATCTGTTAAGACAAACAGAATTAAAATAAAGAAGAATAGTTGCATTCTTATAATATTCTCGTCTAAATGAACTTTATTCTTATGTATAAGAACAGTAAAGTATGAAAAAAATTAAAATCTTAGTAAAAGACGCTACAACCCTCAGACAAAACACGACAATATCCTAATAAATAGAGATGAATCTGCTCACTACAAATTCTTCATTAATCTGATTACAGACAGCATCTTTAAACATCTCATTTGGAGCGTACCCTGAAAAAGAACAAGCAGGATGAAGCAGCAATTTTGACAAAAAGAATTAGTTAATCAAGACCATAATATATATTTTTTTTTTTTTGATTATTATGATTTTTCCATACAGGACTTTGAGCCAAGGTGACTTCCATGGTTGTCATATTTTTACATATTCAAGAAGCAAAGCAGTTTGAAAAATCTTGCATTACAAAACACAAATAAAATCAGAGTTATGTTAATAACAATATTCACTGGCTGTAAAGCACTTTGGATGAGTGCAAATTTCAAGGGTGTTCTACTAAAACATTTTAAAAACCAAGCCACCTTAAGTTTTTTTAAATATCAGCATTTGTTCAGAAATGAATATCCTTCCACATGGATTAATCAGTAATAATATCCATGGTTCATTGGAAGAGTTTTAAGCAAAAAAAATGTTATTGCCACTAAACAACCATTTTTGTTACATGTTTAAGGACATCTCTGTTCTTTTAAAAGTTTGTTATCACTCTTCTATGAGTAATTTTATGATGAAATTTGGAAACCAATTAGAAACGTTGCCTTTAATCTTGTTTGGGATACAAAATAAACTATCCCATTCCTTTTTGTTGTTGTGTTCGAAATAAGATTTCAATTTTAGTTTCAAACATTTTTCTTTTTAATTTTTTTCATACCCCAACAAGTAAGTATTAATCCTAAAACTACTTAGATTGTTAAAAAGACAAGGAAATAATCTTGCTAAACACATAACTTTTAAGTGCTTTTATCCATTATGTTAGTGTTTAACAGCAAGTAAAAATGGAATTTTTCTTTGAACACCTGAAAATGTGAAATATGACTTTTTTTTTCCAAATTTATTTTGTAAAATAGAACTGGCAAATCTACATCGGCTTTATAAAAATTTTAGAAGCAGCAGTTGAACTACAATTAGGACAATTTTAATTCTTGGACATGTTCCAAGTTTATGGAGAGTCCTTCGAAATTTCTTGATTCAAAATTTAGTTGTTTTTCATTAAATTAAAAATAAATATGACATTTTCTGACTTATTTATTTATTTTTTGTTGCTACCGTAAGCAGGAAAAAGTAACATATGTATTTGTGTGTTTATGTATTCATATAAAATTTTATAAGGAGATGTTTTGTGTATCAATTTTCAGTATTTACATCAACAGTGCTCAATACATGATTAGAGTTAGTAAATTATGAAAATACGTGCCACATACTTATCAGAAAAAATTTCACAAGTTATTTGGCAATTAACAAAGTTACATTTGTGTTTCAAATGTAAAAATATTTTGGTCTTTTTTATTAAAGCTATCAAGTTTCCACCTAAAATATTTAACAATTCCTTGGGGAAGTAAAAAATCATTGTTTTTCATCTTTTCAAATGTATTGATGATTAAGCTTGGTAATCCGATATGCATTAACTAGAACGATGAAAAAAGTAAATTGTGTGTGTGAAGAGTGGGAGCTATATATACATCTAACACTACTATAATATTCTAAAATCAGTTTGGTGATGATGAATTCAGACAGTGACTATGGTACGTACATCAGCCATTTCTTGCTTGAAACAAGAAAATTAAAAAAAAATTAGAGGATCAAAACCAAAATATGTAGACAAGAAATTGCCTGTGTTATTTAATGAAACATGTTAAAGGAAAGACTGTTGCTTGAAATATACATCTTCTAATTAAAAATTAAATTTAATTAAGTTTCACGAACAGTCTATTAACTAGTTTATGTGTTAAGTTGAAATTGATTCGATTAAAAATGGATGCTTTCACCGATTTTGAAAACAATAAAATTATGGAAGTTTTGTTGATCATCATTCTTTCCTGGATAACATCGGGTCAGTACTCTAATCATTAAAATTGGACAATACTCTAATCATTAAAATATAAAACTAAACTTACAGGAAATACCAAAAATGGTTATGCTGGATATGAAGCCATTATAGCCAGCTCATCACATTGGTACATAGGGTAAATTCGAAGAGAAAATGTTGGCTTTAGCACAGCAATCCAATAACATATACAAATCCAATAACATATAGAAATATAAAAATATTCAATAATAAACAGAAACATCTGAAATACAAATAAAACAGCATACAAATTGTAGCTGCTGGGGTAGAGGAGACTCTTCTAACGTCCAAGCTGAACAATGGATTCCACTAGTAGAGGAAGGTTCCACTAGTGGAGGAAGGTTCCTCACTAGTGGAAAGTTACTATCCACTTTGTTACATGTTGTTAAAAGACCTGAGAAGAGAGATAGAAAGGAAGTATTTTTTGTAACCTTGCTTCAGGTTATAGTTTTAACTGATTTCTTTTTTTTTTTTTTTTTTTTTTTTACAAAAATTTGCGGAAAAAATACTTCCTTCACTACTACAACAAGCATAAAATAATTCAACATCTTTTCAAAATTAATTAAAATTTGTGAATTTCAAACTGAATCCTTTATTCAATTCACTTGGTTAGACTTGTTCATATTAACATTTACATGAATTTTATATATATTATCGACATTTCGACATTATTATTTTACGCTATTGATTTTCTCCTGATGAGATGATAGCTGAAAGAGCTCTCGAGAGACTTCCGCCCATTATATTTTAAACTATATATAAATTCTGTATCTCTAAACATTTATATAACACTTACATGAACTTTATATGTAGCTCACATCTTCTGGTTTGCTCTGTACTTTGATTGCATGGTATTCACATTCTCGTTGCTCTGTTAATTGTTTTGTAACTTTGCTCTATCTTAAAGATCAGTAAAATTATGGCGTTTACATAACTTAGACTTGGATAACTGCTGGAACTCATTTCACAGCTAAATTGGGTTAATTTTCCAGCTTTTATGATGCCAGCAAAAGCAATGTTTGCAATACAGATTAAAATTGATTGACAGACTATTGTCTAGCTACTGATACATGAAAAAAGTTATGAAGAGATGCTTCAAAGTTGGAGAAAAAGATGTTATCAGATGTTTGAAAACAATAAATCTTACTGATAAATAGGGATAGTAAAGAAATTGGAAACATGATTTACATGGTAAAAGAAGCCAACATTATGCGCACAAGATGCATGTATCAGATGAGGAAACAATAAGAGTTCACAGAACAAATTCATACATGTTGTATTTGACTTGAGATAACAATCCCACAGCTTCTGAACAAAAAAGATCAAAAAGAAAGCATAAGATTATTGACTGCACTGAAATTGACCCTAAAAGAAAAAATATTGACTTCATACGGAGCAAGACTAAAAGTGTGGTGTGATGAGATTTCTTCTATTTTCTGAATATATGAACTTTTGCATGGAGATTATAACACCATTTGAGTGCAGTCTTTTGGTAACATACTGTTTTGTACTTTTAGAAATACACACTCTTGTAAACATACCATATGTGAATTCATCGGACTACTGTTCTCATCTTGAGTGTCATTTTCACAACATTTCAGTCGATGTAACCTCCAACCTTCTTCAGGATAGATTTTTCAGTCACCCACACTGAAAATTGAACCTTCAACATTCATGAGAATATCCCTTTTACAATTAATTTTTCTGATTACTCTAACCACTTCACCCCGGGTTCTTGCATGAGCGATATTCTCCTGAAAGTTGAAGGTTCAATTCCCAGTGTAGTCAACCAAAAAATACGATTGCAAATTACTTAAGACCTTTATCTAGTCATGGCTGATGAAACAAGAGTATGCTACCTCCATGTGGAAAAAAAGAGTTCCATTCAAAATTCTGTCCAAATTGTAATATGGAACAAGCCTGAAAGAACTGTGCTCATTCTTGATGTCACCATCCCAAATGACCATGGCCTTTAATAGAGCTGAATGCAAAAAATAAAAAAATATTAGACCTAAAAATTGATTTAAAAAACATGATTTCTGAAAGAAATACACATTATAGCGGTAATGATAGGAGCAACTTAAAAAATACTTGGAAATAATCCCTGGAAGATCAAGCTATTACGAAATACGGACAGCAGCTATAAAGGGAAGAGCTTCTATTCTTAAAAGTGCCCTTGAATATAGATTCATATCATAATGAAATTAAGTGTTAGCTCCAGGTTGGAGCCCCTTGATAAAATAAAAAAAAGAAAAACCATATTCTTGTAAACTATGTGGATATTCTTGTTCTCGGAATTCAAGTCCAGTTAGGCATGCGCATACACATGCAGGAGAAAAGAACTAATGCTGGTTGAGGTTGAGAGAAGATAACGAAATATCAAGATTGTATGGATTTGTGTGCCCCTTTCTCTCCAAACAACATCCAGTGAGTGATGTCATCAGGTTTGTCTGCTCTGGGTCTCGTTTGGTCGCTGGGTTAGGCTGTTTCTTTGACAAGGGTCCTGGTTGATAAAAAGATCTCACATTTCTTTTGATAGTGTGCAATCCGTTCAGCTCTGGTCTCTCAACATCACTGGAAAGTAGAGGTCAATTCAAACCAAAAGAAGAAAAGTATGACAAATTGATAACTGGGCTGATTGTATAAAAAAAAAACCCACTTAAATTCATGTCCACCATCTTATTTTTCCTATCCAAGGAAACACACAACATCTGACATATATTTTGGGTGATAACTTGACCACTCAAGAAACAAGGATAACTGCTTTTCTTAACAAGGGTGGTATTGAGATGGAACTTGTCAAATCACCAAAAGGCACCATCTCTGACATTTTTTTTTTTTTTTTTTTTTTTTTGAGATATCTTTATAATCCAAAACGTCCACTTTTTCAACTGGTGTGTTTTTAATAGTTGTTGGTGTCAACCCTAATTACCATGGAAGAAGACTGATTTCTCTTTTATCAATTAATTTTATTCACAAATAATTGTGTGTTAAATCAATACTAGGACACCTTTCTTAATGTTTTTTCATCATCATCAACATCATCATCATTATTGTTACATCCAATGACATGAAATGTAAAGAACCTGGCATCTCAAGAAGATCTCCATTCCAGTAATCATCGGCACTCATGAAAAATAATTTAGGAACCATCTGGTGAATATACCAAATGCAAAACATACAAACAATTGATCATAAAGGTACAGTTTTATTTCTAGATCTCTCGGTCCCAGTTTCTTAAATACTGGATGAATGTTTGGTATCTGATAGGACGCTTTATCCTCAGCAAAAATTAAAAGATAGAAAATCGAGAAACCAAAAGCCTTAATTTGTATGTGATTATACTCAGGCATGTGAATCATGTGAATCCAAATCAGATAAAAATCCTAATCTTGCACTTTAAAAAAAAAATCAATGAAAATTTTATATCTATATCATTAATTGCTAGATGAAAGATAATGTTTTTAAAGTGCAACAAAATGTACATTACATAAAATAAATCCAACGTAATATTTTGATTCAATTTAATTTAAATTTTTATACCTTACTATGTAAAATTTATAAAAGTGCACTTTGAAGATAAATAAATTTTAAATTGAATCTTGTACCTTTATTTTTAAAGCCTATTATAAAAACATTTTGTTTAACAGTTTTCATGCCTTGGATGAAATGCTTTTCTAACCTGTATCTTATCTTTTTAAGATTATATTTTAAAACTCTCCTCTCTATTTCAGTTTGTATTTCTCCTCACACAACTCATTTTTGCAACCCCCTCTTTGTATTATTACAGGTCTGAATATTCTCTGTGTTTCAGTTTGTATTTCTCCTCACACCACAACGCATTTTTGCAGCCCCCTCTTTGTAATACAGGTCTGAATAATGAGAAAATCTGAATTTTTCTTAACAAAAACTTTAAAATAAATTTTTTGGATTAAATCTTTTAAACATCTTTCAGAATAGAAAATATTTAAAATTTAATAAGGAACATATTTCATATCGGTTTCATTAACAAATATTCAGTACATAAGGAGAAAAATAGAGATGAAAATTTCAAAAGGATTGTATAACTGGTTACGCTCAATAGTAGTCCTCGCCAACGAAAGTCTTTCTTATTCTATTATTATTTAAAACATTTTGTGTCTTTCGCACGAGGACTAATTTTACACTTGATCGCAACTGTTTAGAATTAATTTAAAATTAATAATGTAATTATGACTCAATGAAATACACACTTCAAAACACTTATTGGAAAACTTGAAAAAAGGAATCAGATTTAAAATTTATGATAGATTAGACAGTCTAACTATAGCATCGTTTTTGATCTGAAAATTCACAGCATACATCCAGCTTATTCCCATTGCAAACAAATCTTTCTTGATTGTCTGCTTAAAGTTAATTTTTCGTCTTACTCTTCTTTTTCTATCTTGGAGCACTTGGTTAGCAATTCTCTCTGAGGCCAATCTTAGTGTCCAAGCCAACAGTCACATTTTTTTCAGATTATTAATAATACTACTATTACGGTAATGATGAATCTGGAAAAATGAAACATGAAAATGAAAAATGTCTGCAGGTATTAAAAATAATTGTTTATATATATGTATTAAATTCGACCGTTTTGGATTTTACCATTTTTGGATTTTTACCCTCCACCGGACTGTCCATTCATGTGAAATCTTTTTATCATTTTTCTTTTACCTCCTGTTCCCCTTACCTCACCTTTTTTTTAACCAAGTAAAATCTGTGACTTACTTGTAGTTTCATTAAATACTTTTATATGCAAAATCCGATGCTGCATTTTGCTAATTCCTGCCCTCTGATGAGAAGGAGAGTATTTCTTCGAAACTCCGCGGATTAAGGACTATCCACTTATCTTGTGTTTCCTTTTTTAAAATTAAATATGTTTTTAAGTCTTTTTCAAGATGTCTTTTAACATGTTTTATTAATCATTTGTTTATATATATATATATATATATATATAATTTTCTATAATATAAATTTGAATGTGTGTGTGTGGTCACGAATAGGCTCCTATATGGTTGACTATTTTAAAAAAGTGATTACATATAATGATAGATCGAGACACAGGTATGGGTATGTTTGATCTGGCTGAACGGTGGTTCATAAAAACTGTGGGGTCTGCATACGCGCATGGCCCCCAAAGTATGGAAATAAAAAATTTTTAAATTAAAAAAAAACATTTACAAGTGTTTTTGATATCAAAGTATTCTTATGTACATTTATAAGTATGTTTCAACTTAAATATAGGGATGGTATAATAAAATTGCGGGGTCTGCGTTCGCGCCTGGCCTCTATAGAATGGAAATAGACACAAACTTTAATAAAGACTTTTCATATCTATATGCGTAAGTATACTTTGATAATTATGTTTCAGTTTGAAGAAATATGGTATAATAAAACTATGGGGTGTTTATTCGCGCCTGACCTCAATAGAATGGAAATATGTCACAAAGTTTAACAAGGTTTTTTAATATAGATCCACAGAATATTGTGATAAGCGTTTCAGTGTGAACAGGTATGATATAATAAATTATGGGGTTTATCTATTTTATTTTTACTTCCATCATATTTTGCTTTAGTTTTGAAACTCCCAAATTCGAAGCTATCTCTTTACAACCCTTCCTTTTCATAAGCTATCATACTTTCATAAATCAGAGTCCATTTTTTGTAGGCTGTTTTTGAACCCAGTCAACGACAGGTACTTTTGCAAGTATATATACATATGATTTTCAGAATGTGAGACTTTGTATATAATAAATTCCACAGCCAAACAACGTTGCAGCCCACAAGAGCCATGACAGTCAAAGAACCGGAAGTCCAAGACTCGAGTTTCGCCCTCATTTGGGCTCATCAGTTAGACACATCCGAACTTAGGATTCGAAGCCCGAGCCTCTTGCATGCGAGGTAAGCACTCTACCAACTGAGCAAACGTCCCGCACACAAGAATTTCTATTAACCAACACAGATCAAGAAAACCGCGCCGAAATTCAACTGTGAAAAAATATATATGTACTTTACTTTGTATACTTTGGCAGCAAGTCATTATTTATGCATGTCTGATTAAACATGACTGAGTTCATCTTTTTTCCAATTTTGCTGGTAATATTTTTTATTGGCCGAGCAATCTTTTTTGTTTCTGCTAGTATGTTATATAGTATGGCGCCCAGTGGTTGTTGTTCAGCCATATTTTCTAGTGCTTTCCATCAGTACTTCTGATCATCCTCAGGAGTGGCTGTTGTTGTTGTTATTCTTTATCTATATTTAAAAATATTCACCTCTACCCACCTTACACATATCTAGAACACTATTCAAGTCTCCATGTAGAAGTTTTTCTCACATGAAGCCAAAATTATTTTCAGCCACCCTTCACAAGCACAGACCTTGGCATGTGGTTAGGTCTGTAGCCAATAAGTTTAGCTTTCAAAATCATAGAGGGTTTACCTAATTTTAACTTACATTTTTCGCGCTAGAGCAGCATTTGTGTGAAAAAATGAGCAAAAAATGGGCTTAAATTTGTGACAAAAATTTTAAAGGCTGTCAGGAAAAAAGTCTTATTTCAAATTTCACTTACTCAAGACACAAAATAAGGCATTCAAGCAAGAAAGTACTATATGTAGATTGAATTCAGCAAAAAAATAAAAATAAATAAACTGCTTTATACAAGAATGCCCATTTTCGTCTGTGACAAATTTTTTTCCAATTTTTTCCAAATTTGACATTTTTTAGCTCTAAAGGCCCACAGAGAATGTTGACTTTTGAAGCCAAAAATAATTTTTTTTTTTTGATAAATTAAATCACAGGCTCTAAATAAGTTTAAATAAAAAAATCCAACTCATAGAAAAGTTTCTTACCGATATTTATGACAATTTATTTGAGCCATTTTTTATTTTATTAAGATTGAAATTCACACTACACATTAATTTATCATCCAGGTCAAATTTTCTGAAAAGTGCACTTTTCATGGTGTTTATGCTATGAAAATGCTGGAAACCCTTGGAATTATGTCCAAAACAATGTACCCAAAGTACACAATCACAGAATTGAAACTCTGGGAAATACCCACAGTATATAATACTTAAACTGTAATTGTCTGTATTTTAGTGACATATGGCCGAGTGGTCCTAGACGTTGTATCAAAGTTTACAGTTACTCAAAGGTGCTGAGTTCAATCCTGAACGAAGGCAGTGAAAAGTATCATTCAAAACAGAGAATCAGCAACTATGTCCCAGAGCCTAGCTGGAGTCCGAACACGGTACCCCCGTAATAATAATAAAGGGTTGGGTTCGAGACTCCTAACAAACGGTTCCCCAGTTCGATACAAAACACCTGATGAAGGTCGGAGGGCAAAACGGCCGAAACGTTGTGACTATAACAACCAAGATGAGGAAGTCAGTCCAACAATCTCAATCATACTACTTAGACATATTCTATATTTGTTACGACAATGACGTTAAATTGTTTTACTACATCGAACACAAAAGAGTTGAATTGTTGCTTCCTTTACTTCATACTGCTGTTGTGGTGCAACATTATCAAAAAGCCATTTTGATGGTACCTATATACAATACCTCCCCACGGGACAGAGTGAGACACCAGGGTCGTTTTTTAACGTGGAGTTCACATTCAAATATCGTATACAGTTCATTGGGATCAATTAAGTGGCACTTGCAACATCGCTTCTCTGGGCAGCGAGATAAACTGATTGTGAAATGGTTTGGGGAGTACAACTACAACCAGAAACCTTTATTGAGACTGTCGGACTGACTTCCCCATCTTGGTTGTTATAGTCACAACATTTCGGCCGTTTTGCCCTCCGGCCTTCATCAGGTGTTTTGTATTGAACTGGGGAACCGTTTGTTAGGAGTCTCAAACCCAACCCTTTATTATTATTACGGGGGTACCTCTTTGAATGTTACTTTTCACTGCCTTCATTCAGGATTGAACTCAGCGCCTTTGGGTAACTGTAAACTTTGATACAACGTCTAGGACCACTCGGCCATTTCTTAGTTGGTTTTTGTTAATGTTAAACCTATGTTGTTATTCAAGGTTTTCTCTCTCTATTAGAGGTGTCCAAATTGCATTCAGCTCTATGCTTAGTTTGCTCAGTAGGTTGTTATGTCCGAGCATGTGAGTTGTTTCTTTAAATTTTCTCACTTTCCAGTGGGTCTCTGTTT
The DNA here is from genome assembly GCF_053919585.1 of Euprymna scolopes. Lineage (NCBI taxonomy): Eukaryota > Metazoa > Mollusca > Cephalopoda > Sepiida > Sepiolidae > Euprymna > Euprymna scolopes. Next base: position 172,595,150 of record NC_136488.1, on the reverse strand, counting down.
ATTATTTTTACTTCATCCCATAGGGGGCGATGGTCCCCCCTCTCCATCCAGAAATGGTTGGCTATACCCAATTTTTCTGTCTCCCCTTTAGTTACCGCTTTTCGGTGTTCTTCCACCCATACTTTGAGGAGGCGGTATGTTTCACCCTTGTAGACCTTTCTGCAACTGCATGGGATGGAGTATATGCAGGTCTTGGTCATGTTCTCCTCCATGCGGGGCTTCACTCGTACCAGGTATCGTCTGAGTGTTGACTCGCTCTTGAATACCGTCCTGATGTTGGGTTCTTGGTCATGTTCTCCTCCATTCTCCAGACGACATATTTAGATATATTACATATTTGTGTTATTTTTATAACGTATATTCTGTATTGTTGTTCTTGTTCATCTTAGGAGAGTTAGTGAGAGATTAGAGTCTTAGGAGCGAGTGTTCATGTGTTTAGTGTTTATATGTCTTAAGATGTTCCTGTTTGTGGCACATGTTAATACTCGAGAGCTGATGGCTTGTAATACACAATGAGAGGAGATTTGATATATAGATAGATAGACCGAGAGTTTGTGCGTTTGGCATTTATACGTTTGACAGTTCTTATATGAACGGGAGTGTTTCTATAAATATTGATACATATATTTCTTACCTATTTTTGAGATGATGATTTTCACAAAGTTCTTCTAATATAAATGGACAATACCTTTTCTGTTGAATAACAACACGGAGACGCAGATACAAAAACACATGTTGACGTCCTTTATTTCATCCTCGACCGGTGGGACATGATTTTATCTCGGGATTCAAAGTTGTTACATAGTTATTTCTAAAACCCTCTCACTTCTAGAGGGTGCCTTCATTCTAACGGAGAATCGGTCTGAACCTCTCTGCTTCTCTCCGAATCTTCTTCCAGACTGCATCTAAAACTCCCTATTTTGAGAACTCGTCACATCATCGCATGATTAAACATATGCTCATAAAGCGTGTTGGATGACATGCGTCACGTTGCCAAACTTGACATGACCCTGATTTCACTAACTTATTTTTCAAATAATATGTTTACAATTTCATTTGATGATCAAATTCCTTATTTTAATTTCCATTTTTATAACGGAACAAATTTCATCATTACATTCCTTTCCCAATAAACAGATATGTAAGCTAAACAATTGCAATTCCTTATTTCAATAACATTCTGTATTTATTTTAACTTATGATTGGAATTCTCAATTCCAAATCTAGCTTCACACGTTCGAATCCTTGACTATCCTATTTCATATTTACATTTAACTAATTCCCTATTTTTTTACTTCCATGAAAAGGGGACAGCCTTTTATCATGTAACACAAACTCCGACAATTTTTGGTCTAAATATTTAGATATAGGTTACTTGGACATGTATCTAACTTAATAACTTGATTTGAGCCCAAAACAATAAATGTTAAGGGGGTCATAATAGGGGTCAAAGTTAAAAAAAAAAAAAAAATGACCTTTGCGGTCTCTACCTAATTACTCAGACAATTTCTGATCTAAACATTTGAAATTTTACATAAAGGGTATTCAGAGATAGGGCAAGCTTTTTAATCGGTTTGGGTCGAAAATTTTTAGGTACCAATATATAAATGTATGTATGTTTGCATGTCTGCCTAAAACTTTCGACAGACGGGACGGATTTTACCAAGATCAGTATCGTTTTGAAGTTCGACCTTTCATACGACAAATATCGAAAAATTGGCTAAAAACGTTAACATCTTCACCATCAACTAAGCACTATTTTTTACGGGGGGGGGGCGCTTTTTTCGCCGATATTTTTGAAAGATATCCTCTCCTTTAGATTGTTTAGCCTTAATGTAAACATGTCATTCAGCTTTGGCGATGGTCGTAACCGCAAAGACGTCAGGTTTTCTTCCCCGTTCTTTTCCTCCTTTGCGGTACAGTTCGAGCCTGTCTTCCTACTACCACTTTTTTTTTTTGCTCAACATATACATCTAAACACCCGGGCAACGCCGGGCTGAAATGCTAGTATATCTATAAAAGTGAACGTGTCTGTGTGTGTGTCTGTCTATCTGTGTACGTTTCCCTATGCAATAACTCTGTCAATTTTTAGTCTACAGACTCTAAATTTAATATACAGGATACTGAGATTTGGGAAAATCAATGTGATCGGTTTTCGGCCAGAAATTTGGCTGTTAAGGGGTCAAAGTTCAACGATTTTACCTTTGAGAACTCTACCAAATTCTTCCGACAATTTGGGGTCTAAACACTTGAAATCTTAGATATAGGTTCCTTGGACATGGATCTAACTTTATAACTTTATTTGAGCCCCAAACAATAAATGTTAAGGGGTCATAATAGGGGTCAAAGTTAAAAAATAAAATTTGACCTCTGCGATCTCTACCAAATTACTCAGACAATTTCTGGTCTAAACATTTGAAATTTCACATAAAGGGTATTCAGAGATAGGGCAAGCTTTTTAATCGGTTTGGGTCGAAAATGTTTAGTTACCAATATATAAATGTATGTATGTCTGTTTGCATGCCTGCCTAAAACTTTCGCCCGATGCGGCAGATGTTCACAAGATCAGTATCGTATTGAAGCTTAACCCTTCAGACGACAAATACCGAAAAATTGGCTAAAAACATTAATTTCTTCACCCTGAACGGGCACTTTTCAACAGGAAGGGGTCGCTTTTTTCGCCGATATTTTCGAAAGTCATTCCCTCTTTTCGATTGTCTACCCTTAATTAAAACCTATGTCACTTCCAGTTTGGCGTTTGTCGTAACAGCAAAGACGTCATGTTTTTTTTCCCGTTCCTTTCCTCCTTCGTGGTACGGGTTCAAGCCTGCCTTCTTCCTATATCATAACAGAAGAAACTTCAAAATATTGCCGCATATTACCTAATCAATATTACAACCTTGCATAACCCCCCCCCCTCCCAAAAACAATTATAAGCGATTTTATAGCGGCCATTTGCCGTTTAGGTTGCATCTGTCAAAAATACCACTCCATAGATAATAGACACCCCACAAACTGTTAAAATAAATTACCACGCAGCAACAATACACCCCCAATTCAACCCTAAAACATATACCCCTTAAACTCAACACTATGTTAAAGACCATACTTTAAAAATTTTTTTTTTTTTTTGGCCAACACACACTTCCAAACACCCGGGCAACGCCGAGCTGAAATGCTAGTATACATATATATACCTAAAAAATATTTTTTTATATAAACTCAGAAATATGCATTTACTTCAACAGTGGTTAATACATGGGTAGAGTATAGGAGTAGTTTGCCAAGTAAGCTACACAGAAAAGTCATGTTTCTCACAAGAAAAACAAATATTTGGTTTGTATTACTGTACACATAGATTCGAAAAAGTTGTCAAAAAACAAATATATGACGAATAAAAGTTATCAAAAGCAAGATAAGTTACTTTTCTACCTAACTGGATATATTTTTTGTGTTTTTATTCAGTGTAACATGTTTATTCAGCTCGAAAAACATGCAGTGTTTACCGCTGTATTGGAAAATTCAAAATGGCGGCCGACTCTCTCTCGGAGAGGGTAAGTTTGGGAAAAGGTATTATAAATAATAAACTAGAAAAAATACTGTTAGAAATTCGCTCAATATATGTTACCGTGACATAAGTTGACATATATTCGGTTGTTTTTTAATAGTATTTTGTCTAGTTTATTATTTATAACATCTTTTCCCAAACTTACCGTGTTAAAGAGACAGTCGGCCGCCATTTTGAATTTTCCAATCCTGTGGGTGAGGACAGCTGATGGTCTACTTGTATTGCATGTCTGGTATTCTGCACAACTACTTGTCCAGCACCCCCTCACTCACTCACCCTAACTGAAACTTTTAAATAAAATAAATGAAATGACAGCTCAAGCAAAAGTTACGTTTAAACCAGAGCCAAACTCCAAGAAAACCAACCTGCCTCCTCCCTTGAGGCTTGAATTTACTAATATCCGCAGGCTTAGAACTAACTTAGATGATGTTGAGTCATTTCTCCTTGTAAATACCCCGGATATCTTAGCATTAAGTGAAACTAACCTTCACTCCTCCATTCCCTCTAACCACTTTAACATGCCTGGTTATCTCTCACTCTACCGTAAGGACTCGGACAGACATATGCATGGACTTGGAGTCTATATTCGAAACACCCTCCCCCTGACTAGAGAAATAAAACTAGAATCAGAGGACCAGGCCTTTATGTGCTTCAGACTAAATATGCAACACAATATTAGCTACTTGTATTTTCTCTACCGCTCTCCCTCAAACCAAGACTGTACCCTAATAAACAAAGTCTCAGACAGCATAGATATAGCACTCTCCCTCGATACTAGCGCACAAATACATGTATTTGGTGACTTCAATGTCCACCACAGTAACTGGCTAGGATTCTCTAATCACACAGACGTAGCTGGTAGCGCAACACATAGCTTCTCTATATCCCATTCCCTATCTCAGCTGGTTACATTTCCGACACGTTTCCCAGACCAGCACGATCAACATGCCTCACTTCTTGATTTCTTTCTGACAACGGTTCCTAATGACTGTACAACAAATGCCCACAGCCCACTCGGGAATGCTGATCACGCTGTGATAATGGTAGAAATCAGCCTAAATTCTCGCTCTAAAACTGAAGACCCACTACTCAAAACAACAAGGTATTACAAAAAAGCTGATTGGGAAGCCATTAGGGAGCTCATCAGAGATGCCCCATGGCAAAATATCTTTACTCTTCCAGCGGAACAGTGTGCAAATGAAACCACTGAATGGTTCAAAACTGCTATTGAAGCACATGTTCCCGCACGGAAATTCTATAGCAAGCCCCACTCTCCCCAACGGTTTACTTCTGCTTGTGCAGCTGCCATATGTCAAAGGCAGCATGCATTCCGCAGATTCAACCAACATAAGTCCAGCTCAAATAAACAGAAGTTTATAGAAGCTAGAAATAATTGTAAGAGAGTGATAGAGACAGCTAAGACAGGTTACTCTGAAACCACCAGAAAGCGCATCGAAGCACAGAAATTAGGAACCCGAGATTTTTGGAAAATCTACAACAGCGTAGTTAATAATGGACAGTCAACTATTCCCCCACTAACAGACAATCATGAGGTTGCTTGCACGGCAACTGACAAGGTTAATCTGGTTGCCAGTCGGTTTGCCTCAAACTCCACACTGAACTCGGTACACCACTCACTCCCTGATTTTCCTCTGCGAACAGACGCCACGCTAGACGGTTTGAAAATCACCCCTTCTCAGGTACATGCTGTAAGGTTTCCGAGTCGACTATCGTCGTAGTCGTCGTTCTTCTTCCGGTGCGTGCGTGCGTGCTCTATATATACTGCTAATCAGACGACGGTGTCACTCTTTTGTGTGTCCCGTCTTAATGGTCGTTCCTATTCTCTACATGCCCTCCCCCCACCATGTGACCACACTACCGTCGTTTTGTGGTCATTTGACTGGAGAATTCCATGTAGTAGTGAGTTGGTCCTTGCATTTGAGGGGAAAGTGGCCTTGGTGCTCGTGTTACCCTCATGCTGCGTCGTGGAACCGGACTCGTCTGCATTGGCTTGTGGTTGATCGGATCTTGGTCCACCTCCATATCTGTTTCTGATGTGTCACAATCAGCTTCTTCCACCTTCATCATCTCATGCATGTTGCACGGTGGTTTGCTGTCCTCCCTTCTTGGTGTTTGGGGAGGTGGTTGATGGGGTTGTTGAGTGGGTGGATACTCCGGCGTATCCATGACCGGTTTGATTTTCCTGAGGAAACGGCGATTGCGTAATATGATCCTGCCGCTACCATCCAACCGTATCCTGTACTGCCTGTTACCCATTGTCTCGACGACTCTCCCAGTTTTCGCCCATCGTCATGGATTTGGTCCCTCCTGATTCTGTACCTGCACAGACTCGCCGACTCGGAGCTGTTGGAGGGGGCGGCTGTGTATGTCGTACTGTTCTTTGTTAAGTACGTGCCTTTTCGCCATCGCCCTCTCTCTCAAATCTTTGGTCTCCGTCCAACGCTTGTGGATGCAGTATTTTTTGCGAAGTGCGGGGAGATGGCCCCTTACTGTTCGACCATATAGTATTCCCGCCGGCGACAATCCAAGGTTCTGACTGGGCGTATTCCTATGAGTTATCATCGCCCGTGCTGCCCGATCATGATGTAGGTGTCCGTAGCCATCAACGCAGTCCATCAGCATTCTTTTGGCCGTTTTTATGGCCAGTTCAGCTCGGCCATTACTCTGGGGGTAATGTGCAGATGATATGCGCCTTTTTACGCCCCAGTCTTCTAGGAACGATTTGTATTCTAGTGAATCGAATGGTGGCCCTCCATCGGATGATATTTCCTCCGGCGCACCATACGTGCAAAACCAAACCCTCAGGGCGTTACACACCGCTGCAGCCCTTCCTGATGGTAGTGGTGCAACCTCAATCCAACCGGTATATCGGTCCGCGTATACCATGTAACTTTTCCCGTGCATATCTAGCAAGTCAGTGACTGTCTTTTGAAATGGGAATTCCGGGTTTATGGGTGGCATTAGTGGTTCCCTAGGCTGGGATGGGGCGATCAAATTGCAACTCCGACATTGCGCCCTTGTTTGTCGGATGCTGGCGTCTAAACCAGGCCAAAATAACCGTTGTCTGGCGTTAGCCAACATACCATTCGCCCCTTGATGGGCGGAGAGTAATGCCTCTAACACCTCGGCTCTAAGCCGTTTTGGTATCAAAATTTTGTCCCCTTTTATGGGTACCCCTTCCAGACAATATAGTTGGTCTGCCATCGGCCAGAATTGCCGGATTTCTGGTGGTAGTTCGTGGCGTGACCTTGGGAACCCGTCTTGAATGTATGACGCCAACGTTCGGCACTCCTCATCGGTGGCTGCAGCTGCGACTATCCTATCCCAGGTGATCGCTCGGAACTTGGGGTCATGTGCGTATGCAGCTATGATGGATGCTTGTATACTCCCCTCGATTTGCTGGGAAGTGTCAGTGCCCTTTAGTCTGCTGTGTCTTGACGGCGCCGGGTATCGGGATGTGCAGTCCGGTGCTGCGTTGAGTTTCCCAGGAACATGCCTAATCTGGAACCTGTACATCAACGACCGCTCCTTGAATGAGAACAGGCGGGGATTTTTTATATTCTCCAGGATCTGATCCGAGAAAATTTTCACTAGGGGCTGGTGGTCCACGGTGACCAATAGGTCTGGGGATCCCAGGATGAACATCCTACAAGACTCCAAGCCATAAATCAGCGCTAGAGCCTCCCCCTTTATAGGGGAATAACGAGATTCTGCATCTTTCGTGAAGCGAGACCCGGCCAAAATCATCTTCCAGTGGTCCTTACCACAGTTGGGACCTAATTCCGTTGGGCATTGGCAATGCTTCTGGAACAGAAAATACCCAATGCCAACCTTACTGAAGTCGGTTGAAAGGCAGGTCGCTCTGTTCATATCGAAGGTTTTCACCCCTTCTTCGATTTTCTGAACGATATTCCTCTTCGACTCTTCGAAAAGTCTATTCAATGTGTCATCCCAGTAAAATTTACGGTTCTTTGTCCGCAGCAACTCTCGAAAAGGGGCCATTATATCGGCCTGTGCAAATGTATACGACACCTGGTTAACTAAACCAAACCAGGACCTGATACCAGTAATGCTCGTTGGGGTCGGGAAATTGAGAATAGCCTCCGTCATTTTTTTAGTTGGCTTCACGCCGTCCAAGGTTATCACAAAGCCGGCAAATTCAACTTCATCGTCAGCAAATTGAAATTTGTCAGGGTTAAAGACTATCCCACTTTTACCACAATGGGTAATATAGTCCACAGTATGCCAGAAAGCCAATTCTAAGGACCTGTCCCATAGGAGTGTGTCGTCTATACACCGGGTCTTTCGAGGCCTGTCAACTGTGATGTCATCGAACCGGCGCATGTACCCGTCCCCGGATGCGTGAAAACCCTGGGGAGCCCCGAGATACCGATAACGACCCCATTCCGTTATGAACGTGGTTGCGTCCAGGGCTTTTGGGGAGAGTGGCAGACTATGGTACCCATTCCATGCGTCCAAGACAGTCTTTTTGGTTTGGGCAGGCACCACGGACACCTGATTAAAAGGGGACGGTGTGTGATGAGTCTCTCTCATCGTTGCTGCATTCAATTTTTGTAGGTCTACCGTCCTTCTTGGTGACCCGTCTTTCTTTGGAGCGACTACCATCCTCGAACACCAGATCGTAGGTGTGCCTGCTGGTACCGGTTCGATAATACCCAATGCAACATCTCGATCCAAATCATCCTTTACCCTTTTCTTCCAGTGATGAGGGACTGGAATGGGTGTGTGTATGGCCGATGGTTTCGCCCCCGGGGTAAAAGTTATATCCAGCGGCCTCCCTAACATGACTTGTAACGGTTGATGGGGGCAGGTGTTGAATGCGCTGGACTTAAAGTGTTCACGTAACCACTTCTCTAACCGTTCCCTATTATCTCCAGTGGGGGTGAACGGGATCCTCGCTGGCTTGTCCGGGACGGATTCTCTTTTCGGACATCCACACGGTGCTGTCCCACTTTCTGAAGCCGATAAATCGGCCTTTGATACTCGATGCGGGAAGTCGCGATTGATTACTCCTAGGTCTTTGAGGGCCGATTCTGACAAGTAGAATCCTGACGTGTTTTCTGAAACGTAGACCACTTGTCGCGTTTCCTTCTGACCGAGCTTAATCTGAGTCAGGACCACCCCCTTGATATCTAGGGGTTCGTCTGTGATTCCCCGTATCCTGTGGATGGTAGGTATCAGAATCCTGCTGGTGCACCCTAATATTTTCAATATTTCTGGGCCACTCGAACACGTCTGGGCACCGGTATCTGCAATGGCCTGGATGCGGTGTTTTCGACGGCTTACTCCCTTATCCAAAGCGCACCCGAATTTAGCCTGGGACTCTGGTATCAGGGACACATCGACCATAAATGAGGGTGGTGGCTCAGGGGGACTTCTCCTGAACCCACCACTGCTCCATGCAAGGTGTGGCACTGCTGCTATTCTACCTTTTTGATTGTAACATGCCGGTGCCCCCTCCATTCTGCTGCCGAAAATATTCGATTGACGTGTGGCATCGTTTGTTGACTCCGCCATTGACCTCTCCTGTTTCCGGCACACTCTTTGTAAGTGGCCTGTGACGCCACAATTAAAACATTTTAGCCCCCTCGCCGGGCAGTTCTTCTGCCCTTTTAACCCACTGGGGAGTGAGGTCCTCCCACACCCTTCACAAGGACTATTCTGAGGGGTTTTGAGCGGCTGCTCCTTCCGAGATGGTTTTTTTTCGGTTGTTAGTAGGCCAAAAGTTGAGTGTCCCTCTGAGTCTCGTTGCAACTGAGGAGCAGACGTCTCTGTAGTTTCTAAACTAACCAGCCTGTGAAGCTTCTGCTCCACAGTGGTTAGAATATTTGCTTCGGCCAGCAATTTACACTGGTACTCCGCATTTGCCAGACCGGCTACGAGTTGGCCAGCTACGATGTCCTCCGAATAGTTTACGGCTTGCCGGCAGTTCTCGTTGGGGCACAGAACCGTGAAATTGCAAAACCGTGCCTGGGACCGAAGCTTTTCCAAGAACTGTGCGGGTCCCTCCCCCGTCTGTTGTCTGATGTTATGAAATTTATGTCTATGCACCTCCGGGTGTAGACCTTTCACCGCAATGAACTGTATATGCCTTAAGAGTTGTTCCTCTGTGACAGAATTGAGGGTTTCAGGCCCAACTAAGTCAAATAAAAGTTTATTTACCTCATTTGAGCAGGCTGTCCTTAGTTCATTGCGGATTTCCACGGGGTCGGTAAGGCCGCACATTTGCTTGTATCGGGCCCACGAGTTGATGAAAAGCGCCCAGTCCGCATCGGTGAATCCATGTTCGATACGTGGCCGGTCTGGTTTCTTGGTGTTAGACCGACTCGAGGCACTCCCTCCGCGAAGCTCATTGTTTTCTCTTTGCAGATTTATTATTTGTTAAGTCAACTGCATGTATTGGCCGTCCTCGTGTTGTCCTGACGCCATTATACTCCAAAAATCGTGCAAAAGAAATTATGTTGAAAAATAAATCCTGTTCGTAGCGCCATGTAAGGTTTCCGAGTCGACTATCGTCGTAGTCGTCGTTCTTCTTTCGGTGCGTGTGTGCGTGCTCTATATATACTACTAATCAGACGACGGTGTCACTCTTTTGTGTGTCCTGTCTTAATAGTCGTTCCTATTCTCGACACATGCTATTATAAAAAACCTAGACACCTCAAAAGCATGTGGACCAGATCTCATCCCGGCTGTGCTATTAAAAAAATGCTCTGCCGAGGTTGCTCCAGTTCTCTCCAAACTTTACAATAAATGCCTTAACGAATCTTGTTTTCCCGACTGCTGGAAAACCGCCTCTGTGGTACTAGTCTTCAAGAATTCTGGTGAAAGAACTGACCCACTAAATTATCGCCCCATAAGCCTCCTCCTGCTTTTCACCAAAATATTTGAGTCCATAGTTAATCAAGCCCTAGTCCAGCATCTAACAGCTGCTAAACTCCTGACTGACAAACAATATGGATTCAGGCAAGCCCGTTCAACAGCAGATATCTTAACTGTAGTTTCTGAACGTATATACCGTTCATTGGATAAAACAGGGGAGGGTAGAGCGGTGGCCCTTGATATATCTAAGGCTTTTGACAGGGTATGGCACGATGGTCTTCTAAGGAAAATTAGATCATATAGAATCACTGGAAGAATTCATAATGTAATTAAATCCTTCTTAAGTAATAGAAAAATCAAAGTTGTCTTTGACGGTCGTACATCCAAACAATATGACATAAATGCGGGAGTGCCTCAGGGGTCTATCCTTGGACCTCTATTATTCCTGATATTCATAAATGACCTCCCTGATAAAATTGTTTCGGAGATGGGTATATTTGCCAATGACACCACTCTCTATAACAGATATGAGGGGAAAACAAATGAACACATATCCAAGGAAATGGCAGAAACACTAGAGGATGACCTCCAATCCGTAGTGGAATGGGGACAAAAATGGTTGGTCACATTCAATGCTGCTAAGACTAAGCTTGTTTCCTTCAATAACTACAAGAAACCTTTTCTACCACCAATAGCAATGGCCAAGAACACATTGCCTGAAGGTACTTCCTTTAAACTCCTCGGCCTAACGTTTACAAGGAATATGAACTGGAATAGATACATTGAGAGCATTGCCAAGGCTACTGCAAGGAAGTTTGGCTCCTTCTACCGTGCTAGAAAACTACTTACGCCTGACAGTATCCTATACCTCTATAAGGCAACCATTCGCCCATGTATGGAGTACTGTTGTCACATTTGGGCTGGTGCATCTGCTGCTTGTCTCTCGCTCCTGGACAGGGTTCAAAAGAGAGTCGCCAACCTGATAGGTCCTGAACTGTCATCTAGGCTTCAGCCTCTGTCCCATCGACGAGATGTTGCATCCCTCTGCCTGTTCTACAAATACTTTAATGGTGAATGCTCTGACGAACTGCAAACACTTGCACCTCCCCGATGTAACAACCCCCGACAAACCCGACAAGCTACTAAGTCTCATCCCTTTACAGTAGATATCCCTAGGTGCAAGAAAGCCTTTTACTCCAATAGTTTCTTCCCCAGAACTGCGGGTCTTTGGAACTCCCTTCCAGGATTCTGCTTTCCCAACTGCAATGATATGCAGAAGTTCAAGTGTAATGTTAACAAACATCTTTCTACTCATCTCCCTTCATAATGACCCCGCTAATTAAGTCCCTAATGGTAGCCCCCTGCTTCAAAGTGGCACTGTGCCTTGTTTGGGGTGAAAATTTAATAAAAAAAAATAAATAAAAAAATATAACGTATATATATATATATATATATATATAACGTATATATATATATATATATATATATATATATAACGTATATATACTTATAACGTATATATATATATATATAACGTATATATATATATATATATATATATATATAACGTGTGTGTATATATATATATATATATATATATATATATATATATATATATATATATGTATGGCTAGGTTCCCTTCCTCTTATCTAGATACTTTTCTGGTACCATATATATATATATATATATATATATATATATATATATATATATATATAACGTATATATATATATATATATATAACGTATATATATATATATATATAACGTATATATATATATATATAACGTATATATATATATATATATATAACGTATATATATATATATATAACGTATATATATATATATATATAACGTATATATATATATATAACGTATATATATATATATATATATAACGTATATATATATATATAACGTATATATATATATATATATATATAACGTATATATATATATATATATATATATATATATATAACGTATATATATATATATATATATATAACGTATATATATATATATATATATATATATATAACGTATATATATATATATATATATATAACGTATATATATATATATATATATATATAACGTATATATATATATATATATAACGTATATATATATATATATATATAACGTATATATATATATATATATATATATATATAACGTATATATATATATATATATAACGTATATATATATATATATATATATAACGTATATATATATATATATATATATATAACGTATATATATATATATATATAACGTATATATATATATATATATATAACGTATATATATATATATATATATATAACGTATATATATATATATATATAACGTATATATATATATATATATATATATATATAACGTATATATATATATATATATATATATATATATATATATAACGTATATATATATATATATATATATATATGTATGGCTAGGTTCCCTTCCTCTTATTTAGATACTTTTCTGGTACCAAAGGTACTAAAGTTTTTTTTCTGATAAAATACAAAAATAATTATCAAATAACTTTTAAATATGGTCACAAAAACTAGATTGGTTTTGATGATGTAAATTTACCTAAAATATTTAATAAACAAAAAACTATACAATTACTACCAAATGAGTTACAGACAAAAGATCAAAAACCAATAGTTACATATAAACTAGGGCCAACAATACGCAATAAGATTTTCAATTATAAAAAAACGGTAGAACATATAAATATAAAGTATAATATTATAAATATTCCAGAATGTGAATGTAATTCCTCTCCGTTCTGTAATAATGAGATAAAACATGTAATCACAGGAAATTTAAAGATAGTAAATAATCCCACGTCTTTGACTCCTGTTGTCTTAATAACTGACACCCCTCTTAACGCTACATATGACAGCATAAAGCGGGAGGTACTGCTTCGGACGTCAATCTCGGCAGAAAAACGTTTTGAAACGTTGGTCCATGATGAACATTTAGGGGACTGCAGGCCAACAGAGTTACTCCACAGAATGAGGGAACTGGTAGAAGATGTCCCCCCTGACAGTACCCTAATGAAGCAGCTTTTCTTTTCAAGGCTGCCAGCGCAAGTAAAGGCAATACTAGCGCCTATGATTGAGAAGCATTCCGTCAACGTAGTAGCAGCGTCGGTGGATAAAGTAATGGATTTTGTGAGAGGGCCTACCACCGCAGCGATCCCTCAGTAACAGGTTGAAGTACCCACGGCCCTGCGGCGGATAGAAATTTAACACAGGAAGTAACATCGGTGGCTATACTTACAGCCATCGAACGCCTCACCAGAGAGGTGAGTAAGCTGAACATGGGCAGGTCACATTCGCCCTGACGCCACTTCAAAAGCCGCTCACCTTCTCCACACCACCATCGCCGTTCAAACATGCCAGGACTATGTTTTTACCATAGTCGTTATGGCGCTGAGGCACGAAAATGCAAAATGCCCTGTTCTTTTCCTAACCAGGGAAACTAGATGGTGGGAAGACGAACACGACAAGCTTTCCCCAAAATTCTAACAACCATGCCTATTTTGTTATGGACACTCAATCCCAAGCACGTTGTTTGGTTGGTACAGGTGCAGCTTGCAGTATCTGGCCACTGAAACTCATTAAAGAGATGCCACTAGTGTCGCTTATCACACTGCAAGCGGTAAATCATTCTCCCATTCCAATGTACGGTCAAATTTAACGTTTTCTGGACTTGGAATTACGGAGAGATTTTACATGCGTGTTTATTGTAGCGGATTTACCTTATCCCATCCTAGGCATGGACTTCCTGCATCATTTTAATTTAATGGTAGACATGCGCAGACACCGGCTGATAGATGCTAGTACGGAACTTTCCATCCCTGGCATAATACCAAATGTCCCATCTATCAGCCCGGTACTTTTCATTGCCGCTTCAAATGATCCTTAACACGAGTTGCTACACTCCTACGGAATTAACAAACCTAAATTTTGTGGTGAGCAAACCCACACACACCACAAAACACCACATCGAGATCACAGGTGCTCCTGTGTTCTCACGTCCTCGTCGCCTCCCTGCTGATAAACTTAAAGCAGCGAAGGCTGAATTCAATCATATGCTACAGTTGGGAATAATACGCCCCTCGTCCAGTCCATGGGCTTCCCCTTTGCATATGGTCCCAAAATGTGACGGAGATTGGCGTCCAACTGGGGACTACCGACGACTCAATGCCATGACAGTACCTGATCATTACCCAATCCCACATATACAGGATTTTGCTTCCTCGTTGCATGGTTGTAAGACCTTTTCCAAACTAGATTTGGTCAAGGCTTTCCATCAAATCCCAATAATTCCGGCTCACATACCAAAGACGGCAGTAAAAACCCCATTCGGAGCGTTTGAATTTTTAACTATGCCTTTCGGTTTACGTAATGCCGCTAGTACATTTCAGCGCTTCATGGACAAAGTAGTGCGTGATTTGGACTTCGTTTATAACTATATAGACAACATTCTTGTGGCAGGTGCCTCACCTGAGGAACACATCACTCACCTCCGCCTACTGTTCGAACGGTTTCAGCAATACCAGGTGAGGATTAACCCTGGTAAATGCGTTTTCGGTGCTTCGTCACTAGTTTTCCTGGGCCACATTATCAGCTCAGACGGTATGTCTCCATTACCGGAAAAGGTGAAGGCTTTGCAAGACCTTCAACCACCTACTTTACTTCGCCAACTAAGGCACTTCCTCGGTCTGTTGAACTACTACAGATGCTTTATCCCACACTGTACGGGTCTTCTGTGCGGGTCTTCTAGCTCCTCTTTCCGACCTGTTACGTAACAGAAAGAAGAAAAATGAGGAAATCTCACTTAATGAGGTCCAGCTCAAAGCTTTCAATGAAGTGAAAACAAAACTAGCGACAACATCTCTACTTGCACATCCTGTACCCGATGCCCAGTTTTCACATATCTGCCCGTACCTACCTCGGACATGCAGATCATCTGTTACACCTCAACGGATTCACCTCGACCATTTGTTCCAAAGACTCATCGTTGAGTTGTTTTTGACATTTTACACAACCTGGCACACCCCGGATGCAAAGCCACAGTGAAGCTGATTACAGCTAGATTTTTCTGGCCAAATATGAGGCGTGATATCACTGCCTGGACACGTTCCTGAGTATCCTGCCAAAAGTCAAAGGTGCACGAGCATATCCGTGTACCTCTGGGAACATTCGGCACCCCAGATGCTCGGTTTAGCCATGTTCACATAGACTTGGTTGGACCATCGCCGGTCAGTCAGGGATTTACTTATCTCCTGACCTGCATAGACCGTTTCACACAGTGGCCTGAAGCTATTTCCCTAAATGACATTTCGGCTGAATCTGTAGCACGAGCCCTTATATCAGGCTGGATATCACATTACAGAGTTCCCACCACCATCACCACTGATTGTGGTGTACAATTCGAATCCCACCTATTCCGGGAACTGTCCAGAATCCTAGGGATCACATGCATTCGGACAACGAGCTATCACCCAGCTTCCAACGGGATGATAGAACACTTCCATCGCCAATTGAAAGCAGCATTACGTGCTTACTCTGACCAACAGCGATGGAGCGAGTACTTACCGGTCATCCTTCTTGGCTTTCATGCCTCAATCAAAGAGGACTTGAATATTCTGCAGCCGAACTAGTCTATGGAGCACCTCTATTGTTGCCAAGTCAGATGCTGACCCCGATAGAGGAAACAACAACTGACTCAACTCTGTATGTCAACAGACTATGAGCCTATCTCAGTAAACTTCCACTGATGCACCCTAGGGAACAGACGATAAAATCTTTGGTCCCGAAGGAGACATCAACATGAACTCACGTGTTCCTTAGAAAGGATGCAGTAAAAGCTCCCCTAACTTTACCCTACACTGGCCCTTATCGCATGCTTTCACGCACTGATAAAACTTTTATCTTTGACATTAGTAGTAAAAAAGAAACAGTTTCCATAGATAGGGTAAAAAGAGCCTTTCTGGACACATTAATACATGAGCCACACATTCCTCCAACATACACACAGCATCATCATATACCTGAGGTAAATGCTCCACGTGAGAACAGTTATGTGACCACTACATGTAGTGGCCGACGAGTACATTGGCCAAAGAAACTATGTAAAACTGTATATTTCTGTTAAAAAAGAAACTTTTCTTTATCTCCTTTCTACAAAAAAGAACGTTTTATTTAAAAAAAAATAAAAAATAAAAAAAACGCAAATATTCCCCAACTTTTTACAGAAAACTGAGAACATTTTTTTTTCATATAAACAAAAGAATAACTTAAATAAATTGACATTTTTATTTAATTTTTTTTTTTTGCTATTTATTCTGCGACCTTTTTCTCTGTCGGCTTTCAACCTAAGCAGGGGGTTATGTAGCAGAAACAAATAGAACTCTTTTCTTGTGCGTCAGTGCCTCCCCTGACTGTGCGATATGGCACATACTGACCAATCAGAGGCATAGCGCAGGGATCTTCCTTACCCCTTAAGGAACTATAACTGCTTCCGTCCCGGACAAGAAAAACTCCTCCTTTTCCAGCCAGACGCCAAAGAGAGCGTACCTGTTTCCTCACTCTCCCTCTCTGCCTACACCTGTATCGACGATTCACACTTGGGAATAATTACCGGGCAAAGGCAGACAAGTTTTACCCGAGTTATATCTTTTTGGCATCTTACGCTGACTCGCTTCAATCAACCTTTTCCTTGTTAAGTTTTACGAAGCTGTTTGTTCGTTTATCTAGTAGCTTGTGATGAATTATTTATTTTATTAGGGAGTGCCCAAAAAGCACTAACTCAACTCCGTAAATTATAAGGAAACAAACACAGATGTATTTATTTTTAACATGAAAATAAGAGACACTGAACCAGGATTTCTATGTCCAATTTAATTATTTTAGTGTTAAATTATGACATACAAAGTAAATGATAAAGTGTTCGCTTACTTTTATTGCGTTAGGAAACCTTTTGAAATGCTCACACTTATTTTAGCACCTAGGTGATAAAAGTCGATACGTTACCCCTCAAAGTTCACAATTAAATGAAAAGAGTTAAGCCACCCCTGAAAGCTCTATTTTTAATTTTTCTTGTGCTGACCTGGTCTGTGTTGTCTGGAATGGCCATCTTTAAAATAATCGTACATTTTATTGCATTTATTTATTTTTTTATTTTTTTATATGCCACAAATGAAAAAAAAAATCTCATAATCAATTAATTAAAACTGGGGATAAGATACATAAAAGGATGAACGTTTAGAAATTTATCAAATTAAAAAAAAAAAGATATTTAAAGTCACCTCCTCACTGAGTTTTTACCTTTCTGTGTGAATACACCGAAAAATAAAACAAATAATCATTGTAGAATTTAGAGTGGCTTGAGTTGTACATATAAATTAAGCATAAAAGGATCATTTTAACTTTTAGATAAGCAAATATTTTACCACTAATCTTAAGTCTGACCGACTATGTCATAAAACCACTCGTCATCGCTTTTCCATATTACCGCCCAGACTTAGGCTTAGTACTAGGAAAAAAGGCGTATTTTGTACGACTATTCACAATGACATATTTTTACTAAATTTTGCTTTCTTTACATGCATATATCGTTTTCCTTGACCGGCAGGTCACTTCCATTACCATCAGCATCGGTATAGTTCGCTTTCTAGCAGCCAGCCCCACTCCTACCCTCTGGAGGGGAGGAGGAGGAAAGGGTTTTTGCCCGTTTTCGTATGTTCGAACCGAGCCGGCCAAGAAGAAGGAGGCTATTTTCATTCTCCGTCAAAGGGTCTTGACGTTCAAATTAATTTTCCTAATTTTTCTGCTTTAGAGAAAAACGTTTGTTTAGAACTCCATAGATTGGTACTAAACTATTAACGTTATTTTATTCTCAGTCATTATAAGACAGCAAGGTCTTACGACTGGAAGATTAATACCGGTTATTAAAAGACAATCGAGTCTTACAACTGGTAAATTATTATTCTAAAAGGACTAACGAAGGAAACTACCGTGTGTTGAGGAGTTCTTTTCTAAGAAGAACAAAATTTAATTTCGCCGACGAGACGAGCAGAATATCGCCCCTAGAAAGGAAATCCCCTCTTTGAAAGATTTTTCAACCGAAGTTTCCTACAGAAAGGAAATCTTCCATAATTCAAGAATTTACTCCGTATTTGTACACATAAAGCCTACCAAAGCGGCTTTATGGTCTTCTCTCCTCTTTGAATTAAAAGGCACATGGGCCTTCACAAAGGGAAATTACTTCTTTCTCCCATTTTAGGTCAAAGAAACTTTTTGTTTGTCCTTTCAGAA
This sequence comes from Euprymna scolopes, assembly GCF_053919585.1. NCBI lineage: Eukaryota > Metazoa > Mollusca > Cephalopoda > Sepiida > Sepiolidae > Euprymna > Euprymna scolopes. The sequence continues at coordinate 172,576,369 of NC_136488.1, read as the reverse complement.
AAGAAAAAAAAAGAACATTTTGTCAAAGAAAGACTGAAAATTTTGTGAAAAGGATTGAATTCTAAACAAGGACTGTTTTCCGTTTTTTATATGTTCTTTTCTTTCAGTCTTTCTTGCAAGTAAGGATTGACGTCTTTTTTTTGCATTTTTTTTAAATGTATTTTTAAATGTTTCCTTAAGGGTTTTTTAACCCCAGCCTTGGGAAATAAAGGCAATCGATAACTTTTTGTTTTAATAAACTTGGATCATTTTAAACTTATTCGGGTTTTTTGTATTTCTTTTGCTCATTTCCACTAGTTACTCTTTCCGAGAAATTTGCCATAAATGCTTTTCCCCCCCTTTTATTTTTCCTTGAAAAACGGATTTTGGTGACGCACCCAAAATTTCGTTAATATGAGTATAGCTTGAAGAAAGAATTTGAGTGATATTCACCGTGAAAATTAGTTTTAACCGCCTTTAAGGAAGGACTGCGATAAATTGGCAATTTCAATCAGTCTAATTCATATTTAAAGGGTTTTTTTTTGGTTTTTTTAATATATGCATATTTCGACACGCAACAAGTCTGAATCTATACCAAGGAGGAAATGGTTTTGAAATAATGTTCTACTGTCTTCTAACTAAATTAGCATAACCTTTTTTTAGCGATTCTTCTTTTACTATAGCCATGGTTTATTATTTAAGCACGGTGAATAGACTATTTTGCTGTTTATAATTCTATTTTAAGTGGAGAAAATTATCAGTAAAATATGCCTGGGACTGTAAAGAATTAAGATAGAAACTTGAGAAGAATAAAAAACATAAGGAAACAAGAAACAGATTTGCTTAATGCGAAACGGATTAAATTTTTACTTAGCTTTTTATGGCTTGGACATAAAGCATGCTGGTCGATTCCCCTGACCCGGTCGAATGGCGTTTGTGATACCGAGATGCTAATCTATTTAGGAGGGAGCAGGGCGGGCTGATTTAGGGGTAGGGTCACTTAGTGAAAAGTTTCAATGGTTTACTTCTACATACGCAGCTGCCATTGCTCAGAGGCAACATGCATACCGTAGATTTATCTAGTATAAGTCCTGTACAAACAGACAAAAGATATAGAAGCTAGAAATAATTGCAAGAAAGAAATAGCAACAGCTAAGAGTAAATATGCTGAAACCACCAGGAAATGCATTGAAGTGCAACAATTAGGAATTCATGATTTCTGGAAATTTTACAACAGTGTAGTAAATAATGGGCAATCAACAATACCCCCACTATCAAACAATCACGAGGTTGTTTGCACAGCAACTGAGAAAGCTAACATGCTTGCCCGTCAGTTTGCCTCAAACTCTACCTTGGACTCAGCAAGCCATTCCCTAACGATTCTTGCTTTCCTGGCTGCTGGAAAACTGCTTCTATGGTACCAGTTTACAAAAACTCTGGCGAAAGAACTGACCCATTAAACTATCCCCCAATTAGCCTCCTCCCTCTTTTTGCCAAAATATTTGAGTCCTTATTTAATAAGCACTAGTCCATCACCTTACAGCTGCTAAACTTCTGTCAGACCACCAATATGGATTTAGGCAAGCCGTTCTACTGCAGATATTCTAACTGTAATCTCTGGACGTTTATACCAAGCACTGGATAAGGCACGGGAGGGGGGGGGGCAGTAGCCCTAGATATGTCTAAGGCTTTTGACAGGGTATGGCATGATGGTCTTCTCATTAAAATAAAATCCTATGGTATTACTGGACGAATACTTAGCATAATTAGATGCTTCTTAAATGAGAGAAGAATCCAGGTTGTCCTCGATGGGCATACGTCCAAAAGATTTGATATAAATGCGGGTGTACCTCAGGGATCGATCCTGGGACCTTTATTATTTCTGATATTCATAAATGATTTACCTGATAAAATTGTCTCTGAGATGGATATATTTGCCGACGACACTATGCTCTATAGCAGGCACGTGGGGAAAACTAATGAGCACCTATCTAAGGTAATGGCTGAAACCCTAGAGGAAGATCTTCAGTCTGTAGTGGAATGGGATAAAAAAAAATGGATGGTAACGTTCAACGCTGCCAAGACAAAGCTCATTTCCTTTAATAATTACATGAAACCTTACCAACCACCAATAGCTATGGCTAGAGATATTTTACCTGAGAGCACTTCTTTCAAGCTCTTTGGCTTAACGTTCACAGGAAACATGAGTTGGAATAGATACATTGAGATCATTACTAAGGCTGCTGCAAAGAAGGTGGGCTCTCTCTACCGTGCTAGGAAGTTACTTACGCCTGAAAGTATCCTGTACCTCTACAAAGCCACCATTCGCCCATTTTTATAACTGGAAAAAAAACTACCTAACAGCTAGCACCGAAATCCCAATATACATTTTACCTCCAAGACGACTACTTCTGTCTAACCTGCATGCCAAAAAAAAAAAAAAAAAATTTTTTTCCTTTTTTCTTCAAACTTAACCTTACCTGAAACCCTAATCCTAATGGAGATCTACTGTTATTTGTAAGTAAATAAACCCTGTCTCTTGAACGCTAACAATCTGCTCCTTCTCACCAAGCCGCCACTTAACTTTTATATTGCACACCATTTGTAGTGGAATCTTTAACTTCCAGCCCCTAACCCTCACATGCTAACTGCTTAGTCATCACTAAACATCTATACATTTCTACCCTTTAGACATGCGTTGGAGTTCATTCCTATCCAGTTAGGTATTTAACAACCAAAGTATGTACTCGGAAGCAAAGCGATCTGCATTACATAACTATGTCTCCTCCTAGATAGTTTTGCAACGATTAATACGAAACTGAACCGATACTCCTTGTTATGCTAAATGTTCATGACTCTTACTTGAAAGCCGAAATTATCTTCCTTCAATAATAGAAACACATTTTATACCTACAACTTCAACTTTATTCGCATCTACTGAAAACTTGCCCATATATCTATTTACCTAATTATACATGACTCAAAACTTACTGTTTTATCCGTACTATATTGCACTCACATCTCAACCCTCCTGTCATCTAAAATATAGTTTGGGCACAACTCGTAGTTCAATTCTTAATGCTTACTCATACTGTAACGTTATCCTAGACCTAAGCTAACATGAATAAAATAAAAAAAATATATAAAGGGAAAGCCTCAAACCACATTATCTCCTTTCTAACAAGCCTTCTTACAATCATAGTTGCTTACACTGCATGACTCTACTTACCCCCTCTATTCAGTACCAATGAAATAGCAATGCCCCTAATTCACTTTGAGGAGTGTAACTATTCAGCAGATATATAACCTCTACAAACTAACCCACTAATATTAACTAACCCCGCGGGGTCACAGAAATACCTGGATTAGAACCCAGGTGCGGAGCAAACTCTCTCAGTGCTGACGGACCTAGTAGATCTTCCCAGATCATCGGTCTAGGAGAAGGAAAACTCTGAAGCTAAACCAAAGGGGAGGGAGGCCTCTTCAGTCTTGGATGACAACCTTCCTAGAGCTGGTGACTCAAACAAATTACCGGTGTGCAAACCTAAACTGCTTAAGGAGTAGATAGGCTCTGTCTATCGCCTGGCTTCCATACTCCTTCTTTGCATATTAGTCAGCCAGAGACACTATCACAGTGATTCGACAGAAACACCCAGTGGTAGATCTTGTTTCTTGTCTAGGGCAATGAACGCCGTTTTCCCCACTCCCGACACACCTCACCCCTAAAACTGGGCACTTAAGAGTGCTTGAGTACCATATATGCCTGAGCAATTAGATTGGGTTGACCTTCCTCTGATGGGTTGAAGATACCGGATTGACAGCTCCTGGCTGCTGTTTCCAACTGATTGTACAGGAGCCCTAACTCTTTGGTAGCGCTTGGAGCGGCTGCTCCATCAACAGTTGTAAAATATTGGGATGTCGTGCATGGAAAGGGACCCTGCACTCATCCTCGGTGGGCTTTCCTGAGGCCACAATCCTAATTGAAGAAAGGTCAGTTGATAGTCTACTTGTGATGCATGTCTGATGCTCTGCATAACCTCTTGTTCAGCTCCCCCTTACCTACACTGAAACTCTTTAAAAAATATGACGACAGTACAATCTAAAATTATGCTTAAACCAGGCTTAGGGTCAAACAAAACCAACTTGCCTCCTCCCTTGAAGCTTGCATTCACAAATATCCATGAGCTTAGAACTAATTTAGCTGATGTTGAAGCATTTCTCCTAACAAATACCTCGGATATCTTAGCACTAAGTGAGACTAACCTACACTCCTCCATCCCCTCTAACTACGTTAACATGCCTGGATATCTCCCACTCTGCTGTAAGGACTCTGACAGACACATATATGGACTTGGAGTATACATTCGTAATACCCTTCCCTTGACTAGAGAAACAAACCTAGAATCGGATGATCAAGCCTTTATGTGCTTTAGACTAAACATGCAACACAACATTAGTTACTTTTATTTTCTCTACTCGACTCAGGACTGCACCATAAAAAAACAAAGTCTCTGACAGCATAGACATAGCACTCTCCCTCGACACTAGCGCACAAGTACATGTATTTGGTGACTTTAATGTCCACCACAAAAACTGGCTTGGATTCTCTACTCACACAGATGCAGTGGGCAGAACAACTCATAGCTTTTCTATATCTCACTCCCTATCACAAATTGTTTTGTTTCCAACCCGTTTCTCTGACCAACAAGAACAACAAGCATCACTTCTAGATCTGTTTTTGACCACAGTTCCCGATGATTGTATAACGAATGCCGACAGCCCACTTGGGAACGCTGATCATACAGTGATAATGGCTGAAATCGCCCTAAACTCTAGAGCCAAAACTGAAGAGCCAGTGCTCAAAACAACGAGATATTATAAAAAGGCTGACTTATCAGAGATGCCCCATGGGAAAATATTTTTTCTCTTCCTGCTGAACAGTGCGCAAACAAGACCACTAAATGGTTCAAAACTGAAATCAAAGCGCATGTTCCCATGCAGAAATTTTATAGCAAGCCCCACTCTCCCTAATGGTTTACTTCGACTTGCGCAACTGCCATTGCTCAAAGGCAGCATGCATACCGCAGATTTAACCGACATAAGTCCAGTTCAAACAGACAGAAGTACATAGAAGCTAGAAGTAACATTAAGGAAGAAATAGCGACAGCTAAGAGAGAATTTACGGAAACCACTAAAAAACGCATCGAAGCACAAAAACTAGAAACTCGTGACTTCTGGAAAATCTACAACAGTGTAGTAAATAATGGGCAATCAACAATTCCTTCACTAACCAAAAATCAAGAGGTTGTTAGCTCAGCAACCGAGAAGGCTAACATGCTTGCCAATTGGTTTGCCTCAAACTCCACACTGGACCCTTCCAAACACGTCCTACCTGAATTTCCTTTGCGGACTGATGCCATGCTAGACGATCTACAAATCACCCCTGCCCAGGTGCATGCTATCATAAAAAACCTTGACACTTCAAAAGCATGTGGACCGGATCTCATCCCAGCTGGGCTATTAAAAAAGTGCTCAGCCGAAGTAGCTCCAGTTCTCTCCAAACTCTACGACAAATGCCTTAATGAATCTTGCTTTCCAGGCTGTTGGAAAACTGCTTCTGTGGTACCAGTATTCAAGAATTCTAGTGAAAGAACTGACCCATCAAATTATCACCCCATTAGCCTCCTCCCACGTTTTGCCAAAATATTTGAGACCTTAATTAACCATGATCTAGTCCATCACCTTACAGATGCTAAACTTCTGACTGACCAACAATATGGATTTAGGCATCCTAACTGTAATCTCTGAACGTATATACTATTCACTGGACAAAGCGGGTGAAGGCAGAGCGGTAGCTCTAGATATATCTGAGGCTTTTGACAGGGTATGGCATGAGGGTCTCCTCAGGAAAATTAGATCATATGGTATCACTGGTAGAATACTTAACATAATTAAATCCTTCTTAGATAAGAGAAAAATCCAGGTTGTCCTCGATGGTCGTACATCTAAACAATATGATATAAATGCGGGAGTGTCTCAGGGATCTATCCTTGGACCTCTACTGTTCCCGATATTCATAAATGACCTCCCCGACAAAATTATCTCTGAGATGGGTATATATGCTGATGACACCACACTCTGTAAAAGGCACGACAGGAAAACAAATGAACACATATCTAAAGAAATGGCAGAAAGACTAGAAGATGACCTCCAATCTATAGTGGAATGGGGACAAAAATGGATGGTCACGTTCAATACCGCCAAGACTAAACTAGTTTCATTCAATAATTACAAGAAACCTTCTCTACCACCTATAGCAATGGCCAAAGACTCTTTATCTGAGAGTATATCTTTCAAACTCCTTGGCCTAATGTTCACAGGAAACATGAGTTGGAACAATGACATTGAAGGCATTGCCAAAGCCGTTGCAAGGAAGGTGGGCTCTCTCTACCGTGCTAGAAAACTACTAACACCTGAAAGTATCCAGTACCTCTATAAGACCACCATTCACCCATGTATGGAGTATTGCTGTCATATTTGGGCTGGTGCATCTGCTACTAGTCTCCTGCTCCTTGACAGGATTCAAAAGAGAGTCGCAAATCTGATAGGCCCTGAACTGGCATCTAAGCTTCAGCCTCTGTCCCATCGACGAAACGTTGCATCCCTCTTCCTGTTCTACAAGTATTTTAGTGGCGAATGCTCTGACGAACTGCAATCACTTGTGCCTCCACGGCGTGAACACCCTCGACAGACCCGACAGGCTGCTAAATTCCACCCCCACACTCTAAAGATCCCTAGATGTAGAAGATCTTTCTACTTTAGTAGTTTCTTCCCCAGAACCGCTAGACTTTGGAATTCCATTTCAGGTCCCTGCTTCCCCAACTGTACTGATGTGCAGAAATTCAAATGCAACGTGAACCGACATCTTGCTGCCCAAATCCCTACATAGTACCCCAGTAGTTGTTGCTCCTGATAGTAGCCCCCTACATCAAAGTGGCAATGTGCCTTGTTTGGGGTGAAAATGTAATAAAAAAAAACAAAAAAATGTATGGAGTACTGCTGTCATATTTGGGCTGGTGCATCTGCTACTAGTCTCTCACTCCTGAACAGGGTCCAAAAGAGAGTCGCCAACCTAATAGGTCCTGAATTGTCATCTAAACTTCAGCCACTGTCCCACCGACGAAATGTTGCATCCCTCTGCCTGTTTTACAAGTATTTTAATGATGGATGCTCTGACGAACTACAAGCACTTGTACCCCCTCGACGAAAATACCCCGACAAACCTGACAAGCAGCGAAGTCCCACCCCTACACAGTTGAGATCCCTAGATGTAAGAAAGCCTTTTACTCTAACAGCTTCTTCCCCAGAACTGCAAGACTTTGGAATTCTCTTCCGGTTTCCTGCTTCCTCAACTGTACTGACATGCAGAAGTTCAAGTATAATGTGAACAGACATCTTGCTGCTAAACTCCCTACATAGTACCCCTGGAATTTAGGTCCCTGATAGTAGCCCCCTACATCAAAGTGGCAATATGCCTTGTTTGGGGTGAAATTATAATAAAAATAATTAAAAAATTTTTAAAATTAGTGTGACTAAAATTTTAAAACAAACAAAGTTGACTAGTGGTGGTCCGAAAGAACGATCATTTTCCATTAACTTTATATGCAAAACCGACTTTATATTGTTTAGTTCATTTATTATTTTTTTCAAGCTGTTTACACCTAATCGTCCGGAAAATAAAGAATCACATTTTTATTTTTGGGTGGATTATCATCATAGGTTGCAGAATTCTAATAAGAACTTTATTTATTTCACAACAAAATTGCGAATTGGTGAAAAAAGAAAACATGTCGCGATAGTTTGTTCAAAGTTTCCAAAGTAATCACCTAAAAATAATTTCACGGTAATCGCCTGAAGAAGTAGTATCTTATTTTTTTTGGAGGAGGGGGGGGGGTGAGCTAATGGTGACTAAAGATCTTAATCTACACATTTGCTGCTGCTGCTGCTATTATTATTATTATTATTAGTAGTAGTAGTAGTAGTAGTAGTAGTAGTAGTCCGCATTGTGCTTTTCTTTTTACCTTAAAACAAATGAATCTAATAACCGATTAAATTTAATAATTAGGATAAGGAATATGAAAAATTTTGGACAGAGGGAAGCCACAATATCCCCCCCCCTCCACATGTTAAGAATGGTTTTTTAGGAAATTATTTTAATAGGGGAAGTAAACTATTCTCTTTTTACACGGTCCTCGAATTTTGCACGCAAATCGTCAACTATTTTCAATTATGAAAAAATTCAAACAACAAATCTTGTGAACCAGCTTTGTTTTAAAAGAAATATAAATTTTTGTGTCTCGTAACTTTCAATCAATTACAAGGAAAACATTTGAGAAAAATATACCCGGAAATTACCCGGGGGTTTATGTAATAATTTGAAAATTTACAAATAAAAAAAAAATAAAAAAATACTAATAACAAATCACTAATTAAATATAATAATAAAAGAATAGGAATCTGGAATTGAATTGAAATCAAAAATTTAGAACAGAATCAGTAATTGGATCAGAATCAGGAAAAAGTTTGGAATCGTCCCATCACTAATACACACACACACACACATATATACACACATATATATACACACACACACACACACACACACACACACACACACACACACACACACACACACACACATATATATATACACACACATATATATATATACACACACACACACACACATAGTTGGAATTTTTTTTGTACCAATAATGGTGCATCCCCCCCCCCCTGTTTTCATTTATTATTTTTTCTCTGGTTCTTGTATTAGTCAGGTTCCTAATGTAATTTTGTGGGAACTTTTTGGAGATTTGCAAATCTATACATTTTTGGAAAGGTTTTGATCTCAGGAATCAGAAAACCAATGTTTGCATTTGCCCAGATGCGTATATGGCGGCCATATTGGATTTACAAAATGGCCGCCATAAGATGTACGTTTTTGAATATCGCGGCTTCTAAATAAGCTGAAAAACTGATTTTAACTGCTAAACCTACATTTTCAGGGCCAGGGAAACCAATGGCGGTGGTTATAAAATTTTCCCAGATGTGTATATGGCAGCCATATTGGAATTTACAAAATGGCCGCTGTAAAATGTACGTTTTTTTAATATCTTCGCCTCTAAATAAGTCGGCACACTGATTTTAACTGCTAAACCTACATTTTCAGGGTCATAGAATCCAATGGTGGTAGTTATAAAGCAACAACATCTTTAACATTAACCTTTAGATGCATAACTGGGTTCAAACTGATGTGGTGTTGTTTTATTGCAACATCTTTGTAATAAAAAATATGTATCATTTATAAATTCATATTTCAGCTGTTCCTAAAAAATCTTGCTTTTATATCGCTAATTCAAATTGTTAATTTACTTCTGATACTTTGAGAACTTGTAGTTTTTGTATTGCTATTCTAACATTACTGTAATTCTCTCTTTGTTTGTAGGTGAGGCATGAGTGATGAGTCGCAAAGTGGAGAGGAAGCATGTCAAACCAAGGAGTTCATTAACTGGAAGCAGTGCATTCTCTGCCAGTCTGATGATAAAAAGAAAGTCTTGGTGCAACATCCTCGATTAGAGTCCTATGGGCTTGTACTGCAAGTAATTCTAGAGAGGGCTAGTTTGAATGATGGGGGACAATATCCAAATCCAAAGGCGATTGCAGAACTGCACACCAGAAACATTGTGTGAAGAGAGGGCGGTCTGGCATCGCTCATGTCATTTGAGTGCAACTAACAAAGTTGAAATACAACGTGCAAGAGATCGCATCGCACATGCTTTAGCTACAGGACACTACACTGCCAAAAAGCCTGGGCAGAAAAGAGGAATTACAGAAGAGGCTGTTCCAGACACCTCTAAATCTGGTTCTGCATTGCCATTCACACGATCACATACAAGTCCACTGGATAAGAAAGAGTGCTTCTTCTGCCAACAGGACAATGGCCAACAACTGTACCAGATCAGGACTGAGAATGCAGATAAAACTCTCAAAGATGCTGTGGAAAGGTCCCATAATCCTGCACTGAAAACTAGGCTGAACACCTGCATATCACCAGGTGATGCACATGCAATTGATGCCCTATACCACAAAGCTTGCTGGACCCAAAATGTGTTCCATGCTCTTCGAGATACTAACACTAGAAAAACTGCTGAAGAACCCTTTCTACAAAAGGCGAATCTGCTTGAGCTGATAAATCTTATTGATGTAGAAACAAAAAACAAAGCATACCTTGGGATGGATGATATTGAAACGACTTATGTTAATATGCTTGGTTCAGAAGTTTTTGAAAGTCATGTACCTGTATTCAGTAGAAAATGACTGAAAGAAAGGATCCTTACTTATTTGCCACATCTGAAGTCTGTTCGACCAAACATAAGGAAGCCAACTGTCCTTTACTCCCCAGATGCATGTGAAGAGGACATGGTTAATACCTCAATGACAACTGGTAAGGAGAAGAACAGCATGAAGACAATCTACAAAGCAGCACAGGTGATAAGGAAAAGCATTGTAACCTTCAAAGAGCCCAAGGAAAGAAATGTCATGCAGGTATCTAGTGACAATAATGATGTTCCAGCTGAATTATACACCTTAATCCATTGGATAATGGTTGGGCCTGCTGAAAAGCTGGAAACTGTAAAGAGAACTAAAGATGTTGACCGAGCAACACTGACGGTGAGCCAGAATATCATGTATGGGTTCAAATCCAGTAAACAGGTAAGGTACAAGCCAAGCAATGAATCAGCATTTAAGTCACCCCGTTCACAAAGGAATTCTCAGGTTCTGGAACTGGCACTGACTGTCCACCATGACACACGCAACAAGAAGCTGTTGAATCTTCTCAATGCTCATGGCTACGCTATTTCACATCGCCGTGTCCTTCTCATGGAAACTGCTCTGGCAAATGCTGTTGTAGAAAATACCAGAGCATACCAAGGCCTCTATGTACCACCATTCCTGAAGAAGGGGACCTTTGTGTTTTTCGCCGTAGATAACACAGATTTTGCAGAGGATACTCCTGATGGGAAGGGAACCACCCACGGAACCATCACAGCAGTGTACCAGAAAGTTGACCCTTCTAAAGAACCTGTTGCAGAACCTTTGATTATAGGTGATGCAAAGAGTATATCAGTCACACCCTATCATGTAGACATGCTTCACTGTAATAAGCCCAAACCACAGGCTACCAAGAGGTCAGAACAGTTTGCCATTGGCCAGGGGATCTCAGAATCCTATCAGCTGACAGAAGCTGAGCAAGAAACCAGCGACTCTAGTGACACTCAAGGATCTGAGTAGCTGCTTCAATGACAGACTGATGCAACTAACACGATATTATGATGAAATCATCCTCGTTTTTGACACATACCGAGCAGATTCTCTGAAAAGTGCAACCAGAGAAAAACGAAGACAAGGAAAAGCTTCTGTTCAGTATCAAGTCAGAGATGACACTAACATCAAACACATCCCAATGAGGAGGTTCCTCTCCCATGACAAGACGAAGGCTGATCTGACTGACTATCTTGCTGCCCAAACTCTAGAGTATAACAAGGGATCATCCAAGCTGATCATCATATCTGCTTTTGGATACACTAAGAGCAACAGAGACCTGGTCTTTGAAGTAAATAACCATGAGGAAGCAGACACGCTGCTTATCCACCAGGCTGTGCTGGCTTCACAGCGAAACCCACCTGATGCACAGTTAGTATTTTTCTCTCCAGATACGGACGTTTTAGTGCTAGTCACAGCAAACTATGACCTATTGCTGAAAAACACGTCCATTTCTATGTCCTCTTGTGTTATACAAATTGAATCACTGTGGCGAGCTCTAGGTAAAGAAAGAGCAAAGGCTTTGCCAGCCTTCAATGCGTTCACTGGGACCGACAACACAGGGAGGTTCTCTCGTATATGCAAGACAACCTGGCTACAGATCTACCTCAAAGCAGACTCAGATGTTGTCAATGCTCTGCAAATGCTTATGGATGAAGCAGAAGTGACAGATGGAATGCTGTCAAAACTGGAATCCTTTGTATGTGCAGCTTACTCGCCAAAAGGGATCAACATAAAAACAATCCCTGAACTGTGATGGCATTTGTTCTGCAAGCATAGGGCAGAAAGTGACAGGCTCCCTCCAACACCTGGAGCTCTAAAGCAGCATATTTTAAGAGTCCATGTCCAAGCAAGGGTATGGACACAAGCAACCATTGCTCTGCAGATTTCACAACTGGATCCCCTGGAAAATGGGTACTTCAAAGATTTGGATGGCACCCTAAAACCAACGACCACAGAGGTCCTCCCAGCCCCTAAGGCCATTCTTGAGATGATCACATGCAAATGTATATTTGACTGTTCTTCTGGCAGATGCTCCTGCAGGTCTAAAGACTTAGCTTGTACTGATATGTGTCGGTGCAGCAGCCAGTGCGAAAACGATGAAGATTCCCAAGCTGTGATGTATGAAAGTGATGTTGATGATGATGTTGATGATGATTATTATACATAGACTATGATCAAACATCTAATTATGTTTAAGATGGTTGCACAAACATTCAAAGTTTACAGTTAAAAGGCATTTCAATAAAAATAATTTTCTGACTAACTGCCAGGGTTGTTAAGTTTTTTACTCATATGTTGGATTATGTGTTTCAAAAGGGGGGTGGGGTACAAAAGATAAAATGATAACGTGGACCATTGACTTCCTTGACACTGAAAATGTAGGTTTAGCAGTTAAAATCATTGTTCCAACTTATTTAGAGGCCGCGGTATTACAAAACATACATTTGACGGCAGCCATTTTGTAAAATTCCAATATGGCTGCCATATATACATATGGGAAAATTTTATAACTACCACCAGTGGCTTCCTGGACCCTGAAAATGTAGGTTTAGCAGTTAAAATCAGTGTTCCAGCGTATTTAGAAGCCAAGATATTACAAAACGTACATTTTATGGCGGCCATTTTGTAAATCCAATATGGCCGCCATATAGGCATCTGGGCAAATGCAAACATTGGTTTTCTGATTCCTTAGACAATAACCTTTCCAAAAATGTATAGATTTGCAAATCTCCAAAAAGTTCCCACAAACGTTAAAATTGTGCCATTAGGAACCTGACTATATATGATTTTCTGTATTTCGTATCCTTTATGATTTTTACTTTCGTATATTTTGGGTTTGTACGAAACTCCCTTTAATTTGGAGAAAAGGAAAATGCTAGCTCTGTGATGACGTCACGAGCCCAGCGCAAGATTCTTTCACTTTTGAAAATCCGCAGACGTGGAGATTGGATGTCTGGTTCATTGCCCGGCGCTGAAAATGGAATTTTGACGAGCCTCCTTCAAAGGAGAAAACCCGACAAGAATCCCGGGTATGTGACGGGACAGACTTCTGAAAATTATCTACGTGACTACGGTTTTGCATGTATTTTAAAAGGAGTGAAATTATTTTAAAGAAAATACCTTTTTTTACGTGACAAGGAATTTTGGAATCTCCTACAAAAAAGAAAACCCGGTAAAAAAAAGAATCCAGACAAGCGACGCGGTTTTGCTTCTGAAATCCATCTGTGTGTCTATAGTTTGCACGCAAACATGGAGGGAGAGAAAATTCTAAAAGGACTTTAAACAAAAAAAAAAAAAAAGCAGTGACTGGCTTTCAATTTGTGAGTACGCTCCTAAAATTTATTTTATATGCGAGTGTGATTAGAAGATACTATTTTTGAATCTTATTATTGAATTCGTTCATAGATACGACATCTTCTTTATAAGAACCAGTGTTATTTTTTTCATTACATGTTACCTTGGCGTTTCATAAGTTTAATGCCCGCAAAGGGAAAAATTTGCAACTTATTATTGTAAATAAAATCTCTTCTTCGTTTCAAAGCAAGACCTTTATATTTTATTCTTTACCCCCTCCCCTCTTTTGTTACATGCTGTTTTTTTTTCAGGTTAGTTACTTTAGCGTCAAATTTATCTGGAAGCAAGATAAAATTCCGACAATACACACACACACACATGTATATACATATATATATATATATATATACACACGTGTGTATATATATATATATATATACACACGTGTGTATATATATATATATACACACACGTATATATATATACATACACACACGTATATATATATATATATACACACGTATATATATATATATATATACACACGTATATACATATATATATATACACACGTATATACATATATATACACACACGTATATACATATATATACACACACGTATATACATGTATATATATATATACACACACGTATATACATATATATACACACACGTATATACATATATATATATACACACACGTATATACATATATATACACACATGTATATACTTACATACATATATACACACGTATATATATATATATATATATATATATATATAGCGAAGAAAATTCACAGAGATAAGATACTTTAAGGCACAAAATTAAGTAGACTAACGGTTATATGTATCACCATATAGTTGCAAAGTTTTTATATTTTTCATGACAGAAATTGAGCCAAAAGAGTATTTTCTACTAGAAGTTCTTAACTGGAAATTAATCCGAACTCCCCACACAGAGAATTGATCCACAGAAGCATGAGTTTCCTTGAATGCTGTCTGCAGGAATAAAGGCAAGAACTTTTTCCTTGAATTAGAGACGCTTATTACACGTCCTTTCACATCGACTTATAACTGGAAACTGAAACTTAGTTTTTATTTGCGTTCCCATGAAAGCAATATGTGACACGAGGTCGTTTTTAATGTGGGGGAAAACCAGCTCCCCGATGGGGGCACTCTGGCAGGGTCCAAATAAATAGTAATTGTCTGATATGAAGGGTTTCCCCCCACATTGACAAAACCTTTATGTGCAGCATCTGAAGAACAGATACTACACTTTTGCCCCCAGGCTAAGAAGGCCGGGAGTAGGCTTTCGTGTGAATGGCATGTCATATATATATATATATATATATATAGACTTCCGTTCTAAAGCAACTCCTGCTGACAGACAAGACAGACAATAGCGGAAGTGCTCTAACCACTGCAAATTTCAACAATATATATATATATATATATATATATATGATTTATTTTATGCATTTACAGAAAATTTTATTTATCTATTTTCAGTATTTATTTCAAAAGTGCTCAATATGTAAATAGAGCTAGGTAGTAAGTTTTGAAAATACATACAGCAATTAAGCTACACAAAATTTCCCATGTTTCATCCGCAATAGCCTGACGAATCCCCAAGAAGATGAAAAGCTGAAAATTCTATATAGTTTAATTGTCATACATATTTTAAAAAATTACTGTATGTGTGTTTTGCTTTTTTTCGTTTATAAAAAAATCTCCTACATTATTAATTTTATTTTAATTAGATTACACTAATTAAATCAACCAATTATGAATTTATGAAATTTAAATTACTGATATTATTGAACATTTATCGAATAAGAATAATTCATTTGTTTTCATTTTCAGAAAGTATTTATTAATGTACACCTTTGATGAAAATCGAGATATTCGAACGTCCATAACGTTTTCAAAGCTGAAAAGACAAGGGAATTAACTCAACCCAATCAGATTAGAAAATTATTGCCCTTGGACTATTTGTCAGGGACAATAACTCTTCAAATGCGTAACATACTCAGATTTTTTACCGTAATAAAATATAAAGTACTAAGCCATGATTGTACTGCAATCATCTAGCGAGATTAATCAGCTATAAAATATATAAAATGTAACAAAAAGCCACACGTGTGGACGACGTTGTTTCTATCATTTATAATACGATTTCATCTTGGGGCAATGAAAACGAGGAAAAATGAGAAAGGCAACAATTTTTGACTTTTTGAATGTTGTTTAAATTTCGACAACTGATTTAAGGTATTTTTGCATTGATGAATCAAGAAATGGTATCTGTTTCTCTCTATCAGGTAAGGATTTTGTGCCAAGTTGATTTTAAAAATCAGATCTTGTGACAAAATCAATTACATTTTTGTGGCATTATGAGCTGATTTTTGTCGAAACACATATCATCTTAAATATGTTTTTTAGAGAAAAAATGTTTTGCCAAGAAAATGTATTGATTACTTGATAGAAGCATCGATTACTGTAAACTGAATGGAGGGCATTAATTAAGGTAAGTACATATACATTGCACGTTGCTTCATCATTGTTCAAAGTTCACAGCTTGAACTTTGAATTTCTTCAAATTTCTGGAATACTCAATGATATTCTACATCTTAGCACCTCTGGCTATTTGGAAAAACTATCCACTGCTTCCAAGTAATAGAATTCATCCAGTGATCCTGCAATGTCTATATTTATTGTGGACTACGGTTGTTCAGATTTTGGTCAGGTTTTGTGGATAGTCGGTGGTGCCTTTGGAGCCAAAGGACAAATCTTTACATGGTTAACCATATTAGTTATATCTTGGTCCATGGACGGCCAGTAAACGAAGCTATGAATCAGACATTTCATTCTGGCAGGATAATCCATGTGGAAGTTTTTAGTATTTTCTTTTGCAGTGCTTTTGCAAGGATGACTCTCTTGCTATAAAGCAGAATGTTGTCGCAGACAGAGTACATGTCTGAAATTAATTCTCCTTGTTCCAATTTCTGCTTTGTGCTTTTTATAAATTCATCATTTTCCGCTTTAGTCTTGATTTCTTAAAAGTTAATTTGCGTACCGTTAATGGCCTTTGCTGTTTTGCCTGTTCTCAGCATTGTGGGTTGAATCAATAGTTTCCATGTATTTACATTTACTCGAGTTGCATTTTTATTTTTCATCATAAATTTTTATACTTACATCTTATTGCAATCCTTCTTAGTTAATTTCAGTCTCTGCCAAACACACTTGAGTTCTGTATTTAATTTTATTTCTGCAATGAGAAAATTAAAGCAAATACTAAGGTAGATATAATTTTTAAAAGTTCCCTCACACTTTCTAAAAGACAATAAATTTTAATATTTTTTAAATAAAATTTAGGGAAAGGGAGAGTTGCCAATTAAATGTTAAGTATTTACCCTGTTGAAGATTTTACAGCGGATGGCGAACGTGTACATTGCGCACTCCCTTATAATATTTTTCTCAGTTTTCGATCAAATAGTGTAAAAGCGCCAATAAATTGAATAAATTTTAAGAAAGGGGTTCACTTTCTCGTTATAACGTTCTACTTCATTGCTATCTAACTTACTGTCCATTTCTTTACAGACGTGTCACGTGATTAGTCACATGACTGTTGAGATTTCCTTAAATTCCCTTACAATTCTGGCCTGTTAGGCCAACATCATTTTTGCAGCAAAAGCATGTGCACGCTTCCATGCACAACAATGGCCACCACTGATAACATAAGGAATTACATTGCTTAATATCAAGAAAACTGTTTATTTACAGATAATTCAAATGCGATGTTTATTTTCAGCATACCCGTAAAATGATAAGATGGAAACCAAGTAAAATTTGACAAAAGGTTCAAAAAAGAGTTGCCAATCTGATAGGCCCTGAACTGGCATCTAAGCTTCAGCCTCTGTCCCATCCCTCTGCTTGTTCTACAAGTATTTTAATGGTGAATGCTCTGACGAACTGCAGACACTTGTGCCCTCACGACGTAGACACCCTCAACAAACCCGACAGGCAGCTAAATCCCTACCCCACACAGAAGAGATCCCTAGATGTAAAAGATCTTTCTACTCCAGTAGTTTCTTCCCCAGAACCGCTAGACTTTGGAATTCCATTCCAGGATCATGCTTCCCTAACTGTACTGACATGCAGAAGTTCAAGTGCAATGTGAACCGACATCTTGCTGTTCAAATCCCTACATAGTGCCCCAGTAGTTGCTGACCCTGATAGTAGCCCCCTACACCTGAGTGGCAATGTGCCTTGTTTGGGGTGAAAATGTAATAAAAAAAAATAAATTAAAAAAAAATGGCCGCCACAGTAGCTTACTACATGAAACATTCGGAAAAGTATCTTTTCAGTATTATGAAAACAATTTTAAACACGATATTCGTTTTCAGCACACCTAAAAACAAGTTTTTTTTGTTTTTTTTTATTTATTACATTTTCACCCCAAACAAGACACATTGCCACTTTGGTGTAGGGGGCTACTATCAGGGGAAACAACTACTGCGGTACTATGTAGGGATTTGGACAGCAAGATGTTGGTTCACGTTGCACTTGAACTTCTGCATGTCAGTACAGTTGGGGAAGCAGTGACCTGGAATAGAATTCCAAAGTCTAGCGGGTCTGGGGAAGAAACTACTGGAGTAGAAAGATCTTTTACATCTAGGGATCTCTACAGTGTGGGGGTGGGATTTTGCAGCTTGTCGGGTCTGTTGAGGGTGTCTACGTCGTGGGAGCACAAGTGCTTGCAGTTCATCAGAGCATTCACCATTAAAATACTTGCAGCAAAAGCATGTGCACGCTTCCATGCACAAGCACATTTTAAGCAGGTTTTGTGTTGGTCTACCAGGCCATAATTACCTCCGTGGTGTAAGGGAATTTAAGGAAATTTCAACGGTCACGTGACACGTCCTTAACGAAATGGACAGTAAATCAGGTAGCAATGAAGTAGAACGTTATAAAGAGAAAGTGAACCCCCTTAAAAGTTATTAATTTTTTTTCTGCTAATATAGAAGTCAGTAATCAATGATAATCGTGGGGAAAAAAGTTTTTAAAAAAAAATGAAAAACACATTTTTAGGGGGGGGGGCAGCAGATTATCAAAAGCAAAAAACAAAAAAGTCGAAATATTTGACATTTGAAAGGGGTGCTCAGATTTTAATTACAACGTTCTAGTGAACACATTCCCCATATTGGAAACACTCGACGAGAAAATAAAATTTGTTTTTAGTTTTAGTTTTTTTATTTGCTAGAACCTCATGAAAATTAGATTGGAGAGTTCCGTCCGCGCAAGGAAAGTTTTTTTTTTTTTTTTAGATATAAGGCGGATTATTTTTATTTGTTGGATTTTTTAGGGAGAGGGTTCAGTGGTTCAGTGGTTCACATCTGCATATTTTTACTCTCATTTATAATTCAATATGCTGGGATTGACAGGGGAGAGAAGTGGATTAAGGCCGCCACTCCCCTCCCCAAAAAACTTCGGTAAATATTTACGACGTGCCCTAGCGTATTATAAACACCCCAATCTCCCCATGTTAAGAACGGCTTTCGGAATAAACATTGGTACTGGTCGCGGTAAGAGTTCCCTGCCGAACACCCTCCAAAAACAATGATGTCTCCCGTTTCTCCCGTGCAGCCGCAAAGGACATGTTTTAGTTGCCATAGTAACAACACTTTTTATCGACATTGTTTTACTGTTTAAAGACATTACTACACATTTATTAATAATATCTCACTTTTAATCACTTTTATCGACTTTTTAAAACTTTTTTTTTTACTCTTTTTAAATGACAACGTTAATGTTTATGAATATTGAAATAAAACATTACTACACATTTATTAATATCTTTTTTTTTCTTTACTGTTTATGTGTCAATTTTATCGACTTTTTTTTTTTACTGTTTATGTGTCAATTCTTAACACGGGGGAGGGTGTTTTGTACCTATTCTCTACTTTAACCTTACAATTGAATAAAAAAACATTAAACTTTAAGCTTAGAAATACGATTTAAAATATAGCGCGGATCATAAGTGCACTAGCGCCCATTTTCTTATTAATAAATGTTTAGTAATTATTTTTCTTTTAATATTCATAAACAGTAAAAACGTCGTCATTTAAAAAGAAAATGCTATTTAAAAAAGAAAATAACATTGATTAAACGTAAGTAAATTTATTATTCTATCATCATTTTGTGGTAAGTAAATTTCAAGAACCGCCGACAAGTTTTGTGGTAAGTAAATTTCAAGAACCGCCGACAAGTTTCATAAAAGAAAAAGTCGATAAAAGTGACACAAACAGTAAAACAGTTAAAAAAAAAAAGAAGATATTATTAATAAATGTGTAGTAATGTCTTCTATTTCAATATTCAATATAAGAAAAGAAAAAGTCGATAAAATTGACACATAAACAGTAAAGAAAAAAAAAGATATTAATAAATGTGTAGTAATGTTTTATTTCAATATTCATAAACATTAACGTTGTCATTTAAAAAGAGTAAAAAAAAAAGTTTTAAAAAGTCGATAAAAGTGATTAAAAGTGAGATATTATTAATAAATGTGTAGTAATGTCTTTAAACAGTAAAACAATGTCGATAAAAAGTGTTGTTACTATGGCAACTAAAACATGTCCTTTGCGGCTGCGCGGGAGAAACGGGAGACATCATTGTTTTTGGAGGGTGTTCGGCAGGGAACTCTTACCGCGACCAGTACCTGGGGTGGTTTTGGCTGGTTGGATGTGTTTATACTACGCTGGGGCAGGTGTCGTAAAAAATACCAAAAACTTTCCTCGAGCGGACGGGACTTTCCAAAAAAAAAAAAAATTCGCTCTTTTCAAAAGTACTTTTCATTAAGTTCCAGCAAATTAAAAACTAAAACTAAAACCAAATTTATTTTCTTGTGTTTCTAAAATGGGGGAATCGATTTACTACAACGTTGTAATTAAAAACTGAGCACCCCTTTCAAATGTCGAAATATTGATATTTTTGCTTTAGATAAACTGTTAGATTAATGTCCAATCGATAATAATTTGCGGAAAAATTATAAAACAAAAACGATAAGCGCATTTATACACGTTCGTTCACCCAGCGGAAAATATGATCAAATCAAATCGATAACAATAAATCGATTCACGATGAATTTCAGAAGTGAGAAAAAAAATTGAAATATATTTAATATGTCGCGTCATTTTAACAACGTAATATATTTATCAATTACCACGTTAAAAGAACAAAAATTAAACATTAGGTTCTACCGAGATTTGAACTCGGATCGCTGGATTCAAAGTCCAGAGTGCTAACCATTACACCATAGAACCAACTGAATCCTTCAGCTGCACTTGTTTATAATTATCTTAAACTTGTGTGATTCGTCTCTCTTTTTTTTTTCTTTTTTTTTTGTGTGTGTGTGCGAAATTTTTAGTTTCAGTTTATATTTAGACGATCTTTTCGCTGTAAACAACAAATCGTAATATTCATAAATTAGTGCGCCATTGTATCGTAGTTATCGTTACGAATACCGTTTCCACTTCACTTCCGGTTTTCCTTCGTTTTTTTAATTGATGTTTTATGGTATCTTTTGTTTATACAGAATAGGTAGATGAAGCACTTTTCTAAATAATAAAATTACTATTCAGAAAAGAACAAAAACAAAACAACAAACAAAAATTCTTAACATGGGAAATGAAAGTGAAGTCTTCCTTTGTTTACAAAGACTTTCTGCGGAGCTGTCGGCTGTACAGTGAAAATCCTAAACCATCCCTTACTTTGAAATTTTATTTTACTACAAGTTTTCTTTTTTTTTTTAATAATAAAATAAAATCATTTTTTTTTTTTTCATATTATAGTGTAAAAATATATTATATTTTTACTTTTAGGTAAAACTTGCGGAGAACGCACTGTTTTACGGTTCTTGTAAAAATGGAACGGAAGTTTAAATTTCGTTCCATTTTAAATTCGGTACAATTTTACGGTACTTGTACAGTTTAAGCAAGACATTAAAAAATGAAAATATCGAAAAAAGGTTATATTGTACGTATCCGTTATGGATCGAAGTTTTCCGGAAAAAAATTTCACTCAATTTCATCGAGTAGTTTTTTTTTTTTTTTTTTTTTTACAGTGAAAAAACAATTTGTTATGATACCGCAAAAGGTTTGGTTTTTAGGAAGAAAAGCTAGTATTAAAGATGGGGAGGGAGTCTCGGCGTTTTACGTTGAGTTATCTCCCATGGCGTGTAAAAAATTTCCACAATGGCTGACTTCAACGCGCTCTCATAAAAACGTGTTTTTCCGCTGTAAAAAACAAAAAAAAAAACCTACTCAATCAAATTAAATGAATTTTTTTTTTCGATCTTCAGTCGATAACGGATACGTACAATATAACCTATTTTTTTTGGTAAATTTTCAGATTAGGTCCACCTCCACAATTTTCTTTTAAATGACGACTTTTAACAGTTTTTGACTATGCTGAATACGAAAATTTTAATAGTTTTCGACTATGCTGAATACGAAAATTTTAATAGTTTTCGACTATACTGAATACGAAAATCGCAATGAAATAAATAGTTATCGAGATATAAGATGGGATATTATGCATTTTATTCTTTGGCGGCCATCTTTTTTACGCGCATGCAATGTCAGTCATAGATGACTAGATCTGTTTATGGCGCGCGCACGCTTGTAAAAAACATGGCCGCCAAAGGAGTAAAAAGTATTTTACTATTTTAAAAAGAGAAAAAAAAGACACTATTGCAATAGACAGACTTAGATCTGCATTCATAGACGAACAATTACACGTTTCTCCTACTCCAATACAAGAACATACACACTCAGAAACGGACAAAGAAATTACAAAAAACAACACACCACAAACAACAACAAAAACTGGTCGAAAAGTTCATTGGCCAAAACATTTCAAACAATATATAACTTTAAAAAGAAATTAAAAAAAAATATACATAAAAAACAAAAATGAAATACGTTTCTCTTGTATATATATATTTTTTCTCCCCAGGAGGGGGAGTCTTGTTCGAACATGTTTTCCCTTACATATACACACCCACACATACGCGCGCACGTACGCACACACACACACACACACGCATATACACATCCTCATACACACACCCACATGTATGCACGCACATACGCACAGACACGTACATATACTCACGTTCACGTATATACACTCACATTCATGCACACACACACACGTGCTAACGTACACACAAGTACGCACACATGCGAAACGTCACTTCCTTTAAAGTGAAAGCCAGACATGCGCAGTCAGAAAACTGACCCCAGTATAAAAGTCAACAAAACCTGTTAACTTCCCTTTTTCGTCTGGACCAGCGTTCGACCTGTTGAGTTGACGAACCGACTGCGTTCTCTAATGTCTCTCTATCTCCCCTTCGCTTTGACCCATCAACACAGACATGTGCGCGATGTTCTACAGAGCTTAACCCTTTCCTTCTACCGACGGCTTGCCACTTCGCGTTTCTCTATTGTATTCCCCCTTCCCTTCTACGCGCGTAGCAGTCAATGGCTGAATGAACACTTGTACACCGAAGACTTTCATTTCTCAACAGAAAATAAACATGTTTATTTTATTCCAGCATTTAAGTTCTTTGTTTTCTTCATTCAATTCATTTCATTATTTTTTCTTGTAGCGAGTTAGGGTATTTTATATCCTGGTCCGTAGCAATACCCACTTATCTTTGCATCACCGACCAATTTTTACTGGCCATGGTCAATAGTAAAGGGAGCCATCAAATGTTGTTTTTGTACCAAAGTAACAAACATTCGATGACAATGTGCTTTGCTTTTTTAGCAATTTTTTTTTTTGTATTTTTTTAGGAGCAAAATTTGTTGACGAACAAACAATCTGCTGGCACCTATCATCAAGGCAGGGCAACTCCTGCTCCGGCCAAGTCAAGACCCCACCACGCAACCAAGAAGGGCCATGGTATCAAAGGTCGAAGTTGTCCCGGAACTTCCTTATCGTTAATCCACAAGTGATTAAGTCAGCCGGGTTTTCTGTGGTAGAAACATACCTGATACCGTATTTGGTTTCCAAATCCTTCAGCCTGTTTCTAGCAAAGATACTTTTACTAGTCATCGTTTCTGACAAAATCCATGATAGTACTACTTGTGCATCTGTTACCACACACAACCTGGAAGGGCGGACACCCTTGCATCCAACCAAGATAATGGGCAAACATTTCAGAGCAAGAAATACCGCCATTAGTTCTAAAGTTGGTAATGTCTTATCCTTCACTGGAGCCACTCATGCTTTGGCAAAGATCAATGCAGAATTGTTGTCTTGAACATAGTAGGCTGCAAATCCATATGCTTCTTTAGAAGCATCACAAAACAGATACAATTCTCCAGATCAGTTCCCGTCATGGGCCTGTCTGCAGAAATGCATGTCACTCAATTTAGATATGTCTTCTGCCAGATTCCTCCAAGAAGACTGAAACTCTGGAGAGACTTCCTCATCCCATTTCACACCTCGCTTCCACAATTCTCCCACCAAAATCCTACTCCTTATAGTCACGGGCAGGCAAAGAGATAAGGGATTGAATACTCTTGCCGATTCCGAAAGGATTTGCCTCTTAATAGATGCACTCGCATCACACTTAACAGTGGCAGTGCGGAGCTTTTCTGAAATAGGATCGTACCGGTACCTGAGCACCATCTCCCATCCGGCCTCATGAGTACTCAATGTACCATCTTTCCTCATCTCCTCCCTAAGGCTGTCGCAGTTTAAGTTACATGACTGTACCATAAATTCACCTTCCTGCAAACACTTCCTAACCTGAGAATACAGCCTTATAAGATTTGCTGGGTCAGACTCAGTCACCACCAGGTTGTCAACATAAAATTGGTTCTCCATCGCAACTCGACATTCATCAAAAGGATACTGGGCTGCATGAAACTTCAGGATACTCCCCAATATAAAGGGACTCAAGGTAAATCTGAAAATCAGAGTGACATAGCAGAAACATCAAAGGCAATCAGCATCCTTAACAAAGGAACAGAACCTGTTCTTGTCTGCCTCCAGTGCAAGGTGAACCATTAAGAAAGCTTTCCTGATGTCAACAAGCAAAACAAATTTATTTGATCTAAAAGACATCAACAAGTCCAACATATCTCCTGTGATATTCACACCAGAGTAGGCAGCCTCGTTATGAGAAGCAGAGCCACCAACCTTCAAGCTACAGTTAAATACAGGCCTGATTTTAGTAGTAGCTGCTGGATCTGTCTTGAAAATGGACCAATGAGGTATCCAGACATAATCCACAAAATTTTGACGATCCACCTGTATTTCCTCAATGATGCCCTCTCGTTGCTGCTGAAGGAACACAGTTACATACTCTTGGTACAGCCCCTTTTTCTCCAGGCTCCTGACCACACGATCCAAAACGTGCAAAGCAATAGCATGATTAGAAGGAACCAGAGCCAGTTTATCTGCATGCCAGGGTAACTGCACGTGATATTTCCCATCCTTGAATGTTATAGATTCCTGAAACTACTGAATCATACCCTGATCATATCCTGAAATCTCTTCTCTGTCCTGAATGCCCAACGACTCAATGCTGAACATTTTCAAACAACTTTTAAGTAAACGAAAAAATTTGCAAAATGTCGGAAGAAACTTTATTTACAATAAGTTGCTCCTGTAATACATGTGTGTCTACAGTTTTCATGCAAGGAAAATTCTAAAAGAACTTTAAACAAAAAAAAAAAAAAGAAAAAGAAAAAGGCACGTGCCTAACAGGCTTTCAATTGTGAGTACGCTCCTAAAATTAATTTCATATGCGAGTGTGATTGGGGGATACTACTATTTTTGTACATTCTTGTTGTATTCGTTAATGGATACACACAACTTCTTTATAAGAACCAGCAGTGTTGTTATTTTTTCATTACATGTTACTTTTTTCATATGCTACCTTGGCGTTTAAGTTTAATGCCATAAAGGGAAAAATTTGCAACTTATTGTAAATAAAGTTTCTTCTTCGTTTCAAAACAAGACATTTATATTTTATTCTTTACCCCCCCCTCTTTTGTTTCATGCTTTTTTTCAGCTTAGTTACTTTAGCGTCGAATTTATCTGGAAGCAAGATAAATTCCGACACCCCCTTGTTTTGAGGGGATTCCAAATATGCTTAAAATAATCATCTGAAACTGAACAAAACATATTGTGTTGTGGTAAGGGACGGGATTATAGATTAAAAAAAAACTTGTTTGCATACCTTATTTTTATGTCTGAATAGCAGAACTTCGATTGTGTTTAATTATCCCACTTTTGAGTTTTGAAGTGTGAAATTCGGTGAATATGTTAAGTAAAATAATTAATTTAAGTTAAGCAAAACAACAACAAAAATTTTTTAATTTTTATACGAAAAAAACCATTTTAAAATTTTTGATAAATAAATTAACAATTTTTTTTTTAGCGAGCCGAATAATGCATGACCATTATTAAACAGGGCATGCTTTGAAGAATCGATACAAAAAAGAAAAAAAAATCGATAAATATTTTGCCCTTTGTGTTAAAAATATCATTTTTTCGATCCAGTTTGGAAACGTTTGCCACCTTTCGACTACGGTGGACCAAACGCGCTGAAATAATTTTTTTTATTCTGCTTTAAATTGCCCCCCTCCCCATTTTGGAGAGCCTGGCCCTCACACACATACACATTAAAAACCAAACTCATACAAATGCTCAGCGTTAATAATACATTGAAATTTTCGTCACTGAAAAATAAGTTTTTTTTTTTGCTTTTTGATCTTCCGTAGTTTGCTTTTTAACAAGAACAAATGTAAAGTTTGTAAACAGAGTAATCAAATCGACTCGAAGTAACTGGTTGCCTATATGAATAAGTGGAATTATTTGAAATCCAGGTACTTATATTATAATATTTTTGCATAATCTCATAGAAAATCACCCTAAATCTTAGTTAGACAAGAAATAAAAAAATAATTCTTTCAAAAACCTTCTTTTTTTTTTAACTATTTATATACGTTTTTTGTGCAAAACAACAAACGCCGATTGTTAACTTTTGGGGAAAATTTAACATTTCAAATTTAATTAAAAATAGTAGAAAAAGTTTTACATTATTCTGCTTTCTATATGATAAAATTCAGGGTTTTATCTTTCTGGAAAAAAAAAAGTTATTCAGAAATAATGGATTTTAATAAACGTAATTTCGTTTTAAAAAACAACAATAACTTGATTTTTCGGCCATTTTTGACGGTGCCTATAGTTGTTATATATTTGTTTTTTGACAACTTTTTCGAATCTATGTGTACGGTAATACAAACCCAAAACTTTGATTTTCTTAGTTAAAAAAAAAAAAAAAAAACTACTTGATCAATTTACATTTTTACAATATAATATTTTCGTATTTTTCAGTATTTAAGAACGTGAGATTGCACCTCTATAAAATAATTAATAGTCGAACATGGAACAATAAAAGAAAACCTTTCTGGAAAGAAAACAAAAAAAGTTTATTTCGGTGGCAGAAAATTGGACAGTAAGAAAAACGGAGAGAAGTGAAAGGTAATCGCAGGTCGTCCAGTAGTTTTTCTTCAGCAAAGATTGTCTATACTGGAGTGTCCAGGAGAGAGAGAGAGAGAGAGAGAGAGAGAGAGAGAGAGGAGAGATCTTTTTCCGATGTTTATTGGTTTTTCTCTGCTGACTGACCGTGATTCCCAAAGGGGCTAAAGAAGTTCCTTAAGGGTCAGAAGGAATCAATGCACTCCACAAGCTGATTAGTCAGGGAGAAAAAAAATCTTTTGTTTTATTTGTGGCTGCTGTAAGTGGTTTCCTTCAGTCTTGACAGACTATGGATACCCACAGTAAGCGTACCTGCACGTGAAATTTTTGCGGCAAGAGTTGCGCAATCCACAACCACACCTTTCCCGAGTCGACATTGTTGCATACCAGTGGTAAATGGAGGTTCAGGACGACTGGAAACAATGCCGAGATAAGCGGAAAGTGCATACAGTGCCTAGAATTCCCAAATAGTCACCCATCCGGTACTAGCCAAGCTCAACGTTGCTTAACTTCGGTGATCTGATGAGAACTGGTGTGTCAATATGATTATGCCGTATATCTGCTATAATCAAAATTTAATTGCAATCCATTCTTTAATAAATGTATTCGCATTCTAATGAAACGGTGTAATGGTTTTTTGTAACAGAACAACCTAAAATTGTCTTATAAATGTGAAAACCTAGTGATCATAATTGAAGCACATCATAATTAAACATGAAATAAACATATCAACATCAAATGCAAACAACAAGACATTAATAATCAAAATAATACTAAAATAGATAAAAGAAAGAAATATAATTTAGTATACACCACCCGATAACCAAGTGTTAAAAGCCAAACTTGGCAACAACAGTTATATCGCATAGGATTAGCAAATCTCTCGACGGTGGCAATCTTTCTAGGGCAATTGCTCTTGACATATCTAAGGCCTTTGATAGGGTATGGCATAAAGGTTTACTTCATAAGATCGCTAGCTATGGTATAGCTGGAAAAGTCTTCTCAATTATTAAATCATTTCTCTCTGATAGGTTCATAAGAGTAATAGTTGAGGGGCAAAAATCAGAAGCTCACAGTATTAATGCCGGTGTCCCTCAGGGATCCATCCTGGGCCCAACTCTTTTCCTGATCTACATTAATGATCTTCCAAATCACATCCTTACATCATTTGTAGACATTTATGCTGACGACACTACCATTTATGGTAGCACATCTAAGACAGTAAACGACCAAGTTCTCTCCAATTCTCTCTCCTCTGATCTTGAGCACGTAGTACAATGGGGAAAGGAGTGGCTGGTTACTTTTAATGCATCTAAAACCAAGCTTCTCTCTTTACATCATCAACATTCTAATCCACATTTGGCATCAATTGAAATGAATGGCTCTCGTCTTCAGGAGGCCTCAAGTTTTGACAAGCTTCTGGGCTTGACCATTACTCCTGATCTTAAATGGAACACGTACATCAAATCTGTTGCCAAGGCCGCTGGAAAAATGGTGGGATCTTTCTATCGATCCGGTAGATATCTCACTGCTGATGCTATTCTCTATCTATATAAGAGCCAGGTACGTCCAAGGATGGAATACTGTTGCCACATCTGGTCAGGAGCTGCTAGAAAGGACTTGTCCTGCCTTGATAGAGTTCAAAATAGACTTCGTAGCCTCGTAGGAGATGTCCTTTTCTCCTCCTTGCAACCTCTATCTCACAGAAGAGATGTTGCGAGTTTGTCTCTGATGTATCGTTATTTTCATGGAAAGTGTTTGACTGGGCTTCAATCTATGGTCCCCCCTCGCCAAACTTTCACAAGAAACACTCGTCTAGCTGTAAACACTATCAATAATTTCCCCCACTCTTTATCTGTGCCTAAACCTAAACGTAGATTCCATGAACAAAGCTTCTTTCTTAGAACTGCACACCTGTGGAATTGTCTTCCGTTTTCCTGCTTTCCGGCTGACTACAATATGGTTGTGTTCAAGTCTAAAGTAAATAAGTTCTTGATGAGCCGTTCCATATAAGTTATCAAATTTACCAAATTTTCATTACTAATGATTACTATATTGTCCAATTTCTACTGTACACTCTTTAACCCTTATCCTTGAGTGGCCTCTGGGCCTTGATAATGTGGTGATGCCTATGTAAAAAAAAACAAAAAAAAAACAAAAAAAAACAAATTCCTGAATCTCATGGAAAAATATTTTCCCTATAACAAACTCTTTATACAAAATCTTTAATAAAAACAGCCTAAAACTAGGTGCTATGAAAGAGATGATAATTAAAGCACATAATAATAAAATATTAAATGGGAGCTGTAAAGAAAAAAATTGATTTTTAAAAAGTGACCAACATAGCAACAACAAAAATAACACAAAGGACAAAAATTAGTCGAACAAGTGACTGCTTGACAACAAAATGTTACATGCAAGACTACAATTGCGTAATGATACTGTAGTAGGTTATGCTTGAAAAAACAAATTTTTAATTTCCTCGCAAAATATTTAACGAATTTCCTTTCGAATGGTAATAATAATAATCTCCATGTGTAGAGGACTAGGATATATAAATCTTAATCCCGTTACAAAAGAAAAATAATGAAACGAATGGAATGAAGGAAACAAAAACTCAATTGATGGATAAGATAAACATGTCGTTTATTTACTGTTGAAAGAATGAATGTTTTAGATATAACACGTGTTTATGTCCGCGCGAGTGTAACCATCGTTTGTTGCAGGACTGGTGTTGTAGAAAGAAAAGGAAATGTGTGTTCATTTCACTATCATTTTTTCTGCGCGTGGGAAGAGAAGTGAGTGAGGTAGTGGAAATGAGAATGATAGTTCAGCGTGTAAACAAAGACAAAGAATAGAGGGTTAACATCAGTTAGCAGTCAGCTACGCGAAGGTATTCTCAGGGACAAGTTGTATATATAGAGAGAGAAAGAGTGAGAATGTCAATCCAGTTCATGAAGAGAGAAAGCGTATAAAGTGTACATACTGTTTGTTAGCTTTTTGCCCTACATGGTAGCAAGTGGCGTGAGGCACGCGTGTGCGCACACCTGCCGAAACGGCAGCAGCTATTGCGCCGACCACTCACCTCAGAAGGCGTGTTGGAAAAGAAAGATGCTGTTTATTGCTCTTGCTTTTATAATTGTTTCCGGTGGTCTTTTGCGCATGTGTGGATTTCCTTTGAAAGGGAAGTGACGTTGTCCATCTGTGCGTACATGTGTGTACGTTAGCGTGTGTGTGTATACACGTGGATGTGAGTGTATGTACGCGAACGTTAATATAATACTTGTGTGTAAATGTGCGTGTATGTTTGTGTGTGCGTATGTATATGACAAGTAATATAGCTTGAGATGTGAACTCGTATTTTTGTGTGAGACTAGAAAAGGCTTGCGCAATACTCCCCTTCCTAGGAAAAAAAAATGTGCAGTGTATATATATATTTATATATATATATATATTTTTTTGTAAGTAATGTTTTCGGCAATTGACTGTTCGTCCTGTTTTTTTTTTTGTTTTTTTTTTTGGCTGTTGGTGTGGTTGTTTAAATAAACGGAGTGTGTTCGTAAAAAAAAGTATTTACTTACACGTGGAAAAAGCGTTTACTCTTTTTTTAGGGTGGTATTTGTTTGGTTGTTTTTGTGTGCTGACATGTGCAACGAGTTGCTTGGACAGTGAAGTGAATTGTTCGTTTGGAAGGAAAATTTTTGTTTTGTGTTGACGTGATGTGTCCAGTTGACTGTGTCTTCGCAAGTGTGTCTGCGGTAGTGTGTGTACATTGTTTGGACGAGCGCTAGTTGCGCATTCGTTCTTGTTGAACGATGAGTGTGGTTGCTGGCTGTCAACAAAACTTCCAAGTTGTGAGTTTATCAGCGTGCGTGGTGCATCTCAACTCATATTGTTGATTCAACTTCTTCCTATGAGTTGATAGGGATGTCCTGTAATTGGTTTTTGTTGTTGCATCTGCTGTGCGGGAGAGAATCTGTATAGGCCATGTGATTTTGCTCCTCGCATTTGTTGCAGGGTAATGTCAGGAAACCGTGAAAAATGTTTGTCGAGCTCGAATTTTTTTTTTTAAATTTGGTATGAACTCGACAGCTCTGTGTTTATTTTTTTGCCGAGTCTGACGAGGGGTTTCGTCATTGTTGTTTGTAGTAGTTATTCCTGTCGGTAGTAGTTCACTTGTTTATCTTTGTTGAAAAGTTCGTTTTTTTTCTTTATCAAATAAAACGCGCGTCTCGCTCAAAACAATTAATTTAAAAAAAGGTAGAGTCACCATGCTTGTTCATTTCACGTCTCGTCGTGGATGCTGGTTTGTTGTGAGACTTGTGGCATAGGAGGAAATGTGTGTTCCTCTCATGTTCGTGTGTCACCAATTTGTTGAGGTGGTGCAAATTAGGAATAATGAATTGGATTGAGAAAGAGACGAACTACGTGTTAAATTGAATTAAACAAACTAGGATTTATTTCGTGAAGAAACAATGAAAGAAAAGGGTACTACATGTGTTTAGTTTGGCGTGCGTCTCTCACTGTTAACTGGTGAGAAAGAAAGTTTATAGCTTGGCGTGCGTCTCTCGCTGTTAGCTGGTGAGAGGGAAAGTCTATTGTTGTAGAGAAAGAGAGTGTGAGTATGAGTGTTTCGTTCAAACTCATCTATTTCATTTTTAAAATAACGGGGTCACCATTTTCCTGTAGAGGACTAGGATATATAAATCTTAATCCCGTTACAAAAGAAAATAATGAAACGAATGGAATGAAGGAAACAAAAACTCAATTGATGGATAAGATAAACGTGTTGTTTATTTACTGTTGAAAGAATGAATGTTTTAGATATAACACGTGTTCATGTCCGCGTGGGTGTAACCATCGTTTGTTGCAGGACGGGTGTGTAGAAAGGAAAGGAAATGTGTGTTCATTTCACTATCGTTTGTTCGCGCGTGGGAAGAGAAGTGAGTAATGTAGAGAAAATGAGAATGATAGTCCAGCGTGTAGACAAAGACAAAGGATAGAGGGTTGACATCAGTTAGCAGTCAGCTACGCGAAGGTATTCTCAGGGACAAGTTGTATATATAGAGAGAGAAAGAGTGAGAATGTCAATCCAGTTCATGAAGAGAGAAAGCGTATAAAGTGTACATACTGTTTGTTAGCTTTTTGCCCTACATGGTAGCAAGTGGCGTGAGGCACGCGTGTGCGCACACCTGCCGAAACGGCAGCAGCTATTGCGCCGACCACTCACCTCAGAAGGCGTGTTGGAAAAGAAAGATGCTGCTTATTGCTCTTGCTTTTATAATTGTTTCCAGTTGTCTTTTGCACATGTGTGGATTTCCTTTGAAAGGGAAAGTGACGTTGTCCCTCTGTGCGTACGTTAGCGTGTGTGTGTATACACGTGAATGTGAGTGTATGTACGCGAGCGTTAATATATCTACTTGTGTGTAAATGTGCGCGTATGTTTGTGTGTGCGTATGTATATGACAAGTAATATAGCTTGAGATGTGAACTCGTGTTTTTGTGTGAGACTTATGTTGGAATTTTTTTTGTACCAATAATTGTGCATCTCCCCCTGTTTACGTTTATTATTTTTTATCTGGTTCGTATATATGATTTTTTGTATTTTGTATCCATTATGATTTTTAGTTTCGTATATTTTCGGTTTGTACGAAACTCCCTTTAATTTGGAGAAAAGGGAAATGCTAGCTCTCTAATGACGTCATGAGCTCAGTGCGTATTTCGTCCTCTTTTGAAATTCTGCTGACGAGGAGAGTGAACGTGTTGTTCATTGCCCGGCACTGAAAATGGAATTTTGATGAGCCTCCTTCAAAGAAGTAAACCCGGCAAGAAATTAATACCCGGCTGTGACGAGACAGACTTCTGAAAATTAACTACGTGGCTGCGGTTTTGCACATATTTATTTTACAAGGAGTGGAATTTAAACAAAATACCTTTTCACGTGACAAGGTATTATGGAATTTCCTATCCGGACAAGCGACGAGGTCTTGCTCCTGTAATACATGTGTGTCTACGGTTTTCATGCAACATGGAGGGAAGGAAAATTCTAAAAGAACTTTAAACAAAAAAAAAAAAGAAAAAGGCAAGTGCCTAACTGGCTTTCAATTATGAGTACGCTCCTAAAATTAATTTCATATGCGAGTGTTATTAGGAGATGCTACTATTTTGTACATTCTTGTTGTATTCGTTAATGGATACATGCAACTTCTTTATAAGAACCAGCAGTGTTGTTTTTTTTTCATTACATATTACTTTTTTCATATGTTACCTTGGCGTTTAAGTTTAATGCCCGCAAAGGAAAAAATTTGCAACTTATTGTAAATAAAGTTTCTTCTTCGTTTCTAAGCAAGACATCTATATTTTATTCTTTACCCCCTCCCCCTATTTTGTTTCATGCTTTTTTATTCAGCTTAGTTACTTTAGCGTCGAATTTATCTTGAAGCAAGATAAATTCCGACACTAAAAAAAGCTCGCGGACATGTTCGGCACTTATACAGTTTAGTCAAGACATTAAAAATAAAAATATCGAAAAAAGTTTAAATTGTATGCATCCGTTATGGAACGAAGTTCTCTGAAAAAAAAAAAATTTCACTTAATTTCATCAAGTATTTTTTTGTTTTTTTTTACAGCGAAAAAACAATTTGTGATGATACCGAGCAAAATGTTCGATTTAGCTAGTATTAAAGATGGGAAGGGGTGTCAGCGCTTTAACTGGAGTTATCTCCCTTTGTTATTTCTAAAATTCAAACAAATTTTTTTAAAATCCAAGATGGCCGCCGTCAACGCGCTCTCATAAAAACATATTTTTCCGCTGTAAAAAAAAAAACTACATGATGAAATTAAGTGAAATTTTTATCCGGAGAACTTCGTTCTATAACGAATACATACAATTTAAACTTTTTTCGATATTTTCATTTTTTAATGTCTTGACTAAACTGTACAAGTATCCCATGTTCTTCTGTTTCGTTTCAGATATTATTTTATATAATTTGATATAATAAGTTTTCCGAGGACTATTTGTACTACCATAACATAACATTTAACTCTCTGCTAAAACTATTACTACTACTACTACTACTCTTTATCTCTATAACAGCGTCCACTCACTGCTCGCTCGAGAGAAAGAGAGAGAGAGAGAGTTGAGCGAGGAAAAAAGGCAGTATGCTATATATTATATATATATATATATATATATATATATATAGAGAGAGAGAGAGAGAGAGAGAGAGAGAGTATATAAACATACTGCTTTTTTCCTCTCTCACTTCTCTCTCTCTCTCTAGCAAGTAGTCAGTGACGTTGTTATAGAGATATAGAGTAGTAGTAATAGTAGTAGTAGTAGTAGTAGTAGTTTCAGCCGAAAGTTAAATGTATGTTATGGTAGTGTAAATAGGCGAACACACGGCCATTACAACGTGTTTTTTTTTCTTCCGTTCTTTCTTTCTTTGACGACGTTTTGTACCGTGTAAATGTGTGTGTGTGTGTGTGTGTGTGTGTGTGTGCGTTCGTGTGCGCGTGCGTATATTTATAACTATTTATTTAACAGAAAAAAGAAACAATTTCCAGAAAGTTTTATTGTCTTAACAGAACAAAATATAATATTAAAAAAAAAAACTGAAACTTTGTCGTGTGTAAAGCGTAAAACTTGAAATAGAATATTTTTAAAACATATTTTAAAATATCTAAACATTAAAAAAATATTTGAAAACTAATAATTCGTATTATCGTGATTTGACGGTTTTACCCGCAAATAAAATTTTAAAAAATATTAAAATATTTGGTCGACCTAGACGAGAGGATCCAAAATGGCCGACCAGGACTGAGATATGACACGTGCCGTTGTTTCCTTAATAAATTATTTAGTTAGAGCCGATGAATTGTCAGATATTTTTTTTTTTTTTACTTCGTTTTGTTTTGGTAAGGTTTCATTATTATTTAACATTTATTAATACATGAGATATTTCTTCCTAACTGAAATAATTTATTAAGGAAACAACGGCACGTGTCATATCTCAGTCCTGGTCGGCCATTTTGGATCCTCTCGTCTAGGTCGACCAAATATTTTTTTAAAACCGTGAAACTTTGCTGTGCGTAATAAAAAAAAATACGGTACTCTTGCATAATTTGACCCGAATTCTCGTGAATTCCCGTCAAGCATAGATCGGGCGAGACCGGCAATCATCGGTGTCAGCCGAGCGTTGTTCAAATGTTGAAATGCTAACTCGACTTTTTATTTTATTTATTTAATTTTTTTTCTGTTATGTTTTTAGTAATTTTTAAGCTGATATTAAGGGGACAGGGGTGATTTTTTATTTTCTGATTAGTTACTTATTTATTATTTATTATTATTTTTTAAATTGAATTTTTGGAAGTTTGATTAACCAATTAAAAAGCGTTATCTAAATGGAAGCAGACGACATTCGAATTGGAAGAAAGCGACTAAACCAACACAAAAAAGAAAAGAAAAGCTGAAAAACAAATATATTTTCAAATTTGCCAAACAGAAAAATGACAGGCAAGAAAATAAATCTATACATATTAAAAAAAGAAATGAAAACATCGATGCAGACAATCAGGAGAAGAAATGGCTGTCCCCAAAATGAGGTGAGAAACATTGTTTCACTGAAATAATAATGCAACTGCAACATTAAACACAAATGTTTACTTAAAAAAAAGATCGTGTGTAAAGGATGGTTTCTCCTGGAGATGTACAAATGGACAGTGCCACCAAAAGAACTTGACTGAATAAAAAGTCTTGAAAATAAAACAAAAGAGAAAAAAAAAAAAATACGGTTACAAAAAACAAAACAAAACAAAACAAAAAAACTTGTACTTACACCTAACAATTACATGGTTAAAAAAATTTTTCTTGGAGAAAAAACTAAACAAAAAACTTTCTGTTCGTAAATATTTTGCAAAAATAAATAAATAAATTAAATACTAAAATGAAATAAACATATTTTCATTTTCCAAGGTAGGTTTTTTTTTTTTTGTTGATTATTTGCATTTTAAAAGTTTCTTTCTTGGCTGATCGAGGACACTGGTCCCCGGCAAGGCTCTAAGAGTGGTCCGGCATTCGGAGAAGAACTTAGACTCCCCCCTCGGTCTACGACGACCTTCTACCGAGGGGTTGGGTTTGAGATTGGGAAACGAGTTCTCAACCACAGGGACCCAAGGAGCGTCTTCTTCAAGCGAACGACCCAGGAAAGCCAATCTCTCTGCATTTATATGACACAAGAGACTGGGCTGACCCAGGCCTCCCTCGCTCGGACTTTGGACACAGACCTCTCTGCAGACATAATGCTTACCATCGTTCCACAATAGTGAATTGAGGCACCCTTGCAAGCGGGTTAGTCGTTCTGCAGGGAGAGGAAGTACAATCGGTAAAGGATGAGCGGAAAGACGTATGTAGCACACGTCTCCGCCCGACCCTTCAACGACAATTTCCTTCCAATCCAAGTCTTCACCGACGATTTGACCTTGCCATATACTTCCGACCAATTCTTTTCCAGCTGAAGTCCCGGTCTAAACCAGACACCGAGAATACGGACCGGTCCATCGGTCCATCGGTCCAGCTGAAAATACCTGGAAGTGAGTTTACCCCGGTCCAGGCCCCCAACCGCAGGCCAACAGACTTGCTGCGGTTGAAGATGGCCCCTGTGACTTCTTCGTATTGAGCAAGCGCCTCGACCACCTCTTGAATGTCCGTGTGGCAAGACACGAACACGGTGACGTCATCAGCGAACTCGGAAACCCTGGCTCGTGTGCCTCCAGGGAGAGCTATTCCACGCAGGACTGGTGTAGCCGCCTCGTCCCTTAACTTGCGAAGGAGGGGTTCCAACGCCAGGACGTACAACAGAGGCGACAGCGGACAACCCTGACACACCGACCGAGAGATAGCGAATGATTCCAACAGCTTACCGTTGATCTGCACCGCTACCGTCGGCCTATCATACAGGACAAAGATCCACTTGCGGAAGTCCGGATTAAATCTGGCGGCCTCTAGCACAGTTCCCAGGAACCGATGATCGACCCTATTGAATGCCTTGGATTGATCTAAACTGATCAGCGCGGCTTCAGCGTCGTCTTCTGTCCCCTCTATGATCGAGTGTATCAAATGCAAATTATCTTGAATCGATCTCCCCTTCTCAGCATAAGTCTGGTCTGGTTTGATCAAGTCAGTGATGACAACCTGCAAACGATTCGCAAGAATCTTTGCCAAAATCTTTAACTCTGTGTTTAGCAGAGTCAAAGGCCTAAAATCGTCAAAATTTTCCACCCCACCATGCCGTTGACCTTTCCTCAGCAATGTGATCACTGCCTTGGTCACCTGTCCAGGGATGGAACCCTGAGCAAACCAATGGTTGAACATATCCTTCAGAATAGGGACCAACATGGGCGACAGCCTCAAGTAGAACTCGTAGGGTAAACCATCAAGCCCCGGGGATTTGTTGTAGCCGACCTGCTTCAACGCAGTAATGACCTCATGTTCAGTAACAAAACATCACAGCTAGCTGCCCAAGCCGCCATGAAGCGGGGCGAGTCAGCCAAATAGCTGCCAAACTCCTCGACCCTGAGTCCAGGTAGTTGGGTGAAGTGCTCCGATAGATGCTTCCGAAACCCCTCGCAGATCTCCCGAGTCGAAACTAGGGCGTGTCCTTCCAGGTTATGTACTTTACGAATGTACCCGTCTGAACCGCGCCTTAAAGCTGCCTTACGCTCAACAGCGTCAACATTCACAGCCTCGTTGGAAACTTTTATTAATCTAGCCCTAACTACTTGACCTTCATACCGCTCGCTAGCCAAGCGGCTGAGGTCTTGTTTAGCTAGTTCTACCTCTAGGGAGTCCCCCCCACCTCCACCGCCCGGGTCAGCTTATCCTCTAAGCGCTTCTTTGCCTTAGCCTTATCTAACGTGAGGCGTTGGCTGTATTGGACAGAGAAGCGCCTAATTTTGGCCTTAAGACTAACCCACCACTTAGTCCCTGTAACCGCCCCCACTAAAGCCCGCTGAATTAATTCGGTAACCTTCAACCGGTAGTTCTCCAGCTCCAACAAGGTGCTGTTGAACTTCCAGTATCCAGCTAGTTTAGGCCTAGCACTTAAGTTCAAATGGGCCATAACGAGTTTATGGTCCGAGTGTCCTAACAAGTGAAACGTGGGGCACGATAGAAAGTCTATGTCGCCTCTTCTAACTAGCATCCGATC
Source organism: Euprymna scolopes (assembly GCF_053919585.1). NCBI lineage: Eukaryota > Metazoa > Mollusca > Cephalopoda > Sepiida > Sepiolidae > Euprymna > Euprymna scolopes. The sequence goes on along the minus strand of NC_136488.1, from coordinate 172,537,940 downwards.
CAAGTAAGTACTCGGATGGGAAGGCACTACAAAATGCCACGTCCACATCTTCCGCCCCGGACGATCCAGACGGAATCTGTCGACGAGATCATCAGGTCGAACAGAGTGCTGTCACACCGCACTGACCCACTAGCCCCCCCCGGCCTTATCTATATTGGGATCAAGGATTGCATTCCAATCACCAATTAAAACTAACCATTCCAGATCCACTAAGAAGCCCTCCAACCGTCGAAAAAAGGATACCCTCTCTACAGCAGAATTGGGAGCATAAACAGCGACAATCCAAAAAACACTGCTATTAACGGCAACATCAACAACAACCAGCCGCCCGTCCTCGCCTGCATGAACAACATTCACCGACGCTGACAGGGTGCGACTCACTAGCAAGGAGATTCCACGACTATAAGTATTGCCATATGCTGAGTAAACATCGTAATCATCTACCAGCACCTGACAATCCTCGTCACAAACAAAGTGGGTCTCCTGGATAGCGGCAATATCTACCTTAAGGGACACCAGGTCTCTCATAATACGCGAGGCCTTGCTCCGACACCTGATGCCACTCACATTCAATGTAGCCAAGTTTAAAGCCATGCTCACTTACCTTACTCAATGTCACTGACGGGACTGAAATCCCTGGCAGTAAGGACGTGGCAGGCCTGGCCGAGGCTACCGGTAAGTAGGTCTGGTGAGGGTACTCCATCCTTGGCCACGCCGCCCACGTCCAGGGGGAAGGTTAGATTGAGTGCTCTGTATAAGGAGGGGTGGACGTACATCGGGATTCTGTCCTCGCATTTGAAAAGGATGTTACTCAGTGACGGATGATCCCTATCCACCAGCTGCTGGCCTGGGATCGCATCCTTTGCTGCATCTACCATCGCCCAGAGGGCCTCAGTCCTAGAGTCCTTGTTGACCCTAACGAAAGTGGTCAGCAAGGGAGCGTTCTTGAACTTGGTGGGATCTGCTACGTTGTCACCGCCAACGTAGACCAGGCTCTTCAGCTTATTATACCGAACCTTCTGTTGTCCTTTAAAGTCCGGTATTGGTAGGTGAGGGTTGGGTTCACAGATCCTACCTCCTGGCAGAAAGGGGAGTTTCTTAGTTCGTTCAGTATGAACTGGGGTAATGAGAGAGGGGGCCTCTTTGGATTGAGGGGGAAGGAGGGCGCTTGGGGAAGGGGTAACCTGCTCAGCTTCTTTGTTTTTGTCTAAATCACATGATGGGGGGTGGGGAGGGTTTCTTGGGGCCTTTGGGGGAGTGAGGGAGGGCTGTTCGGGCTGCTGGGGTGGTGGGATAACAGGGGGTTCAGCCTGTGTATTTGAAGGTGAGTCCTTCTCAGTAAGGGTAGGGGGGATGGCACGTGTCTTCCGACTTTTCCTTCTCCTAGACTTCCTGATTTCTGTCGCGCTTAAAGTAGTTGTTGTTATTGGTGCTTCTTCTTCCTCTTCAGACACGACTTCCTCCTCAGACTCTTGTAATTTCCTTTTGTTTGAGGAGGAGGAGGGTGCCTGTGTGTTCATTATTTCCACCTCTGTGACTGGTTTGTTCTCAGGATGGTCTTTGAGCAATGTCTGCAGGGATGGCTGTTTGGCGGTCTTTCCTTTCTTTGTGACCATCACCCACCCTGCTTGCGCTTCCGGGGTACTTATGGCCTCAGCGGGAGCAGCAGCTTGGTTTGGTGTTTTGGCTGTTCCTGCCGCCTTGCCTGATGCCTTGGTTGGGTTTTTTCCCCCATTTATCTTGGGGCAGTCCTTGGCCATGTGCCCTTGTAGTTGACACTGCCGGCAATGGGGCTTCCTCCCCTCCACTATAAGGGAGAGCGTCCATTCCCCAAATTTGAGCGTGGCTGGGATTCCGTAAAATCCTGCTTTGTCCAGGACCATTTGTATTCTGTAGTCCCCGGTCATGATGTTCCTCAGACCACGGGCCAGCGTCACTTCTTCCACGTCCCCATACTGGCTGAGGATGGCACCCAGTTGTTTAGCCTCCATGTAGCAGGGGACGTTTAGAGCAAAAACATTTGTCCTCCTCTTATTCATATATATTGGCTGCAGCTTTATGTTTCTGCTCTGATGAGTGGTCCTGGACAGCTTGACTGCGTCTTCGGGGGTAGGAAGCAGGACATCCCACCGCGCGTAGCTTCTTCTACAGATGTAATTTGCCGGGATGTTCTGCTCCAGCAGCACATTAACCATTGTGTCTTTGTTGACACCAGTCAGGCTTCTAGTCCTTGTGTCCGAAGTTATTAACGAGAGGACCCTCTGCTGCAATCCTTCTACCTGACCGGGGAGGGCTAGATCTCGTTCCCTTTGGTGCACTCTCTGTATGTAGAGTCTCCTGTAGTCCTCAGGTGTCATTTTCCTCTGCTGTTCCTTGGGGCCCCATGCTGGTCCTCCGCCATTTGGGGTGTCAGCTGGATCAGGGACGGGGGGTTTAGCTGGTGCTGCTTGGTTTTCTGCCGTTGTGGGTGTTGCTGGCTTTGGAGACTGACCTTTTCCAGTTAGAGTTCGCCAATCTGCATTTGTTGTTGTTGTTGTATGCTGGCCTTCTCTGTTTTCCAGGCCGTTCTCCTTCTTCTTCCTCTTTTTGAGTTGCTGGGTAGCCGCCTCTTGGGGAGATGAAGGTGCCTCCTCTCCTGGGGATGTGTTCCCAGCTGCTGATGTTGCGGGTCCAGTGGACAGGGATGTCGCTCCCACCAGTTGGGTTTTGTTGACACTGGTTGGAACGTCGTCTTCATCCCTGGCTTCTCCCTTTTCGTTGTTGCCCTCTTGGGGAGTGTTGGAGGGCGGATCATTGGCTTCTTCTTCGAAGAGTGATTTGAGAAAGGCTATGGTTGCGTTAAACAGCTCCTCGGTTTGTTCAGTGGGGCTGTTTTCCTTCCTCTCCCTTGCTGCTAGTAAATTTCCCTTTAGGGGAGCAGGGGAATGATGTCCCGTTGTTCCTCCCTTGGGTTTGCACTCTTGGAGTGCAGCTGGATTGGTTCCCTCTGCATTGCCCTCTTGCAGCAGCCTTTTCCTCCGGGTTGCCCTCGTGGGGAGTGGTTGCAGGGGCTTTATGGGGAGTCGCGGCGGACTGCAGCCCTAACTCTCCCTTCTTTTCCAGGGTCGCCGTGGGCTGCGGCCCTACCCTGTCGTCTGCTTCCTTCTTTTCCGGGAGCTGGGTTTTTGCTCCCTTTTCGGGAGATTCGTCCAGCGGGGCGATGTTCCGCATTTGAACCGGTATGGTTCGCCTGCCTGGCATCGTGGTGGTGTAACTACTGGCCGCTGACGCGGACCAAAGTGTAGCAGGGAGAAAAGAAAACCCAGGGGAATGGAGGGGGAGAAGCGGGCTCAGAAGAGATTAGTGTTTTTGACCTCGGTGCTAGCGGATCAGAGTGCCGCGTCGCAATTAAGAGAGAGAGGGGATAGACATCTCTGCCCACAGAGGGGAGAAGAAACGAAGCACCCGCCCTACCCCCACATCATCCTACCCAACGGAAGCGAGAAAGGGAACCCTGTCTGCTCGATCCAATGGGAGAGCAGCGAAAATAGACAAAGTTTTGGCCTGGCAGGTCAGAGTGCTGCTCAGGCAATTAAGTGGTGAGAAAGTAGACCATCCCCTGTCTCTAGAGGGAAGAGACCGGAACGAAGAAAAACATGCAAAAATAAAGGCAGGTCTCAACTACCAGCTTGTGGTGTTGGTCCCGAGATTCCAGTCTCCCAAAAGAGGGGATCGGTTTTCGGGTCACAGCTCCCACAAATGTGGAGTCGGTCCTTTAGGTCCTGACTCCCGAAAGGAGGGGGTCGGTCCTTGCTAACAAAAGTTAGCATGAAAAAACACCTTAACCTAGCCCGAGAGCCCGGTGGTGGATCAAGTTTCGTAGCTGAGAGACCAGATACTACACTTTGATCTTAGTAAGGCCACGGAGGTCCTTCTTCTTGCGAAGAAGGCAGGTTCTCTCTATCGTGCTAAAAAGCTACTAACGCCCGAAAGTATCCTGTACCTCTATAAGGCCACCATTCGCCCATGTATGGAGTATTGTTGTCATATTCGGGCTGGTGCATCTGCTACTAGTCTCTCGCTCCTAGACAAGGTTCAAAAGAGAGTCGCCAAACTAATAGGTCCTGAACTGTCATCTAAGCTTCAGCCTCTGTCCCATCGACGAAATGTAGCATCCCTCTGCCTGTTCTACAAGTATTTTAATGGTGAATACTCTGACGAACTGCAAGCACTTGTACCCCCTCGACCTAAATACTCCCGACAAACCCGACAAGCAGCAAGGTCCCACCCCTTCACAGTTGAGGTCTCTAGATGTAAGAGAGCCTTCTACTCCAGTAGTTTCTTCTCCAGAACAGCTAGACTTTGGAACTCTCTTCCGGGTCCCTGCTTCCCCAACTGTACCAACATGCAGAAGTTCAAGTGCAACGTGAACCGACATTTTGCTGCCCAACTTCCTACACAGTACCCCTGATGCTTATGTCCCTGATAGTAGCCCCTACAACAAAGTGGCAATGTGCTTTGTTTTGGGGTGAAAAAGCAATAAAAAAATTTTTTAATTATTATGTACATCTATATCAGAAACACTTGTAAACGTTTTTTTTTTCATTTTTATTTTTTTATTTCCATACCTTGTGGACCGGGCGCGTATGCAGACCCCACAATTTTAATGAATCATCATTATGCCAGATCAAACATACCCATTCCTGTGTCTCGATCCATCTTCTATCATTATATGTGATCAGTTTTCTATAATAGTCAACCATATAAGAGCCTATTCATGACCAGACACACGCACAGACGTTCAGCTTTATATTATAGATATATATGTATTTATATATATACTAGCAGGATTCCCGGCGTTGCCCACTCGTTCAATACACTTAAACATGATATTTTAATTTATTCTTATTGCGTATGTAATTTTATAGGATCAATCCACTATTGAATATTATATATTAGGTTAAATAGAAAGTTCTTGTAGAATTTTTAAATTCGATACTGAATGATGTATTTTCAAATAAGTTTCCATTATAATACTTTTACTTTATGTATCATTTTAAAGATCGATACTGAATGATGTATTTTCAAATAAGCTTCCATTATAATACTTTTACTTTATGTATCATTTTAAAGATCGATACTGAATGATGTATTTTCAAATAAGCTTTCATTATAATACTTCTAGAAGTGTAAGCCATTTTGAGTTTCAGAAACAGTTTCAGATGGTTCGCTGTTACACACAAGTCCTGGGAGGTGACTTGTTTGTAGTAGACAGTTCCACAGAACAAAATATTCTTACCGTGTCGACACCCGGGAAAAGAACATGTGAAATTGCTCCAGAAAAGGTTTAATATTTATGAAGCAATTCTGGTTTCTGATCGGTTGGTAGCAGAACGTAGTTAATTTGATTCGTCAGTTCTTAGCAGCATCGTTTATAAATAGCATCGTCCGACTGTGTGGGATCATACCCCATTATAGCTCCAAAATATTGCAACAATACTTTTACTTTATGTATCATTTTAAAGATCGTTTTTTGCTCTATCTAATCGTTTAAATTACAGTCGTTTTAAAACAATTATGTCTTCTTTTCAGAACATTGAATACAAGATGGAAACAAAGCAAATTTTCACAATTTTCTTATTTCAATTGAAGCTAGACCGAAATGCTGCTGAAACAACTCACAATATCAATTAAGCGTTTGGCCCAGGAACCACTACTGAACGCACAGCACAATGGTGGTTTAAGAAATTTCATGGTGATGACAAGAGTCTAGAAGATAATGAATGTAGTGGTCGGCCATCGGATGTTTATAACGATCAATTGAGAGCTTTATTCAAAGCAATCCATACCCAACTGTTAGATGTAACGTATACAACGATTTCCAACCACTTGAGAAAGATTGGAAAAGCAAAAAAACCTGGATAAATGGGTGCCTCACGAATTGAACAAAACCCAAAAGAAACAACGTTATGAAGTGTCATCTTTTCTTTTACTCAACAAGAACGACCCGTTTCTCGACCAGGTTGTGAATTGCGATGAAAAGTGAGTTCTTTATGACAACCAGTGATGCTCAGCTTAGTGGTTAGACACCGACAAATGCTCCACGGCACTTCCTGAAGCTAGAGTTGCACCAAATGAAGGTTATGTTGACTGTTTGGTGGTCTGCGACTGGTTTCATGCATTACAGTTATTTGAATGCAGGCTAAACTATTACGGCAGAGAAGTGCTGTCAATAAATGGATGAAATTCATCAGAAACTTCGACAACAACACTCAGCATTAGTCAACAGAAAAGGCCAAATGCTCCTCCATGACAATGCCCGACTACATGTTTCTAAACCAACCCTGCATAAGTTGAACGAATAGGGCTATGAAACTGCCTCATCCGCCATACTCTCCAGACCTCTCACCTACCGGCTACCACTTTTTAAAGCATCTCGACAACTTTCTGCATGAGAAATGCTTCAAAAACTTAAGCAATACCAAAAATGCCTTCAGCGACTTCATCGCCACCAGAACGCAAGATTTTTACATTACTGGCATAAATACACTTGTTTTGCGTTGGCAAAAGTGTGTTTATTCTGATGGTGTTTATTTCGATCAATAAGTAGCCGAGATATGTTCATCTAAATTTAAAAGTTAAAAACTTCAAGAACTTTCTTGTCAACCTGATGTTATAAGAGATAATTTGCCCAGTGGACTAATTTGCAAAACAAATAAAAAAAAAATGATAATGTCGTTCATCAAATTCCATCTGTGTTTGTTTACATCACGTCAGCTGATATTTGGTTTTGACGATGAATGACCTGGAAAAGTCCTTTCTAATTAATGTTTAGGTTTAAAATATGAAAATCAAGAAATGATTTGCGGCGATTTTAAATGGTGCCTCTGTTTTTAATATAAATTGATAAGAAAAGATACCCAGAGCCAGGGCTATCATATTTTTAGTTAATTCTTAATATCAAGCCATTCTGTAACGCGTTATTCTATTCCTAAGCTAACATAAAAATAAGAAAAAAAAATTCTAAATTTAAAGGAAAAATATTAAACCATATACTAACTCCTTCCAACAAACCTGTTGCAAATATAGCTGCTTCCACTGCATGAACTTTTACTCACCCCCTCCTTCAGTAGCAATGAAATAGTAATGTCCCTTAATCACTTTAAGGAGTGTAATTTATCAGTAGATATATAACATTTACATACTAACCCAGTAGCATTAACTATCCACGCAGGGTCGTAGAAATACCTGGATTAGAACCCAGGCGCAGGGCAAACCCTCTCGGTGCTAATGGACCCGTAGATCTTCCCAGGTCATCTCTCTAGGAGAAGGAAAACTCTGAAGCTAAACCTAAGGGGAGGGAGGCCTCTCCAGTCTTGGATGACAACCTTCCTAGAACTGGTGACTCAAATAAATTACCAGTCTGCAAACCTAAACTGCTTAAGGAGTAGATAGGCACTGCCTATCGCCCGGCTTCCATACTCCTTCTTTGCCTATTAACCAGGCGTAGAGGTTGAATCACAGGGATTCGACAGAAACACTCAGTGGTCAATCTTGTTTCCTGACTAGGGCAATGACCCCCGTTTTCCCCTCTCCTGACACATCCCATCCCTCTAAACTGGGCACATGGGAGTGCTTGAATGCCAGAATGCCAGTACAGGTAGATTGGGTTGACCATTGTCTAATGGGTTGAGGGTACCGGATTGACAGTTCCTGGCTGCTGTTCCCGACTGGTAGTACAGGACCCTAACTCTTTGATAGTGCTTAGAACGGCTGCTCCATCAACAGTTGAATAATATCGGGATGTTTTCTGTGCCATGTCGCGCATGGAAAGGGACCCTGCAATCATCTCCGGTAGGCTTTCCTGAGGCCACAATCCTAGTAGATGGAGGGTCAGCTGATGGTCTACTTGTATTGCATGTCTGGTATTCTGCATAACCACTTGTTCAGCACCCGTACCTAAACTGAAACTCTAAAAAAACAAAAACAAATCATGACAGTACAATCTAAAATTATGCTTAAACCAGGACAAAACTCAAACAAAACCAAATTGCCTCCTCCTTTGAGGCTTGTATTTATGAACATCCGTGGGCTTAGAACTCATTTAAATGATGTTGAAGCATTTCTCCTAAGCAACACCCTGGATATCTTAGCACTAAGTGAGACTAACCTACACTCCTCCATCCCCTCTAACTACTTTAATATGCCCAGATATCTCCCACTCTGCCGTAAGGACTCTGACAGACATATGCATGGGTGTTGGAGTCTATATCTGAAACATCCTCTCCTTGACTAGAGAAACAAAACTAGAATCGGACGATCAAGCCTTTATGTGCTTTAGACTTAACATGCAACATAACATTAGTTACTTTTATTTTCTCTACTGCTCTCTCTTGACCCAGAACTATAACCTAATAAACAAAGTCTCTGACAGCATAGATACAGCACTTTCCTTCGGCATTAACGCACAAGTGCATATATTTGGCGACTTCAATATCCACCACAACAACTGGCTTGGATTTTCTACTTACACAGACACAGCTGGTAGTACAACACATAGCTTCTCTATATCTCATTCCCTATCACAGACGGTTACATTTGCAACCCGTATCTCTGACCAGCAAGAACAACACGCATCACTTTTAGATCTGTTTCTGACCACAGTTCCTGATTGTGTTATGAATGCTCACAGCCCACTTGGAAATGCTGATCATGTAGTGATAATAGTTGAAATCGCCCTAAACTCTAGAGCCAAAATGGAGGAGCCATTGCTCAAAACAACCAGATATTATAAAAAGGCTGATTGGGAAGCCATCAGGGATCTCATTAGAGACGCCCCATGGCAACATATCTTTTCACTTCCTGCTGAACAGTGCACACATGAGACCACTGAGTGGTTCAAAACAGCAATCGAAGCGCATGTTCCCACGCAGAAGTTTTATAGCAAGCCCCACTCTCCCCATTGCTAAGAGAGAATTTACTGAAACCACCAAAAAACGCATCGAAGCACAGAAATTAGGAACCTGTGACTTCTGGAAAATATACAAGAGTGTAGTAAATAATGGGCAATCAACAATTCCCCTACCATCCTACAATCATGAGGTTGTTTGCTCAGCAACCGAGAAGGCTAACATGCTTGCCAGTCGGTTTGCCTCCAACTCCACACTGGACCCTGCTAACCACACCCTCCCTGACTTTCCTTTGCGGACAGACGCCACACTAGACGATCTGGAAATCACTCCTTCTCAAGTGTATGCTATCATAAAAAATCTTGACACTTCAAAAGCATGTGGACCTGATCCGGCTGTGCCATTAAAAAAGTGTGCCACCGAAATAGCTCCGGTTCTCTCCAAACTTTACAACAAATGCCTTAATGGATCTTGCTTTCCTGCCTGCTGGACAACTGCTTCTGTGGTACCAGTTTTCAAGAATTCTGGTGAAAGAACTGACTCAATAAATTACCGTCCCAGTAGCTTCCTTCCACTTTTTGCCAAAATATTTGATTCCATAATTAACCAAGTTCTAGTCCATCACCTTACAGATGCTAAACTTTTGACCGACCAACAATATGAATTTAGGCAAGCCCGTTCCACGGCAGACATCCTAACTGTAATCTCTGAACGTATATACCATTCACTTGACAAAGTAGGGGAGAGTAGAGCGGTAGCTCTAGATATATCTAAGGCTTTTGACAGGGTATGGCATGAAGGTCTTCTCAGGAAAATCATATCATACGGTATCACTGGAAGAATACTTAACATAATTAAATCCTTCTTAGATAAGAGAAAAATCCAGGTTGTCCTCGACGGTCGTACATCTAAACAATATGATATAAATGCGGGAGTGCCTCAGGGTTCTATCCTAGGACCTCTATTATTCCTGATATTCATAAATGACCTCCCTGACAAAATTGTCTGTGAGATGGGTATGTATGCTGATGACACCACACTCTAGAACCAACACGACAGGAAAACAAATGAACACATATCTAGAGAAATGGCAGAAACACTAGAGGACGACCTCTAATCTGTAGTGGAATGGGGACAAAAATGGATGGATTGTCACATTCAATACTGCCAAGACTAAACTTGTTTCCTTCAATAACTACAAGAAACCTTCTCTACCACCAATAGCAATGGCCAAAGAATCTTTATCTGAAAGTACATCTTTTAAACTACTCAGCCTAACGTTCACAGGAAACATGAGTTGGAAAAATTACATTGAGAGCATTACCAGGATCGCTCTGAAGAAGGTATGTTATCTCTACTGTGCTAGAAAGCTACTAACGCCCGAAAGTATCCTGTACTTCTATAAGGCCACCGTTCGCGCATGTACGGAGTATTGTTGCTGCATTTGGGCTGGTGCATTTGCTACTAGTCTCTCACTCCTAGACAAGATTCAAAAGGGAGTCGCCAACCTAATAGGTCCTGAACTGTCATCTAAGCTTCAGCCTCTGTCCCATCGACGAAATGTAGCATCCCTCTGCCTGTTCTACAAGTATTTTAATGGTAAATACTCTGACGAACTGCAAGCACTTGTACCCCCTCGACCTAAATACTCCCGACAAACCCGACAAGCAGTAAGGTCCCACCCCTTCACAGTTGAGGTCCCTAGATATAAGAGAGCCTTCTACTCCAGTAGTTTCTTCTCCAGAACTGCTGGACTTTGGAATTTCCTTCCAAGTTCCTGCTTCCCCAACTGTACTGACATGCAGAAGTTCAAGTGTAACGTGAATCAACATCTTGCTGCCCAACTCCCCACATAATACCCCTGTAGCTTATGTCCCTGATAGTAGCCCCCTACATCAAAGTGGCAATGTGCCTTTTTTAGGGTGAAATTTTAATAAAAAAAACTTTTTCGTTCCCATGGACAATTTTCTCACGAATCTTTCTCTTTTATCGTGACACGGGGTTTATTTCGAAAAGAAGAAAGACCACAGAAACAGTGTTGTGGTCAGTGATTGTTGTTGTCGAGCGAGGGACCACACATATGTCTGAGTGTCCCTTACACTCTCGTTGGGTCAAAGTTAGATGAGAGTACGTTCTGGTCTTCTCTCATTCTCTGTCTGTCTGGATTTTTCTTTTCTTTTCGATTTTCACATCAACTTGCAAACTCAGTTTCATTAAATTACGAGGAATCAGCCTTATTAGCCGAAAATGAGTTAGCGACTGTGTGTGAAAATTCTTCTTTACTTTTGGAACTGAAGAGAAAATGGTATCTATATGTTGAATAAGAAAAAGTGTATCTATTCAAGGCAGTCGTTTTCTGGTGTTTATTCGAATTGCATCTTCACTAGCATAATCTTGTGCCACAATTGGTCACATAAAGTGAAACAGTAGCCAGCTTACGAAGATTGAATGTTATGGAAAATAATTCATTTGTATTAAAGAGTTCAGTCATTTCTAAATTGCAATGATTTTACCCCACTACATTTCTAAATTGCGATGATTTTACCCCACTACATTTCTAAATTGCGATGATTTTACCCCACTACAGTAAAACTCTAATGCTGTTACAGACCGGGTGTGCTAGAAATGGCTTGCTCGATTCATGGAAAGGAAAATTTTCAGTGATAGATACTCCTTGCTCTGGCCGGCCAAAAATAATTGACAGTGACCAAATGAAAGGCATAGTGGAATAAGTTTTCCATCATACAGTATATCGATACTCCATGGCTGACTGTGATAGCTTCTGTACATTTAAATCAGATCTACATCTGCATTCTATGTTTAAAAAGAATGTGTCCTCTATAGTATCAAATCTGACAGAATGGTTAATTGTATGTATAGACTGCTTTATATCCTCCAAAATATTCCAGCAAAAACCTAACAGCCATTACGCGCAGAAAACACTTTTTCCATTGCTTTCAATGTAATAGATGTACTGAGACTAAAACCGCTTTCAGGATTGCCAGCAATCACTGTAAAAAAGTAATAAAGAATGTGAGAGAGTTGTATGTGCAGTCCATTAAGTCCAAAGTAGCTGAGCAGCGGCTTGGTTCCCACGAGTTTTGGCAAATAACAAACAGGGTCCTGTGCTTTATCCCAACCATCATCAACGGACCTGAGGTAATCACGTCAGCATCAGACAAAGCCAAACTCTTTGCCAAGAACTTTGCAGCTAATTCTACCCTATGCGATCAAGGCCGTCAACCCCCCAGATTTCCTCCTGTATAAGCAAACATACTATGCAGCATACAAATATTTGTGCATGATGTTGCCAAACTAATCAAAAATCTTGATTCCAGTAAAGCAACTGGCCCTGACGACATTCCAATTATAGTGCTGAAAAAGATTCAACCAGAACTAGCTCCCATACTTACTAAGCTGTTGAAGCATTGTCTTTAAGGAAATTGCTTCCCAACACACTGGAAAACCTCATCAGTATGCCCTGTATTTAAGAATTCAGGTGATCGGTCATCTCTCTCTTGTCTTAAAGAGACTCCATGTTTCTTGCTTGAATTTTACTCCTGATCTGAAATGGAACACGTACATCAAATCTGTTGCCAAGATCGCTGGAAAGATGGTGGGATCCTTCTAACACTCCAGTAGATATCTCACTGCTGATGACATTCTCTACCTATATAATAGCTAGGTATGTCCAAGGATGGAGTACTGTAGCCATATATGGACAGGAACTGCTAGAAAGATCTTATCCTGCCTTGACAGAGTTCAAAATAGACTTTGTAGCTTAGTGAAGGATCACCTTTTCTTTTCCCATCAACCTCTTACCCACAGAAGAGATGTGGCGAGCCTGTCTCCACTTTATCGTTATTTCCATGGCAAGTGCTCACCTGAGCTCCAATCTTTGCCCTCTCTTGCAAACTCAAGAAAAACACTTGTCTAGCTGAAACCACTATCTATAATTTCCCCCACTCTTTATCTGTGCCTAAACCCAAACATAGATTCCATGAACAAAGCTTTTTTCTTAGAACTGCACACTTGTGGAACTCTGTTCCGTTTGCCTGCTTTCCAGCTGACTACAATTTGATCGCCTTCAAGTCCAACGTAAACTAATTTTTGATGAGCAGTCAATAATCCAATTTACCAAATTTCTGCTACTAATGATTACTATGGTATTGTCCTATTGACACTCATTAGCCCTTATCCTCGAGTGGCTTCCATACTTGATAAGTGGTGACTCGTTTGTAAAACAAAAAGAAAAAAGAATAACGTTTGGCAACCAGAAAAATCGCAGACATTTTTGAGATTTTCAAATTGTGTGTGGGAAATGAATTGCATTAATATCAACTTCAAACAAAGAAAAAGAAAACGTTTTTGCCAACCAAATTTTGTGAGGATCAAAAAAGAATGAAAGTGGATCAATACAAAACTGGAGATGAAAAGATCAAGACTATAGGTAGGAGGAAAACAGTCAGCAGGAAGAGAGTTCCACAAGCCTGGAGTGCCTTGAAATAAGCTTATAATATAATAAGTATTATAAGATAAGTAGGTATTATAAGATAAGTAGGTATTATAAGATACCTGAAAAGCTAATTGATGAAGATCACCAGACCAATAACCGAAAAAAATAAAAGTGAAAAAAATAAAACAAGTAGGGAATAAATAAGACAATTCTGAAGAACACATGCCATAACGGTACTTATAGAAAAGACTGAGACTAGCAACATCGTATTTGTGAGAAAGATGATGCAAAGAAGAAGAAAAGGCGACACCAGCCAAATTATATGCTTCTGGATTTTATCACGAAACCTTAAATGAGATTCAAATATTAGAAAAAAGAAACAAACACAAAATCATCATTTAATTTTTATTCATCAAGATTCAAGTATTCCAAAACTTTTAAACCTACTTTTAACATCACACATGGTGCATGACAAAGAACTATTTTCCCATATCATCTTCATCATTAAAATCCTTCATTTGCATTTTCATGTAGTATTTGACCACATGTCTTTCGGACGCAATTTTTGTCCGTTACTTACTCTGTTCTTTCACCTGATAACAAGGCTCAAGCAATGAATGGAACGCTTCGTCCATTGTAATGAACAATTTCCTGAGGACGGAGTCTGTACCAAAGGCATCAGCGATGTGCCCTTGGGGGTTTGTCCGCTGATGGCTATCATGGAAAATGTTATTTAAAAACGATCCACAATAGATCAAATGAGGGCTTGTGGCTACGAACGGTTTTAAAAGTAGAGAGTTCAAAGAAACGGCATAGCGAAGGCAACTTTGAAATTGACTAAAACTATGAACGATTGCAATATCAATTTTTTTCTTGTAATCTGTTGAGGGAAGGCCACACATTTTAATCAAGTTTTTCCCAACCAAATCCAAATCTTTCTTTTCACAATCCAACATCAATTTAACAAGACTCGATGGATTCATCACAGTTTCCTGCATAGAGGCCTTTTGCTGGGGGCTATACTCGCAAATTTCTTTAGCCCATAAATACAGGATGCATGCAACGAGACAAGACACCATCAACTTTTGTATGTCAGGAGTAGAATTTTTCACCCAGTAGACAATGGTCGCAGCTACAAGCTTTAATTCAGTAGGAAATGTTTCCAAAAACTGCGTAGAAACACTCAGTGCTGATAGTAAAACTTGTTTGCGGATGTCCAAAGACACTGTGAAAATATCGTTGAGAGCTGGAAGGCGGCCGAAATTGTCCAGTTCAAAAATTGGTTTCACTACACGTTTCTCAATATCGATTCCATTTCGATCATATTCTTCAACAAACTGTTCTGATGCTGGCAATCTGTCGATGTCGTGTAAGATGAGGATGCTATAGATCACCTGTCTGATATGACGAGAACATGCATGACTTGATTCCCACTCAAGGTTTTCAACTTGGTTATAAAGAAGCAACGATTTGCAATTCAATGCAACATGACAAAACCTGGAAACATTTCCGGTCTTCAATGATTTCAAGAACCACTGGGGAAGAGGATTTCCGTCCACATTCAGCCTATCGGTTGCATTCGCTGAGAATTCAAGCTGACCTGTCTCAAAATAGTTTTTCATGTTGAATAAGGGTTCTGATTCGGAGTAGTAGGCTATAAGGTCCAGCATTATTTCGAGTGCTAGGCCACGTTCTTCGTTTGCAACAAATTGAATCACATTAACAATTGCTTCAGAAACACTGCTCTGATTTTTCAGCCAATATAATAAGGATAACATTTTCAAATATTTTTTTCTATCAATAATTTGTATACCAAAATCTTCTGGTGCTTGTTTCAGATTGTCTCTAAAATTTGCAAAAAGCCTTTGATTATCATCATCTCTCCAGCTATTGACACCGTTTAACAAAGGTAACATGTTTATGTCAAGTCCTGGAAACATTTTTGTAAAATTCTTGAAATGATAAAAGTTGCAATATAAGGAAGTAATCGTCTTACCAGTACGTTCATTTTGTATAGTTTTCATTGGAAGATCCAGCTGGTCTAAAAGTACAAACCCACCTTCGATGTAGAACATGAAGAAATCACTGTTTTTACTCAAAACAGGACATTTCCATTCATTAGCCAACATTGCGATATTTTTCTGAACTTTAAAGTCACCCATCACAAACGGAATTCCAATTTCAACAATGATATGCTTAAATGTTTCAAAACCAAGTTCTGGCACAAGTTTTTCATTTTCTCCATTGGTAATTTTCTGAACAGCATGTATATCTTTATAAGCTTTTTGAATATCCAGAGGGTCAGATTGTCTACAACCATACAATCCATAGAATACAAGGTAAGGAGAAATGCCACATTTTCTTAACAACCCAAAGAAATTTTTTACTTTATCAGCAAACACATGATAATCACCAATATATTCATCAGAGATGCCAGATTCCAGCTGAATAAAATAGTACAAGTTATTAGCATCGATCACTAGCTTCGTGTCATGCAGATAATATTTTTTTATCAATGTACGCTGTGACGTCATGAATCTCCACAAACCACGGATACCCATTATTTTTTGATGAACTTTGTTTTTTGTAGTTTTCTTTTAAGACAGCTTCGACAGGTATATTTTCTGCAAATAAAAAAAAAGAAATCAATTAATATTAAAATTTCTTGTTTGTACATCTTCACAGCAATTAGAAAACTAGTTTAGGGAGTTGAGTTAGTGCTTTTCGGGCACTCCCTAATAAAATAAATAATTCAACACAAGTTCTATTTGTTTCTGCTACACTAGCATTTGTAAAGTGATTTTGTATTATTTGGACTATTGCTCTAATCTTGGATGTTATTCTCACAATATCTTAGCTGATACGATTGACGGTTCTTCCCCCCCCCTCCAACTGTTACGAATTTAAAAAAAAGGAAAACAATATGACGCAAAAAAAAAAAAGCGGTGATAAGTTTATCAGAAACGGAACAAATAATATAGGAAGTTGTTCACCAAGGTACACAAAGGAACTAAAATAGGATTGTTAATCAAATGTATGGCAGTAACAGGAACAAAGGATCGAACAATGGAGGTCAGGCAGTTGAGAACAGTGGCGAGTTTAAAACAGTTGAATGACTTGAAGCTTACATCAATCGACAACAAAGAGGTCTCAGCAGACTATGTAAATGTGGACGTTAGCATTCAGAGTTACTGGTGTCACACACACGCAAATGCCCAAAGTTTGACTGGAGCTTGTGTTTTTTTTTGTGTTTTATTTTATTTTATTTTTTATACTTGTGACGCCATGTGCACCCCCTCAGCAGCCGCCAATGTGAGAGACGACAACATGGCAAGAAGAAATGATGGAAACAGTGCTATCATTGAGGTGCTGTCACCCTCACCTTCATTCACAGAGCAGGATAATGACACCTTACCTTCCTCCTGACATGAAAAACTTTTAGTCAGAGGATGATCTCCGTGCAGAGGCATTAGCTGATGTCTGTGGCATGTACTACATACAGTTCTTCTGCAGCATTTTCTAAAAAGGTGTCCCTTTCCCAGGCAGCTAAAGTACAGTTTACTGTCTATGATGAATCTTTTAATCTCTTTCAAAGAATCTTCTGTTAGTTTGGGACAGTCATATAGGGAATGGGCATCACTACAGCGTATGCATTTGTTAGGCGACGATGCGTTCTTCCTTCTGAAGCTTCTTGACACTGTCTGGCCCCTCTCGGACTCATACCAACGTTTATAACATTAGAGTCATTGATATCACTGGTAAATGTATCTGCTTTAGGATACCTGGTGGGTGTCCTTCCCTCAGCAGGATTAATGCAAGTAATAAGCAGATTGGATTGCAGGTTATGCGTGCTTCTTTTGCAACGAAGGAAGTAAATTCCTGGAAGCTGAGATAGTCCTTGACTTCGTCTGTTTTGTTACATATCAGTTCCACCTTGAAGTAATCAATCAAGAAGCTTCCTCAACATCCGTTGCTTTTCTTCACAGTCGTTTGGTATCTGTAAACCCTTGATGTGGGGCATGGTATTGCCGCAGCTTTGTAGGCAGTCACTGTACTCCCTAAGTTTAATGTAGGCCAATTCTCACCCACCTATTCAGTTTTTCCTTAAATGAGCAGTGTATGATGAAAGGATGACCATATCTAGCGTTCAACTCTCCCCATGCTTGTTGATATAGCAATATATATGACCGATAAAACGCTTTGGATAATCACAGAGTTCAAGTGGTTTCTGCTAAAATA
Organism: Euprymna scolopes; assembly: GCF_053919585.1. Classification (NCBI taxonomy): domain Eukaryota; kingdom Metazoa; phylum Mollusca; class Cephalopoda; order Sepiida; family Sepiolidae; genus Euprymna; species Euprymna scolopes. The sequence goes on along the minus strand of NC_136488.1, from coordinate 172,520,357 downwards.
GTCATATTTTAAAAACCAAAGCACTTTAAGTCTTTAAAATACCACCGTTTTGTTTGAAAATGAATATACTTTCAAATGAATTAGTAAATAATAACATTTATGTGCATTTACTGCAGATTATTTGGAAACCATTAATTTCTGGAGATTTTCAGTAGCATATTCAGATTCCTTGCTCAAAAATACACTTATATGGTAAATTTCATTGCTTAGTCTTGTGTTTTAACAAAGATATAGCATTTTTACTGAAAGAGTAGTGCAAAAAATGTGACAAAATGCAAATGGTCTTAAGAGGGAAAAATATCCAAGCAGTGTATCATGAAAGGATGACCATATCTAGCGTTCAACTTGTCCCATGTTTGTTGATAGAAGAGAGAGAGAGAGAGAGAGAGAGAGAGAGAGAGAGAGAGAGAGAGAGAGAGAGAGAGAGAGAGATGTCTCAGATGTGGGGCTTTTGTAAAATCGATATTTAAAAAACTTCCGTTTGCAAAGGGCAGAATTCCTTGATTTGCGGGGGGGGGGGGCTAATTAAGCTATTTTTTCTATAAACAAGGTGTTTTGTTTTTATTTAATTCAATATCTTAGGACTTTACTAATTAATAGGTATGGACGAAAATAAACGAATAAGGATGAGGGGGGGGGGGGCTAGTTTTGAAAGCCGATTTATCATAATTTTTTTGTAGGTTTCCGACAACTTTGTGATTGTATTTGAAAGATTAAAAACTAAACTTAATTCCCAAAAGGGAAAAAAATATTTGCGCACGTGAAAAAAAAAAAAAAAGTTATGAAAAATGTTTTCACGGCGAACTAACCAATTCAGTTGAATTTTGAAGTTAAATAAATTCATTGTAAAAATCCTTTTAAAGATAAATATTAATTTTCTCGGTCTATTTCAAATATAATTAGTAAAGTAAAGTCCTAAGATATTGAATAATAAATAAAAAAAACAAAAAAAAACAACACCTTGTTTGAACAAAAAATATAGCTTAATTAGCCCCAAAGTCGAGTGATTTTTCCGTTCGCAAAAGGGCAACAAACCGTAGTTTTGTAAACACGGAATATACTGAGGCCCAAAATCTGAGACAGTTGAAAAGCTGTGTGAGAATGACGTTATGTAATTAAAAGGAGAGAGGGGAGCTGGGTTTCTTTTTTTTTCCCCCAGACGTGCATCCGTACATTTCTATCGTAAACGTTTGCATAAATTTTACCATTTTTGAATTTAATTATTTTTCTATATTCCTGTTTTTAAACTAATTTTTTTTTTTGGTCAATGTCAAGTTCAAGTTTCTTTCCAACTCCCCCTAAAACTTTAAAATGACGACTTTTCAAGGTTTTCAGAGGTGCTGAAAACGAATATCACATTTAAATTTGGGGCAGATAAGTAGTTTTCATGATATAAAGAAATTACTTTTTTAAAAAGTAAGGGGTCACTTTCCTATATAAATTTTACGTAACATGAGCACCCACTTTCTGACCACCTAGTAGTTTCTTCATATGAAAACAAATTTAACTGTGATATTCGTTTTCAGCACCCCCGAAAACCTGCAAAAGTCGTCATTTTAAAGTTTGTTTGGGGAATTTTTCCTGCACGAAAGTGACCCCCCCCCCCTCAAACAAAAATTCCTTTTTTTTTTTCAATAATTTTTCCGTTAGTATGATAGCTAAATCTGTAATCTATGATAATCGTCAGAAAAAAGATTTTTAAAAATTGGGAAAACGATTAAAAAGATGTTAAAATCATTTTTAGGGGGAATTGCACTCTCGTGCAGGTCTGTGAATCAATAAAATAAAAAGCAATACATTAAAACATTTATGCTGATGACACTGTTATCTATGGTAGCACATCTAAGACCGTAAACGACCAAGTTCTCTCTGATTCTCTCTCCTCTGATCTTGAGCACGTGGTACAATGGGGGAAAGGAGTGGCTGGTTACTTTTAATGCATCTAAAACCAAGCTTCTATCTTTACATCATCAATGCTTTGATCCCCATCTGGCATCAATTGAAATGAATGGCTCTCGTCTTGGGGAGGCCTCATGTTTTAACAAACTTCTGGACGACCTTTTGTTACATGATAAGGGCTGTCCCCTGTTCATGTAAGTATAAAAATAGAGAGATTAGTTAAAATGAAAATAAGAGAAAGCAGAAATCGAACCCTGGACATAAGTTTTAAAGAACAATAGGTTTAAATGGAATGTCCAGTAAATTGTTAATTCGGATGAAATAAATAATAAATAAACTATTCAATTGTTAAAAGAATGTGGATAATAAAATATGGGTTAAATAAATTAGATATGTAGGTTGAATTCCTTTGTGGAAACAACACAAGCAAAAATAGGTTATTGGGAAATCAATGTCGGAAACGTGCAAAGTCGCGCATGTTGAAACACGTGAATTTTGCTCACGTGGCCGGGATGCATGGATTTCTCAATATAGGAAGTGAGAGTTAGTTGGTCGCGGGGACAGTCAGTGAGAAACTCAGAGAGAGTCTGGAGTTTGTAATTCGAACGTCTAGGAAGCAAGACGTCACTTTGAAACTAAAATGTGAAACTTTGAATTCTTGATGAGGAAACCACGACCGGTCATGAAGAAATAAATTCATCATGTGTTTTGTGATAAAGCTCATCTTTGTGTTTGTGATTTCTACAAAAAGGTAAATTGTATTGTTATTATATGTCTGTGTTATAAAATGTCATTACATACACGTCTCGACATCTCATATCCACAATGTGAATCTACATCATATCTACACTAAGACTGTCTGAACACTATCTCATCATTCTAAGAGCTTTCTTCATATCTACACGTCTAAGTAATGAACATTTAAAATATAGGAATAGTTATAAACGAACAATCTCTCTTACAACATCTCTCTCTCTAAGATACAACATCATATGTAATAAGACAAGAACTCTCACTAAGACTCATATCTTTACTAATAAGAACTCACGTAACATACGCGCACAAGTGGTATCGTCTAATACTAATAATAATAACTATATAACACTTTACCCCTGACCTGAAATGGAACACGTACATTAAATCTGTTGCCAAGGCCGCTGGAAAAATGGTCAGATCCTTCTATCGATCCAGTAGATATCTCACTGCTGATGCAATTCTCTGTCTATATAAGAGCCAGGTACGTCCAAGGATCGAGTACTGTTGCCACATCTGGGCAGGTGCTAGAAAGGACTTGTCCTGTGTTGATAGAGTTCAAAATAGACTTTGTAGCCTCGTAGGAGATGTTCTTTTCTCTTCCCTGCAACCTCTATCTCACAGAAGAGATGTTGCGAGTTTGTCTCTGATGTATCGTTATTTTCATGGCAAGTGCTCGACTGAGCTTCAATCTATGGTCCCCTCCTCGCTAAACTTTCACAACAAACACTCGTCTAGTTGAAAACACTATCAATAATTCCCTCCCCCCACTCTTTATCTGTGCTTAAACCTAAACATAGATTCCATGATAAAAGCTTCTTTCTTAGAACTGCACGCCTGTGGAACTGTCTTCCATTCTCCTGCTTTCCAGCAGACTACAATATGATTGTCTTCAAATCCAATATAAACAAATTCTTGATGAGCCGTTCGACTTAAGTTAACAAATTTACCGAATTTCTATTACTACAAATAACTATATTGTTAAATTGACAACTGTGCACTCTTAACCCTTATTCTCGAGTGGTCTCTAGGCCTTGATAAGTGGAGATGCCTATGTAAAAAAACAAAACAAAAAAAATAACATACAATAAAGAAAGACGAAATTAAAAAAACAAAGAAAAAATCTCTATGATCTACTTGCGCGTGACAGAAAAAAAATACTCTTGGTTTTTTGGGGGCCGCCGGAAAGTTTTTTTTGCGTGGGGGGGGGGGGGCACCGTAAAATGAACACCTTTTGCTCTTTGTTGGGTGGGGTAGGAATATTTAAAAAAAATATTTTTTGGCTTTCATCTTTCAATAAAGAATTTGGTGCTTGTGCAGTTTCATGCTGACAAAAAATACAAAGGTAAAAGAAAATAAGCAAATTAAATTGTGTGCGCTCATGTGTAATTAAGCGAAGCAAAATCGCAAAGGAAAAAAAGGGGCATTATGAAGGGAGATGAGTAGAAAGATGTTTGTTCACATTACACTTGAACTTCTGCATATCAGTACAGTTGGGAAAGCAAAATCCCGGAAGGGATTTCCAAAGACTTGCAGTTCTGGGGAAGAAACTATTGGAGTAAAAAGCTTTCTTACACCTAGGGATCTCTACTGTGAAGGAATGGGACTTAGTTTCTTGTCTGGTTTGTCTGAGGTAGTCATGTCGAGGAGGTTATTATTTAATTAACAATTTTTTCAATATCATATCTATTCGTTTTCATTCATTTTTCAAGTTATTAACTTTACCACCATTTTTTAAAATATATTTATTTCCATTCATTCATCAAGTAATTAATTAAGCAAACAAAAAGAACATGGATACCAGTGCCACGGATTCTTGCGAGAATTGTATGAATTTGTACTTTGAGACAATTGGGGCGTTCATGAAAAATGAAAAAGAAGCAAAACTTTTCTTAGATGCCATGGTGTCTTACTGAGTAATGTCGATTGTCCCATGTGTTTAAGACCATATTCCTATAGAGATGACTTGGCCACTTGGTGTTGCACATTGCACAAACTATTATGTCATGCCAAAAAAAAAAAAAAGAAAATATTGCTCCTTCAGTGTCAGTGACGCCAAGGGGACATTCCTGCAAAAGTCACATATTTCATGCTGGAAACTAATTTTGTTTGAAAATCACTACCATAACCGTTCATGGGACATCTGCATCTTTCTAAACAGTCCAGTGTAGATTGGCAGTCTTTTCGTTCTGAGGTGTGTGAAAGCTGGTTGAATACCCAAGACCCAATAGCAGGTGATGGCATTGCTGTCGAAATTGACGAAACACTTATTGTTTGTCGCAAATACAATAGAGGAAGAATCCTCAGTCAGATTTAGATGTTTGAAGGGATCGAACAAGTTTCAAAACGTTGTTTCGTTATCGCTCTGACAGGCCCTGACAAATGAAACGAGGTCACATTACTGCCACTGATGAAAAAATTTATTTTACCAGGGTCCGTCATATATTGTGATGGTTGGAAAGCTTATAGTAATCCGAAGAAACATTATACACACTTCATCGTCAACCATACAGAAAATTTTGTGGACCCGGAAAACCCAATGATACATACCCAAAACATAGAGTGTTTGTGGCTCAATATCAAACAATGGGTGAAGAGGCCAGGCATTTGTGCAAACTTTATGCGACAATACTTGCCAGGTACCTTTGCATCAAATGTGAGAGTGACCTGCGTAAACTGCAGCACAATTTTTTGTCCAGGCGGCAAAATTATACCAACATTAGTCAAAGAATGAAGAGCCATAAGTAACCCTTTCTGGTATGTTGATAACGAATCTGACATTTAAAATATGCACAAACAAATAATTTTCCAGCTCTTAAGATGTCGTTTGTACATATTTGGAATGCCAGATTAATTATCAGCATACCCGAAAAACTATACCTATTATTCCCTACCCAGGTCAAATTAGTGTTTTCAAGAAAAGTTTTTTCCCCATCACAGGTAAGTACATCATAGAGAAAAAATCTTTGTTTCTAAGTTCATCTTTCTTTATCGAATGTTTTAATGTATTGCGTTTTATTTTATTTCAGGCAAACCTGTACGACAAAATGCCCCTCTCCCATTTTCTCATGGATGGGGGGGGCACTCTCGTACAGGTCAGCCATTACAGTTTGTCTTAACAGAGAGATGCAGGGGGAGACAACTCCATTTATTTTTCATCTCATAATTTAGGACGCTAAAACCAACGATATTTTTATTAAATCAAAACATAAAAAAAAGAAAGCCTCGACGGTTATGTATTATGTAACAAAGTTGATAACAGTAATAATGCAAAATATAGTCTTTACACGACTATTAAGAGAATCGTGTTTTAAAAGCCATAGAGAGCCTCACTCACGAGGTAAAAAAACTTGGCAAGCTAGAGCCGCAGTGGCACAGGTGCCGACTCCAGACTAACTCCTTACCTTCACGCCACTATCGTCGCCACCACCGCCACTCAAACAAGCCAAAACTGTGCTTTTATCACAGTCGCTTTGGTATGGAGGCGCGAAAATGCAAAAAGCCCTGTTCATTCATGAACCAGGGAAATGATCGTCTGGATAACTGAGCATGGCACATTCTCCACAGAACTCCCACACCGTGCCTATTATATCATGTCCCTCACACTGCAAGCGGTAAACCACTCTCCCATCCCCATGTACGGTCAAATTTCTCGTTCTCTCGACTAGGAATTACGGAGAGATTTTACATGGGTCTTTACTATAGCGGATTTACCCTACCCTATATTAGGTGTGGACTTCCTGCACCACTTCAACCTAATAGTGGATATGCGCAGACGTCGACTGATAGATGCGAATACTGAACTTTCTGTCTCTGGTGTGAAAACAAACACCCCCTCTATCAGCCCAGTATTCTTCATTACCGCTTCCGATAACCCATATAAGACCATCTTACACTCCTACCCGGGGTTAACAAATTTGAATTTTGTTGTGAGTGAACCCACGCACATCACAAAACACCACATTGAGACCACAGGTGCTCCTGTATTCTCACAACCTCGACGCCTCCCTGCTGACAAACTTAAAGCAACGAAAGCAGAGTTCAACTAGGAATCATATGCCCCTCGTCCAGTCCATGGGCTTCCCCTTTGCATATGGTCCCGAAAGGTTCTGGAGATTAGCGTCCAACTGGGGACTATCGACGACTCAATGCCATGACAGTACCTGATCATTACCCAATCCCACATATACAAGACTTTGCTTCCTCTCTGCATGGTTGTAAGACCTTCTTCAAGCTAGATCTAGTAAACGCTTACCATCAGATCCCAGTGAATCTGGCCAACATTTCCAAGACTGCGGTAACAACCCCATTTGGAGCGTTCGAATGTTTAACTATGCCCTTTGGTTTACAAAACATGGCTAGTACCTTTCAATGCTTCATGAACAAAGTACTGCATGACTTGGACTTCGTCTATAACTATATAGACGATATTCTCGGTGCAAGTGCCTCGCCTGAGGAACATGTCACTCATCTCCACCTACTATTAGAACGGTTTCAGCAATACCAGGTGAGGATTAACCCTGGTAAATGTGTTTTTGGTGTTTCATCACTAGTTTTCCTGGGCCACATTATCAGCCTAAACGGTATATCTCTGTTACCGGAAAAGGTGAAGGCTCTGCAAGGCCTTCAACCACCCACTTCACTTTGCCAACTAAGGCACTTCCTCAGGTCTGTTAAACTGTTACAGGTGCTTTATTCCACACTGTGCGGATCTTCTAGCTCCTCTTTTCGACCTGTTACGTAACAGGAAGAAGAACAATGAGCAAATCTCACTTAATGTTTGGCCCTGAACTCCTAGCAATGTACCTCACAGTGAAACACTTCCAACATTCACTCGAGGGCCATCAATTTGTGACCTACACTGATCACCGTCCGTTTACATATGCACTGTGTTCTAAGCTGGATAAATACTCTCCCCGTGAAACGCGCCACTTGGATTTTGTTTCACAATTTACCAGCGATATCTGATATATCTCAGGTGAGCAGAATGCTGCGGCAGATGCTTTGTCCCGCCTTCCCATTAATTCTCTGTCCTCACCATCGGATATCGAGTTACAGCAGATGGCCTTAGACCAGCCAAGTCTGGACACGTTGGATCCATCGTCACCTGAATTTGCAACTTGCAAATTCGCATACCTGCCCGTGCCTACCTTGGACATGCAGATCATTTGTGACATTTCAACGGATTCACCTCGGCCATTTGTTTCATTGACTCTTTGTAGAGTTGTTTTTGACACCCTACACAATCTGGCACACTCCAGATGCAAAGCCACAGTGAAGCTGATTACAGCTAGATTTTTCTGGCCTAATATGAGGCGTGGTATCACTGCCTGTACACATTCTTGTGTATCCTGCCAAAAGTCAAAGGTGCACAAGCATATCCGTTCACCCCTTGTAACATTCAGCACTCCAGACGCTCGGTTTAGCCATGTTCACATTGATCTAGTTGGACTTGGCTGGTCAGTCAGGGGATTTACTTATCTTCTGACCTGCATAGACCGTTTCACATGATAGTCTGAAGCCATTCCGCTCACAAACATTTCGGCTGAATCCGTAGTGTGAGCCCTTATATCAGGCTGGATATCATGTTACGGAGTTCCCACAAGCATCACCACTGACTGTGGTGTACAGTTTGAATCTCACCTATTCTGGGAACTGTCCAGGATCTTAGAGATCACACAGATTTGGACAATAAACTATCACCCAGCTTCTAAAGGGATTATAGAACACTTCCATCGCCAATTGAAAGGAGCATTACGTGCTTACCCTGACCAACAGCGATGGAGTGAATATATACGTTGTCCTTCTTGGTTGTCGTGCATCGATCAAGAAGAAGAAGTGCTTTCCGACTCCCTGGAAGACCTCATCAGTTTGCCCTGTATTTAAGAATTCAGGTGATAAGTCCTCTCAGTACAGACTAATAAGTCTCCTGTGTGTTATGTTATGAGTAAGTTGCTGGAATCCATATTAAATAGAGAAATAGTCAACCACCTCAGCAGGAACAACCTTCTTAGTGACACACAATATGGTTTCCGCTCTGCAAGATCTACCGCAGATGTGCTGACGGTTATATCCCACAGGATTAGTGAATCTCTTGACAAAGGCTTCCTTTCTAGGACAATTGCTCTCGACATATCAAAGGCCTTCGACAAGGTATGGCATAAGGATCTACTTCACAAGATTTCCAGCTACGGTATAACTGGAAATGTTTTCTCAATCATTAAATCATTTCTCTCCGATAGGCTCATAAGAGTAGTGGTAGATGGACAAAAATCGGAGGCCTGCAATATAAATGCTGGAGTCACTACGGGGTCAATCCTGGGCCTGACTCTCTTCCTGATCTACATCAATGACCTCCCTAAACACATACTTAAATCATTCGTTGACATCTATGCTGATGACACGACCATTTACGGCAACACATCAAAGGTTGTAAATGACAAAGTTCTCTCTGATTCTCTCTCCTCTGATCTTGAGCGCGTGGTTCAGTGGGGGAAGACGTGGCTGGTTACCTTTAATGCATCCAAAACCAAACTCCTATCCTTACATCTCGCTCTGATCCCCATCTGGCATCAATTGTGATGGATGGCTCTCGTCTGGGTGAGGCTCCGTGTTTTGACAAGCTTCCGGGTTTGACCTTTACTCCTGATCTGAAATGGAACACGTACATCAAGTCTGTTGCCAAGGTCGCTGGAAAGATGGTGGGATCCTTCTACCGCTCCAGAAGATATCTCACTACTGATGCAATTCTCTATCTATATAAAAGCCAAGTACGTCCAAGGATGGAATACTGCTGCCATATCTGGGCAGGTGCTGCTAAAAACAGCCTGTCATGCCTTGACAGAGTACAAAATAGACTTTGTGGCTTAGTGGGGGATGCCCTTTTCTCTACCCTGCAACCTCTCTCCCACAGAAGAGACGTTGCGAGCCTATCCTTGTTTTATCGTTATTTCCATGGCAGGTGCTCGTCTGAACTCCAATCTCTGATCCCCCCTCGCCAATCTTTCACGAAAAACACCTGTCTAGCCGAATCCACTATGAAAAATTTCCCCCACTCTATATCTGTGCCTAAATCAAAACGTGGATTCCATGAACAAAGCTTCTTTCTTAGAACTGCGCGCCTGTGGAACTCTTTTCCGTCTGCCTGCTTCCCACCGGACTACAACTTGGATGTCTTCAAGTCCAACGTTAACAAATTCCTAATGAACCGCCCCCTTAAGTAAACACTTTATCAAATCTCCACACTAACGTATTGTACTTGCAATAACCCTTATCCCTGAGTGGCTTCCGGGCCTTGATAAGTGGTGATCACTGTGTAAAAAAAAAAGAAGATCATCGGTCATTTCATCTTGGACTCACGTTTTTCTCAGAAAGGACGCTGTGAAAGGCCCCCTACCTTCACCTTATACTTATCGCGTGCTTTCATGTACTGATAAATTTTTCACCGTAGATATCAGTGGTAAAAGAGAAACTGTCTCTATTGACAGAGTAAAAAAAGCCTTTCTAAACACAAAAACACACGAGCCACACATTCCCCCTACTTACACACAGCATCAAAATACACATACACCTGAAGTGAGTAATCCACCCAAATACAATTATATAATCACTACACGTAGTGGTCATAGAGGACTGTAGGGAAACGTGTGACTTACCTAACTAGCACGTGTGCATAATTCAACGGGTCGGTCGTGGAATGAAATGAATGAAGAAGAAAGAAACAAAAATGGCTGCCTTATCTCTTTATATGCTTGCAATGTGACCACCCGATATGCAAATGAGATGCTCCTGGTTGGAGATAAAAGAAGGTTGATTTTTTAGGACGTTCATTTTGAAGTTCGATTTCGAAGAAATAAGTTGCATTAGCAGAAGTTTGTTTGGAGTTGCGAGAAGGTGCGTTACGTATACAGAAGTTTGGAAGTTTGGACAACAGTGTCAACCTTACCCAGGATATTATTGGTGTGACAGGCGGAAGAAATAACACTCAAGTTATTGAATTATAAGCTATTTCGGCTCTTGGTGTGCGGTGACTTGAAAGGCAGAAAATGGACAGATTCGACTTTCGCTTGATACCTGAGTTTTACGGATCTACCACTGGACCGTCTGTCGTCGAATGGGTTGAAAAGGCTGAGAAGATCTGTACACTGTGCAGAATTAAAGAACCAGCCACAGTCATTCCTCTGAGGTTAACCGGTCTACCAGTCTACCAGCAACTCGGGGATGAACCAGACTGGGATACAATCAAACACAGCCTGTATACAGCGTTTGGTACAGATCCATTTGTTGCATGGCAACAGTTCACAAGCCGGCGACTTCACCCCAAGGAAACGGTTGACGTGTACCTAGCCGACCTACGAAAGTTGTCGGTACCATTTGATGGGGTTAACAATAAGATATTAAGATGTGCCTTTTTAGTAGGCTTACCTGAGGAGGTCAGCAATCTGTTGGGGGCATCGTCACGAATTGATGAATTGACAACAGACAAGTTATTAGCCCGAGCTCGAAACATCTGTAAGGAACAGGAGCCAATTGCCACAGCAACTAGTATTCAACATGCCACAGTCGAACCGCATGGAGGCAATGTAGATTCTCTCCCAGGTAGTAATAAGCATGTAGGCTCAGTGTGCTATAAATGTGGGGAGGCCAATCATTTTGCTAAGGAGTGCCGGAGTGATAGGAGGTGTGTATATCCACGAGCACAGAGAACAGTACAATGCTATCACTGCAATAAGTTTGGGCACATATCTCGCAACTGTTCAGGAAACGACGTTGGGGGCAAGGTACTATCGCCACCCTTGCCCCTTGCCAACCAATAAACACAGGATTACTGATCATTGGCATTAAAATTGACGATCTGCAGTGTTCAGCACTCATATACACTCTAAAGATCTGTTATTGTATTTTACAAATTCTTAGAAAATGATCACTTGTCCGAACATTATTGTATTTTCTTTAGCAAAGATATATATATATATTTTTAAATAGCACACGATAATTTCCACCTGGAAAACACCGGAAATGGCTTTAAACGAAAGTGCTTCATCATCATCATCCTCCTCCTCCTTCTCCTCCTCCTCCTCCTCCTCCTCATCATCATCATCATCATCATCATCAGCAGCAGCAGCAGCAGCAGCAATTAGACGGACATAAGGTAGCCGTACATTTTTATTAAGACCGTGTTTAAACCACACACACATATATACACACACACACATATATATGCACATATATACATACACACATACACACACACACACACATATATATATATATATATATATATATATATATTAGTGTTGGGACGATTAATCAGAATCGGAATTGGAAATTGAAAAAATCAGAACTTTTTAGAGTATCGGAATGGAATCGGTATCGGGGGGGGGGGGGAATTATAGCCTAATTCAGATTATTTTAATTTTTTTTTTTTGACAATAAAAAAATATAACAAGCACAAATTGTTTTTTATTAGAAGTTGTTCATTTACAACATAAGACTGAGAAAAGCCACAGAAAAGGTTATAAATCTCTTTTACAGATTTAACATGGATTCACAGAGTTTCATTTATTGGTCATTTAACTTGCTTACTTCCTTTATAAATTTTTCGAATCTATTCGCTGAATGTCTATATGTCCCCATCTGAGGGAGTTCACTTGATTATTGAAAGGTTTTAAATGCTCTGAATGGGTTTTTTAAATTTCGTTGACGCCAGATGTACATGGGTATGTGACATTGGCTTCTTCTGAAATAATTAAAATTTTATAGCATTTCTCTTTGGATGCAAATGAAAAATGTAGCTGAAAATCTCCAATGAGTTTATCAAAATCTTGGATAAGATACATCCTCGATCTTTCCATCTTCCTTGCTCCTTCTCAGCTATTTGGCATCATACTTAAGAAGGGCCCCCCCCCCCCGGTGATGAGGCAGTAGGAGGGGATGGGTGAGGGGATGGAGAATTGTAGATATCAAGCTTCAGTGTTGTTGGTTCCCTGTGTCACTCCTTCATGTTTTGCCTCTGCAGCAGTTTGTCAAGCTCACACATGTCGTTAATGTGTATTAATCTCTGCATTCAAGGGTTTGCCTTAATATTTAAGCTGTTTTCATTATTGTTATTCGTTGGATCTTTGCAATCATTCCTCTGATTCCAATTTCTCCCATTCTTTTTTCAAATTACCAATATCAAAGTGAAGATTTTATATATGTATGAAGCTGATGAAATAATAGTAACTTTATATATATATATATATATATATACATATTATAATTTTCCTGTTACAAGATTTAAACACTTCATAAAATTCACAGCAGTATTTCAGATAATGTTTTTAGGAATTGTCCCTAGTACTACTATTATATTTTCATTTTCTTCATCATCCAAAAATTATTTTCATTTTCTTCATCATCCAAATATTATTTTCATTTTCTTCATCATCCAAATATTATTTTCATTTTCTTCATCATCCAAATATTATTTTCATTTTCTTCATCATCCAAATATTATTTTCATTTTCTTCATCATCCAAATATTATTTTCATTTTCTTCATCATCCAAATATTATTTTCATTTTCTTCATCATCCAAATATTATTTTCATTTTCTTCATCATCCAAATATTATTTTCATTTTCTTCATCATCCAAATCCCTTTCAGCTTTCTGGCTCGTTCTGTGTATTTGTTCCATTTCTCCTTTTCTTTGATACTCACCCTGTGGTCAGCTGGGACAACAAAATCTAAGATTTGACAGAACTTTTCCTTCTTGTTAATTATTATGACATCCGGTCTTCTAGCTTGGATGCGTTCATCCATTTGTATGTCCATGTCCCATTTTCAAGTAATGTTGTGGGCTTATGCTTGTACCATTTGTCTGTGCGTTCGAGATGCAGTTGTTTGCATAATTCCAAATGTATTGCCCTCTCCACTTGGTCATGCCTGTCCTTCTATTCCTTTTGGGCCAGTTTGCTGCATTTGCTTTCTATATGGTTTATCGTTTCGTCTCTTTGTCCACAGAGTCTGCAGTGGCTGTTTTATATATGGTTGGTTGTTATCGAGTTGTCTTGTGCTGCAGTTATTAGGGATTCAGTTTCTTGGTTTACATGTCCTTTTCGCATCCATGTCCAAGTGTTTTCGTTATTCTCATCTTTTGTCATTCTTATGAATCTTCTATGTAGTTGTTTTTCTTCCCATTTTTCTTTTCCTGTTTTGTCATTTGTCTGTTTTCTGTTTTGTTGATTTTTTTCAGTGTCTCTTTCTGCCATAATTATCCTTTCGGTATTTTGCATTATGTATTTTTTCTAGTTCTTTTTCGTGTCATTCACACAGTCTTCTCTTGCCGTCGTTCCTTTTCACATAGTCAGTCAATATCGTCCTTTGCGTGTAGTGCATGGTCATGAGTTTCCTATTCTTCTGATCGAGTTTTCTCAGTTCTTTCGTCCAGAGTATCTTACTAGTGATACTGCCCATGTATTTATAAGTTTTATTAGGTTTCTGCTGTATAATTTCGTTTCCAGGAGTTTTCTATATTTAGTAGCGGCTGTCGGCTGCTACACATTATATAAAAGTTATTTTATAAAATCAACCTTAGGTTCTCTACAGTGCAAGGTAGACTACAATATATTGTGGACTAAGTCACTGCATTAAGGCAACTAGAGCAGGCAATCAATCGATTTGATTGAAAACTGAACGATTTCACCGATTTCGGTGACAATAAAAATATGGGAGTGTGAAACATTCATTGATCATCATTCAATCCCAGGCAACGTCGGGTCTCCCTGCTACTAATAGCTAATTTTTTTCACAACAAAAAGCTTATAATTGTAAATTGGGGAAAAACATAAAAGAAACATAAACAAAACAAAAGCAATGATAATTTCATAAACATTGGCAAACCAGAACAGTAACCTCTTGAAAGTTAACAGCAAACGGTGTTTGGTCAGATCCTTTTCCTAATATTAAACTTCATCAGTAATATAACTTCCGGCAAGAGTTTCAATTTCTCAAGTTTATTTATTTATTAAATTGTTAGGTGAAAGTACAGAATAGTATCAAAGAACTTTCCTCTTCATGTTAAGAATGGCTTTCTAAATAATAATGTTATTATTTCAGCATGGTCAGTAACTTTTATTGGATGAATTTGTAAAAGTAATTTGTTTTATCATTTATTTTTAAATCATTACCGAGACTTGAAAGATATGACCCTATCATAGCGGTCATTTTTTTCTTATTCTCACATAACGCTCGACATTACTTGTTTTTCGAACCGAATAAACGTTTTAAAGTCTATTGTAAAACAAATGCAACATTTCGTATTAAAAAATGTTTTAATTAATTATTTGTAAATGTAAATTTGTAAACCAATTTTGTCAATTTTCTGTAAAATAACATGCTTTTTAAAAAGGTAAAAATCGGTGCAAAAAAATTAAAAGCAGTGCCTGCCAGCGATTAAATCTTTGAATTAAGTTTCTATTTTTCAAAACTTAAAAAAATAAACTAAATTTAGGTAAATATGGCAGCGGTAAAATTTTATTTAGACTTTTTTTTGCAGATTATTATATATAAATATTTCTAATAAAAAAATTATTAAATAAAACATAATAATTTTTTCGGTGCTCCTACAGAATTTGAACCTAACTAAACTGACTTTTTCCAAACTAAACCTAAAGGGCTTAGCTCTATTTTAAATTAGGGGAATGGGAGCTTAGCTGAAATTTCTGAAATGGTCCTACTTTTCTGTTGTCAAAATGCCATTTTTACAGGTGCCATTTTTACCTGTGCCATTTTTATCGAGCACCATGAAAAAATTTTTTTATTATTTTAAAAAATCTAACTTATATTCTAATACACCTAAAAAAAAGAAAAACATGATTCTCCATTTTTAGGCGATTACATGCAAACAGCTTGAAAATTTAGTGGTAAAAATAAACACAAAATAAAAATTGAGCAAATGAGCAAATTGTGAAAGAATTGAAAAGAAATGATTCGAAATATGTCAAGTTGAAAAGAGGATAGAGAGAAGGACTGCAAAAATAATGACTGGAAATCCTTCACACCTGTCGCAATTTTTATTCCAAGCATATTTGATGAAGAAAACCTAAAATAAATCTATCCCATTTCCAGATGTAGCATTGAATCTCGAATCCTAATTTAATTTGCTTGTATTAGTTTTTATGGTAAGCAAATAAATATTCTAGAGTTCAATATCACAGATTTTAAAAAGCTTTTCACGCCTATTTGATAAACGGTCATATGGTACCTATTAGAGACTTCACACTTTAATATCAAAAGATTTTAAATGCTTGGACATTTCTTTCTGGAGCTGCTTGACCTTCGTGTTTCTGATTACAACATCCTCTAAAATATTTCATGTTTCTTATATTTTGTTTGGTTTTGGCACAAGTGAAAAATATAGATGAAAATCTCACAAGTTTATCAAAACCTTGGCTAGAATATTTAAAGAGCAAATATTTAGAAGTTTGTTAACTTAAAAATCTTTTATTTACATTTAAAATACGCCAAACATATGAGATTCTACTTTTTTAGGCGATTATGTGTGAGCACACTAAAACGTTATTTTAGAATTTAGAATGGGGATTCAGTTGTGCATATAAATATAATGTAAAATAATCCCATTTCTGGTACATTCTAACTTTTTAAGCAGTTAAGTAATTTTTACCACTAATTCTAAGTCTGATCAGCAAAACCATAAAATCACATTTAATTGCTTTATTTTTCGTATTGCCACCCAAACTTAGGGTTAGTAGTAGGAAAGAAGCATGTCTTTTATGACTTTTAACAATCACATATTTTATACTATAGTTTGATTTGGAACATAAACATTCCCAATATGTAATTTTATGTTTATTGGCTAGATAAATGTATAAAGATTCTTGTAAAAATAAACTTTATTCATTTTTATTCTTTAGAAAAAATATTTTCCAGTATGCCACACAGAGATTTATCAAAACAGTTATTTTTGTTTCAGAAGCAAAACATCGACTTCAGCTACGTTGTTTGATTTAAAAAATAATAAAACGTGATTTTTCATATGTAATTCGCTAGAAAAAATATACAAATAAGGTTTTTCATATGTAATTCGCTAGAAAAAATATACAAAACGTGATTTTTCATATGTAATTCGCTAGAAAAAATATACAAATAAGGTTTTTCATATGTAATTCGCTAGAAAAAATATACAAATAAGGTTTTTCATATGTAATTCGCTAGAAAAAATATACAAAACGTGATTTTTCATATGTAATTCGCTAGAAAAAATATACAAAACGTGATTTTTCATATGTAATTCGCTAGAAAAAATATACAAATAAGGTTTTTCATATGTAATTCGCTAGAAAAAATATACAAATAAGGTTTTTCATATGTAATTCGCTAGAAAAAATATACAAATAAGGTTTTTCATATGTAATTCGCTAGAAAAAATATACAAAACGTGATTTTTCATATGTAATTCGCTAGAAAAAATATACAAAACGTGATTTTTCATATGTAATTCGCTAGAAAAAATATACAAATAAGGTTTTTCATATGTAATTCGCTAGAAAAAATATACAAATAAGGTTTTTCATATGTAATTCGCTAGAAAAAATATACAAATAAGGTTTTTCATATGTAATTCGCTAGAAAAAATATACAAAACGTGATTTTTCATATGTAATTCGCTAGAAAAAATATACAAAACGTGATTTTTCATATGTAATTCGCTAGAAAAAATATACAAATAAGGTTTTTCATATGTAATTCGCTAGAAAAAATATACAAAACGTGATTTTTCATATGTAATTCGCTAGAAAAAATATACAAAACGTGATTTTTCATATGTAATTCGCTAGAAAAAATATACAAATAAGGTTTTTCATATGTAATTCGCTAGAAAAAATATACAAATAAGGTTTTTCATATGTAATTCGCTAGAAAAAATATACAAAACGTGATTTTTCATATGTAATTCGCTAGAAAAAATATACAAAACGTGATTTTTCATATGTAATTCGCTAGAAAAAATATACAAATAAGGTTTTTCATATGTAATTCGCTAGAAAAAATATACAAATAAGGTTTTTCATATGTAATTCGCTAGAAAAAATATACAAATAAGGTTTTTCATATGTAATTCGCTAGAAAAAATATACAAAACGTGATTTTTCATATGTAATTCGCTAGAAAAAATATACAAAACGTGATTTTTCATATGTAATTCGCTAGAAAAAATATACAAATAAGGTTTTTCATATGTAATTCGCTAGAAAAAATATACAAAACGTGATTTTTCATATGTAATTCGCTAGAAAAAATATACAAAACGTGATTTTTCATATGTAATTCGCTAGAAAAAATATACAAATAAGGTTTTTCACATGTAATTCGCTAGAAAAAATATACAAATAAGGTTTTTCATATGTAATTCGCTAGAAAAAATATACAAAACGTGATTTTTCATATGTAATTCGCTAGAAAAAATATACAAAACGTGATTTTTCATATGTAATTCGCTAGAAAAAATATACAAATAAGGTTTTTCATATGTAATTCGCTAGAAAAAATATACAAATAAGGTTTTTCATATGTAATTCGCTAGAAAAAATATACAAAACGTGATTTTTCATATGTAATTCGCTAGAAAAAATATACAAAACGTGATTTTTCATATGTAATTCGCTAGAAAAAATATACAAATAAGGTTTTTCATATGTAATTCGCTAGAAAAAATATACAAATAAGGTTTTTCATATGTAATTCGCTAGAAAAAATATACAAAACGTGATTTTTCATATGTAATTCGCTAGAAAAAATATACAAAACGTGATTTTTCATATGTAATTCGCTAGAAAAAATATACAAATAAGGTTTTTCATATGTAATTCGCTAGAAAAAATATACAAATAAGGTTTTTCATATGTAATTCGCTAGAAAAAATATACAAAACGTGATTTTTCATATGTAATTCGCTAGAAAAAATATACAAAACGTGATTTTTCATATGTAATTCGCTAGAAAAAATATACAAATAAGGTTTTTCATATGTAATTCGCTAGAAAAAATATACAAATAAGGTTTTTCATATGTAATTCGCTAGAAAAAATATACAAAACGTGATTTTTCATATGTAATTCGCTAGAAAAAATATACAAAACGTGATTTTTCATATGTAATTCGCTAGAAAAAATATACAAAACGTGATTTTTCATATGTAATTCGCTAGAAAAAATATACAAATAAGGTTTTTCATATGTAATTCGCTAGAAAAAATATACAAATAAGGTTTTTCATATGTAATTCGCTAGAAAAAATATACAAAACGTGATTTTTCATATGTAATTCGCTAGAAAAAATATACAAAACGTGATTTTTCATATGTAATTCGCTAGAAAAAATATACAAAACGTGATTTTTCATATGTAATTCGCTAGAAAAAATATACAAATAAGGTTTTTCATATGTAATTCGCTAGAAAAAATATACAAATAAGGTTTTTCATATGTAATTCGCTAGAAAAAATATACAAATAAGGTTTTTCATATGTAATTCGCTAGAAAAAATATACAAATAAGGTTTTTCATATGTAATTCGCTAGAAAAAATATACAAATAAGGTTTTTCATATGTAATTCGCTAGAAAAAATATACAAATAAGGTTTTTCATATGTAATTCGCTAGAAAAAATATACAAAACGTGATTTTTCATATGTAATTCGCTAGAAAAAATATACAAAACGTGATTTTTCATATGTAATTCGCTAGAAAAAATATACAAAACGTGATTTTTCATATGTAATTCGCTAGAAAAAATATACAAATAAGGTTTTTCATATGTAATTCGCTAGAAAAAATATACAAATAAGGTTTTTCATATGTAATTCGCTAGAAAAAATATACAAATAAGGTTTTTCATATGTAATTCGCTAGAAAAAATATACAAAACGTGATTTTTCATATGTAATTCGCTAGAAAAAATATACAAAACGTGATTTTTCATATGTAATTCGCTAGAAAAAATATACAAATAAGGTTTTTCATATGTAATTCGCTAGAAAAAATATACAAATAAGGTTTTTCATATGTAATTCGCTAGAAAAAATATACAAATAAGGTTTTTCATATGTAATTAGCTAGAAAAAATATACAAAACGTGATTTTTCATATGTAATTCGCTAGAAAAAATATACAAAACGTGATTTTTCATATGTAATTCGCTAGAAAAAATATACAAAACGTGATTTTTCATATGTAATTCGCTAGAAAAAATATACAAAACGTGATTTTTCATATGTAATTCGCTAGAAAAAATATACAAAACGTGATTTTTCATATGTAATTCGCTAGAAAAAATATACAAAACGTGATTTTTCATATGTAATTCGCTAGAAAAAATATACAAAACGTGATTTTTCATATGTAATTCGCTAGAAAAAATATACAAATAAGGTTTTTCATATGTAATTCGCTAGAAAAAATATACAAATAAGGTTTTTCATATGTAATTCGCTAGAAAAAATATACAAATAAGGTTTTTCATATGTAATTAGCTAGAAAAAATATACAAAACGTGATTTTTCATATGTAATTCGCTAGAAAAAATATACAAAACGTGATTTTTCATATGTAATTCGCTAGAAAAAATATACAAATAAGGTTTTTCATATGTAATTCGCTAGAAAAAATATACAAAACGTGATTTTTCATATGTAATTCGCTAGAAAAAATATACAAAACGTGATTTTTCATATGTAATTCGCTAGAAAAAATATACAAAACGTGATTTTTCATATGTAATTCGCTAGAAAAAATATACAAAACGTGATTTTTCATATGTAATTCGCTAGAAAAAATATACAAAACGTGATTTTTCATATGTAATTCGCTAGAAAAAATATACAAAACGTGATTTTTCATATGTAATTCGCTAGAAAAAATATACAAAACGTGATTTTTCATATGTAATTCGCTAGAAAAAATATACAAAACGTGATTTTTCATATGTAATTCGCTAGAAAAAATATACAAAACGTGATTTTTCATATGTAATTCGCTAGAAAAAATATACAAAACGTGATTTTTCATATGTAATTCGCTAGAAAAAATATACAAATAAGGTTTTTCATATGTAATTCGCTAGAAAAAATATACAAATAAGGTTTTTCATATGTAATTCGCTAGAAAAAATATACAAATAAGGTTTTTCATATGTAATTCGCTAGAAAAAATATACAAAACGTGATTTTTCATATGTAATTCGCTAGAAAAAATATACAAAACGTGATTTTTCATATGTAATTCGCTAGAAAAAATATACAAAACGTGATTTTTCATATGTAATTCGCTAGAAAAAATATACAAAACGTGATTTTTCATATGTAATTCGCTAGAAAAAATATACAAAACGTGATTTTTCATATGTAATTCGCTAGAAAAAATATACAAAACGTGATTTTTCATATGTAATTCGCTAGAAAAAATATACAAATAAGGTTTTTCATATGTAATTCGCTAGAAAAAATATACAAATAAGGTTTTTCATATGTAATTCGCTAGAAAAAATATACAAATAAGGTTTTTCATATGTAATTCGCTAGAAAAAATATACAAAACGTGATTTTTCATATGTAATTCGCTAGAAAAAATATACAAAACGTGATTTTTCATATGTAATTCGCTAGAAAAAATATACAAAACGTGATTTTTCATATGTAATTCGCTAGAAAAAATATACAAATAAGGTTTTTCATATGTAATTCGCTAGAAAAAATATACAAATAAGGTTTTTCATATGTAATTAGCTAGAAAAAATATACAAAACGTGATTTTTCATATGTAATTCGCTAGAAAAAATATACAAAACGTGATTTTTCATATGTAATTCGCTAGAAAAAATATACAAAACGTGATTTTTCATATGTAATTCGCTAGAAAAAATATACAAAACGTGATTTTTCATATGTAATTCGCTAGAAAAAATATACAAAACGTGATTTTTCATATGTAATTCGCTAGAAAAAATATACAAAACGTGATTTTTCATATGTAATTCGCTAGAAAAAATATACAAAACGTGATTTTTCATATGTAATTCGCTAGAAAAAATATACAAAACGTGATTTTTCATATGTAATTCGCTAGAAAAAATATACAAAACGTGATTTTTCATATGTAATTCGCTAGAAAAAATATACAAAACGTGATTTTTCATATGTAATTCGCTAGAAAAAATATACAAAACGTGATTTTTCATATGTAATTCGCTAGAAAAAATATACAAAACGTGATTTTTCATATGTAATTCGCTAGAAAAAATATACAAATAAGGTTTTTCATATGTAATTCGCTAGAAAAAATATACAAATAAGGTTTTTCATATGTAATTCGCTAGAAAAAATATACAAATAAGGTTTTTCATATGTAATTCGCTAGAAAAAATATACAAAACGTGATTTTTCATATGTAATTCGCTAGAAAAAATATACAAAACGTGATTTTTCATATGTAATTCGCTAGAAAAAATATACAAAACGTGATTTTTCATATGTAATTCGCTAGAAAAAATATACAAAACGTGATTTTTCATATGTAATTCGCTAGAAAAAATATACAAAACGTGATTTTTCATATGTAATTCGCTAGAAAAAATATACAAAACGTGATTTTTCATATGTAATTCGCTAGAAAAAATATACAAATAAGGTTTTTCATATGTAATTCGCTAGAAAAAATATACAAATAAGGTTTTTCATATGTAATTCGCTAGAAAAAATATACAAATAAGGTTTTTCATATGTAATTCGCTAGAAAAAATATACAAAACGTGATTTTTCATATGTAATTCGCTAGAAAAAATATACAAAACGTGATTTTTCATATGTAATTCGCTAGAAAAAATATACAAATAAGGTTTTTCATATGTAATTCGCTAGAAAAAATATACAAATAAGGTTTTTCATATGTAATTCGCTAGAAAAAATATACAAATAAGGTTTTTCATATGTAATTCGCTAGAAAAAATATACAAAACGTGATTTTTCATATGTAATTCGCTAGAAAAAATATACAAAACGTGATTTTTCATATGTAATTCGCTAGAAAAAATATACAAAACGTGATTTTTCATATGTAATTCGCTAGAAAAAATATACAAAACGTGATTTTTCATATGTAATTCGCTAGAAAAAATATACAAAACGTGATTTTTCATATGTAATTCGCTAGAAAAAATATACAAAACGTGATTTTTCATATGTAATTCGCTAGAAAAAATATACAAAACGTGATTTTTCATATGTAATTCGCTAGAAAAAATATACAAATAAGGTTTTTCATATGTAATTCGCTAGAAAAAATATACAAATAAGGTTTTTCATATGTAATTCGCTAGAAAAAATATACAAATAAGGTTTTTCATATGTAATTAGCTAGAAAAAATATACAAAACGTGATTTTTCATATGTAATTCGCTAGAAAAAATATACAAAACGTGATTTTTCATATGTAATTCGCTAGAAAAAATATACAAAACGTGATTTTTCATATGTAATTCGCTAGAAAAAATATACAAAACGTGATTTTTCATATGTAATTCGCTAGAAAAAATATACAAAACGTGATTTTTCATATGTAATTCGCTAGAAAAAATATACAAAACGTGATTTTTCATATGTAATTCGCTAGAAAAAATATACAAAACGTGATTTTTCATATGTAATTCGCTAGAAAAAATATACAAATAAGGTTTTTCATATGTAATTCGCTAGAAAAAATATACAAATAAGGTTTTTCATATGTAATTCGCTAGAAAAAATATACAAATAAGGTTTTTCATATGTAATTAGCTAGAAAAAATATACAAAACGTGATTTTTCATATGTAATTCGCTAGAAAAAATATACAAAACGTGATTTTTCATATGTAATTCGCTAGAAAAAATATACAAATAAGGTTTTTCATATGTAATTCGCTAGAAAAAATATACAAATAAGGTTTTTCATATGTAATTCGCTAGAAAAAATATACAAATAAGGTTTTTCATATGTAATTCGCTAGAAAAAATATACAAATAAGGTTTTTCATATGTAATTCGCTAGAAAAAATATACAAATAAGGTTTTTCATATGTAATTCGCTAGAAAAAATATACAAATAAGGTTTTTCATATGTAATTCGCTAGAAAAAATATACAAAACGTGATTTTTCATATGTAATTCGCTAGAAAAAATATACAAAACGTGATTTTTCATATGTAATTCGCTAGAAAAAATATACAAATAAGGTTTTTCATATGTAATTCGCTAGAAAAAATATACAAATAAGGTTTTTCATATGTAATTCGCTAGAAAAAATATACAAATAAGGTTTTTCATATGTAATTAGCTAGAAAAAATATACAAAACGTGATTTTTCATATGTAATTCGCTAGAAAAAATATACAAAACGTGATTTTTCATATGTAATTCGCTAGAAAAAATATACAAATAAGGTTTTTCATATGTAATTCGCTAGAAAAAATATACAAAACGTGATTTTTCATATGTAATTCGCTAGAAAAAATATACAAAACGTGATTTTTCATATGTAATTCGCTAGAAAAAATATACAAATAAGGTTTTTCATATGTAATTCGCTAGAAAAAATATACAAATAAGGTTTTTCATATGTAATTCGCTAGAAAAAATATACAAAACGTGATTTTTCATATGTAATTCGCTAGAAAAAATATACAAAACGTGATTTTTCATATGTAATTCGCTAGAAAAAATATACAAAACGTGATTTTTCATATGTAATTCGCTAGAAAAAATATACAAATAAGGTTTTTCATATGTAATTCGCTAGAAAAAATATACAAATAAGGTTTTTCATATGTAATTCGCTAGAAAAAATATACAAAACGTGATTTTTCATATGTAATTCGCTAGAAAAAATATACAAAACGTGATTTTTCATATGTAATTCGCTAGAAAAAATATACAAATAAGGTTTTTCATATGTAATTCGCTAGAAAAAATATACAAAACGTGATTTTTCATATGTAATTCGCTAGAAAAAATATACAAAACGTGATTTTTCATATGTAATTCGCTAGAAAAAATATACAAATAAGGTTTTTCATATGTAATTCGCTAGAAAAAATATACAAATAAGGTTTTTCATATGTAATTCGCTAGAAAAAATATACAAAACGTGATTTTTCATATGTAATTCGCTAGAAAAAATATACAAAACGTGATTTTTCATATGTAATTCGCTAGAAAAAATATACAA
This sequence comes from Euprymna scolopes, assembly GCF_053919585.1. Lineage (NCBI taxonomy): Eukaryota > Metazoa > Mollusca > Cephalopoda > Sepiida > Sepiolidae > Euprymna > Euprymna scolopes. The sequence goes on along the minus strand of NC_136488.1, from coordinate 172,495,450 downwards.
ATAAGGTTTTTCATATGTAATTCGCTAGAAAAAATATACAAATAAGGTTTTTCATATGTAATTCGCTAGAAAAAATATACAAAACGTGATTTTTCATATGTAATTCGCTAGAAAAAATATACAAAACGTGATTTTTCATATGTAATTCGCTAGAAAAAATATACAAAACGTGATTTTTCATATGTAATTCGCTAGAAAAAATATACAAATAAGGTTTTTCATATGTAATTCGCTAGAAAAAATATACAAAACGTGATTTTTCATATGTAATTCGCTAGAAAAAATATACAAATAAGGTTTTTCATATGTAATTCGCTAGAAAAAATATACAAATAAGGTTTTTCATATGTAATTCGCTAGAAAAAATATACAAATAAGGTTTTTCATATGTAATTCGCTAGAAAAAATATACAAATAAGGTTTTTCATATGTAATTCGCTAGAAAAAATATACAAATAAGGTTTTTCATATGTAATTCGCTAGAAAAAATATACAAATAAGGTTTTTCATATGTAATTCGCTAGAAAAAATATACAAAACGTGATTTTTCATATGTAATTCGCTAGAAAAAATATACAAATAAGGTTTTTCATATGTAATTCGCTAGAAAAAATATACAAATAAGGTTTTGGTCTCCCGACAAAAGGAGGGTACACCTGTAAATTCACCTTTGTCCGCTCATCCATTCATCTGTTCGTCCGTTCGTCCGTCACACTTTTCTCAATAACTACGACTTTCGAATTTTTTGAAATTTTGCACAAACATTAAACATGATATGAGTAAAAAAGTAACAGAACGGATTTTCCGGAAAAACTCTGGTTGCCCCCCTAGGGGTGCCTTGGGTTAAAATGGCTAAAATTGACACTTTTGTGCTTTAGAAAAATTGATGACTTGGATTTTTATAAAACTTTCTGAAAAGTTGTAACTAACTGATTTCTATATAATTTTGTTTGTCTATACTTCGCGATAACTCTTGGGTGTACCCCAGGGGCTCTTTTAGGACTAATAAAAACACTCCATTTTGGGGACTATTTTACCATATTTGTCCAAAATGTCTATTTAGCAGTTTTTCATGGTGCTGCACTCAAATTTAAATGTTAAGGCCTTGGGGACTTTGGGGGTTAAATAGGGGGGGGGCAAATGATGAACTTATTCATTGTTATTATTATTACTATTATTATCCTTATCATTATTATTATATTTATCATTATTATTATTATTATTATTGTTATTATTAGTATTAGTATTATTACTATTATCATTATCATTATTATTATTATCCTTATTATTATCATTAACATTATTATCATTATCATTATTATTTTACTATTTTTATCATTATCATTATTATTATTGTCATTATCATTATTATTAATATTATTATGATTATCATCATTATTATTATTATTATTATTATCATTATTATTATTATTATTGGTATCTCGTTTGTTTTACAGCAAATCGAATCAATTTAATAATCCACCAATTTTTTATAATTAAAATATAACCCTAACTTCATTTATAGATTGAAGGCACAGAATAGTTAACAAAGCCCGCGTCATCCCCATGTTAAAAATGGTTTTCTAAATAGACCCATTTGTATTTAGAAATTCGTTTGTAACAATGGTCGGGGGGGGGCATTATTAAATATTTTTTATTCTTACATCGTTTTCTCATTTTGCCTACCAATCGTCGACTATTTTCAACTGTTTATGAAAACTTTCAATTACTATGTTGTACACTAACGACAAACTGATACAATTTGTTTTGTTTTAAAATCAAAATAAATCTTTTGTTGTCATACAATTTACAATCAATTACAAGGAAAGCACCTGAGAAAGAAATATACATGAAAATTACCCGACGGGGTTTCTATAATAATTTGAAAATTTACAATAAAAAAACTGACAAATCTCTAATTAAATATTTACAAATTTTAAAAGAATTGGAATCGGAATCAGGAATTGTATTGTAAATTTAGAACGGAATCAGTAATTGTATCGGAATCGGGAAAAATTTTGGAATCGTCCCATCACTAATTAGTCTAAAGAAGCTTTGAATAAAAAATGCAAAAATAAAAATAAAGAATGCAGTTTAAATTCCCTTAAAATTAAATTAACTCAAATTGTTAAATAGAAATGGACTTAGCATTTGCATAAGCCGATTTCGCAAAAGTATTCAATTTTAAAACAGAATTTAACTACATGAGGATGAAAAGAGAAAACCTTAACTAAAATTTTGTAAATAGAAAACGGGGATCATCAGCTGTTTACCATGTAGCTGTTTCAGAGATTTAAAAATATATAGATTTATAAATATGTGTGTGTGTGTGCGCGTGCATGTGCGTGCGTGTGTGTGTGTGTGTGTGTGTGTGTGTGTGTGTGTGTGTGTGTGTGTGTGTGTGTACATATATACCTTCAAATCAATTATCGTTAGCACCATTTTATTTTATTTTAATTACTTTTAACTTTTTATCCTTCATTTTTTTAAAAGTTTTTACTTTTTGCATTTTTTAAATTTTATTCTCGTCATTTTTATCTCACTATTATCACTTTTATAAACTATTTTTGTTGTTAATTTTATTTCTACACTATTAATCAGTATAATCATTATTATCAATTATTATCAAGATCACAGTTAATAATCTTTGTACTTAACGTTTATTCCTCACTACCTTCTATCGTTTAATATTTTTATCGCGATTGTTAATAATTAGTTCTAAGCATTGATGATTTGAATCAATTAAATACATTCTGGGGGTTGTTATTATTATTATTATTATTATTATTATTATGATACAACTTTTAAGGTTCAACATAGAAATGAGTAAAGAAAGATGTGGAGAAGAAGAGTGGTGTATTATGTTTGTATATTTGTATAGATGTCATATTCCAAAAATCACATACAATGATCACTTGTATTTATTGTGCACAAGAAATGTTATCAATGTAATAAGGTACTTGTGTAGTATAGTACAAAAACAAACTCTCACTTATGACATACGGAAAAGTTCGCACAACAGAAAACTATGTAAAATCATTGAGTAGTTTCATCTATATATTAGAAATAAGGTACTTGTACATTATCCTACCCAAGAAATAAGGTACTTGTGTAGTATAGTAATCATATGAAAAGCAAATAAAATCCTACCTGTGACGTGCATAAAAGTCATTAAGACCGAAAATCACGTTATATAATCGAATAGCATGACTTTAAAATGAGAAATAAGGTGCTTCTTCACTATAACACCCAGATGAAAAAACAAACAAATTCTTACTCTACATGCATAGAAAATTTAGCACAACAGAAAATTACTTAAAAGCATTGAGTTCTTTTATTTTTAAATTAGAAAAAAAATGGTACTTCTACAGTATCCTACTCAAGAAATAAGGTACTTGTACAGTGAAGTACCCATATGAAAAAACAAAGAAATTCTTATCTGTGACGCACATAAGTTATCAAAATCGGAAATTATGTAATATATTCAAGTAGTATAACATTTATATAAAAAAATTCGGTGCTTCTTCACTATAGCACTCTGATGAAAAACAAACACTTAACTGTGACATACCGAAAATTTAGCACAACAGAAAATTATGTAAATAATTTAAAATATGTGTTGTACATTACTCTCCCTAGGTAAGGAAATTTTTTTCCACATACGTGCTGTAAATTTCCTGTCCTAGGGAAGGTACAATTATTCCATACATGTTGTGTAATACCCGTCCTAGGGTAGGTAAACTATTCTTTTTCTCAAGATGGCAAATGATACATAAGCATAAAAACTTCCTTTATTTTAAAAATAACAGATATGTTCAAAATTTTTCTCATTGTCTTATACGATCCCGAGCAATGACGGGTGGCCTTGCTAGTATATATATATATATATATATATATATATATATATATATATATATATATATATATGTATGTATATATATATATATATATATATATATATACATATAACTATTTCATTTATTCACATAAATTTACTATACGAAAGTATAGATTTATGCGTAAACTTTAAGTATTTACTTCAAAAGTGCTCAATACGTAGGTAGAGCTAGTTAGTAATTTATAAAATATATATGGCGATTAAGCTACACTGAATATTCTGCGTTTCATCCAACTATAGGATTCATCAGGCTTATGCGCGAATTCTGTCGTTGCTTCTTGTTTTTATACATGTTGAGGATTTCTAGTTGGCCAATCAGCTTTCTAGTATCCACCGCGCCCCTTCCTACCAGCCAATGGGCATGCATTTTATCAAACAAAGGATCTGTTTTAGAGCTAGGTTAGTGGTTTTAGGTGGCCGTTCTACTTCTTTTTTTTTTTTTTTTTAAGATAACAAGATAAATGCAATTGTAGACACCGCACACTTTGCCCAGTCCAAAACAAATGTCTAACAAAAAGCGTAGCGAATAACAAAAAAATATTACATAGGCATGACTTCCTTAGATTTCAAAACCCGATACTATGACCACAAAAGCACATTCAAAAATAAAAAACACCGTATAAAAACAACACTAGCGAATAAATACTGGGAACTCAAAGAAAGCGGACATTCGCCGGTAGTCGAATGGAAAATAATAAGACAAGCTACCACATGCAGACATTTAGACGACCCATGTAAATTATACCTCCATGAAAAATTTGCTATCCTGTACTTTAAAGAACTTCAAAATCTATTAAACTGTAGGTAGGAAATAGCAAACAACTGTGTTCACAAAATAAAACTTACTCTAGGATAGCGATACAAAATAGCTTTAAAACTAACAATAACAATAGAAAACAAACAAATAAATAAATTAAATAAACATGAATATACATAAACGATCACACGCATATATGTATATATATATATATATATATATATATATATATATATATATATGTGTATATATATGTGCATTATTGTGTACACATAGGTATATTTATATGTATATCAAAAAAAAAAAAAAAAAAAAAAAGAAGTAGAACGGCCACCTAAAACCACTAACCTAGCTCTAAAACAGATCCTTTGTTTGATAAAATGCATGCCCATTGGCTGGTAGGAAGGGGCGCGGTGGATACTAGAAAGATGAGTGGCCAACTAGTAATCCTCAACATGTATAAAAACAAGAAGCAACGACAGAATTCGCGCATAAGCCTGACGAATCCTATAGTTGGATGAAACGCAGAATATTCAGTGTAGCTTAATCGCCATATATATTTTATAAATTACTATATATATATATATATATATATATATATATATATGCTTATTGATTTGTCGTTTGTCACTTGTTTTTATCTTTCTTCCTCAACACAGATTCCATTCCATTCCTCACATTGTGATAGCATTATATATATATATATATATATATATATATATATATATATATATATATATATATATAGCTTTAGTTAAGAACCGCACTCCTTTGTTTACAAAGTCACTTTATATTCAGACAAATATTGTTGAACAGCACGAAGTGTTTCTGCTTAATCGTCTTTTTTTTTCTTTTTTTTTTTGCAATTTATGCATTTACCGTATGCCTGTTCTAATATCGCGGTCGAATTTGTGTAAGGAACGTCCATAATCGTTTTTGTCCATCTGTTTTTTTTATGATTTTGTTTTTTGCAAGTACTTTAAACTGATTTTCTTCAGTCGTCTTCGGGCAGTTTTTGATTCTTGTTTCGTTTAAAATCTGGATGCTTTTGTATGCTTCATTTCAAATTACATTTATATTACTTAAAATAGTAAATTATTGGTATCGTCGGGTTCAAACCCGAAAATTAAGACCATTTTAGATACCCATATCAAGCTCTCGTCAGGCAATACTCATCTATTTTATAACCAAAAGTGGAAATATATATACATCACAAGTTGAAGTATATATATTTCCACTTCCGGTTATAAAATAGATGAGTATTGCCTGACAAGAGCTTGATACGGGTATCTAAAACGGTCCTAATTATCGGGTTTGAAACTGACGGTACCAATGACTTGTCTCATCTAAATACTTTCTGTAAACAAAAAAAAAAATCTATAAATACGCTCTTATTTTCGGATTTTCCTTATAATCGAGCACTCTGCTGGATTTCTTTTTCCAAAAAAACTAATTATATATATATATATAGATATATATATATATAAAGCTGAACGTCTGTATGTGTGTGTGTGTGTGTGTGTGTGTGTGTGTGTGTGGTGAATAGGTCCCTATATGGTTGATTATTTTAAAAAACTGATTGCATATAATGATACAAGATGTATCGAGGATCAAGAATGAGTATGTTTGATCTGGCAGAACGGTGGTTCATAAAAATTGTGGAGTCTGCGTTCGCGCCTGGCCCCCAAAGTATGGAAATAAAAAATGAAAAAAAAAAAAACGTCTACAAGGGTTTTTGATATAGATGTACATAAGAATATTTTGATAAGTATGTTTCAACTTAAATAGGGATGGTATAATAAAATTGTGGGGTCTGCGTTCGCGCCCGCACTCCATGGAAATATGGCACAAACTTTAACAAAGACTTTTCATATCTATTTGCGTAAGTATACTTTGATAATTATGTTTCAGTTTCAAAAAGTATGGTATAATAAAATTATTGGGGGTTCGTTCGCGCCTGACCTCCATAGAATGTAATATGTCACAAAGTTTAACAAGGTTTTTTAAAAGGGGTGAGGGTCCACAATAACACCTTAACTTTAATCTTAATTTACGTTAGCTTTTATTTATTTTTTTGAGTTAAATCATATTGTGTCGAATAAATTCACCTCATAAATTCACGTTCTTATTAAAGTGAAAGACCAAAAAAAAAAAAAGTCGGAACTTTAGACAATTCTCGACACAAATTTTGCATGACTGTTTTTTTCCTTCTCCACTTTCACGTGGCACTCTTTCGAAAATAGATAAATAGATATATAATAAAAAATAAGAACGTTACTTGTTATCGTGTCAAAAGAAGGAAAAAATCTTTCTAGCGTGATTACGTGTCTTTTAAAAACATTTACATAACCTTTTTATTTTTATTTATGTATCTGTTTAAGCTTTTTTTGTCAGTGTACTAGAAAGAATTCAGTTGATTAAAACCCTTTCTGCATGTTCTTTACATTACAATAATACAACCCTGAATCCGATGGCACAATACTACACCGTTCAATACTGTAAAACTGAAACGAAGCTGTTTTACTTGAAAAGGGCGCCATTTTCTTCTTATTCATATTTATATCGATTCTTTGCTTTAAAAAACTAAAGTAATTACGTGTTTACTTTTTTTAATATTCCATTTTGCTGTTTCAGATTATTTTACTAAAGTAAGTAAAGCTTCATTATTTTTCAAAACTGTTTTTGTTTCTTTGTTTTTCGATATTTCGTCGATATCATTTAGTAAGAGTGTTTAGCAGAAAAGCCAACAAACGACTACCAGAAAAAATAAATATCAAGAAATAAATGTTACCATAGTTAATAAAAGTTCAGTTCATGTTTTTTTTTGTTTTGAAATAGTTTTAATGCTCTTTACTTGAAATAATTTCAGCGAACCGAAATTAAAACGAAATTTGAGGCGATAACTACTTAAATGAATTTTTATATAAACTACACATGCCATAATCGAATATTCCTCAAGCACAAAATAACGGAAAACATTAAAATATGTTTATAAATATTACTTACGTTGACGGAACGCTCTTAACTTGTTAACACAGAATGCTCAGGTGCCCCTCCTTCAAATTGAAAACGTGGCTCTCCATTTCAAAGTCGCTAGTCGCTACCATTTTGATTTTTTTTAAAACCGGTTCGTGAATTAAAAAAAAAATTTTTTTTTACAAACTACTTAAAAATACAAACCAATGAACTTTTCTACCATAAAAGTAACTTTTATTGAGTATGGTAACATTGATTTCTTGTATATTTATATTATTATATATATAACATTTTCCCTTTGTAAGGAAACATTATTTTGTTGGTCACTCTTGCCTACGAATGGAAACAAAGTTGATATAAAAAATATATTTTTGCGAAAATTATCTTTACTTTCATCATATTTTGCTAAGGGTAAAATTTTTGAGTATCAAAACCTATCTCTTTACAACCCCCTCCTTTTCATAACCTATAATACAATCACAGTCCATTTTCTGTATACTGTTTTTGAACCCAGTCAACGACGGGTACTTCTGCTATATATATATTTGTAGATAGATGTATTCATCGTTATGATTCGCATTTTCTTTGTTTACAAACAAGGAAATGCAACTATTGTTATTTTCATGGCAAGTGCTCATTTGAGCTCCAATCTATGGTCCCCCTTGCCAAACTAGCTGTAACCACTATTAACATTCCCTCACACTCTCTATATGTGCATAAATCTAAATGCAGATTCCACAAGTGCAGCTCCTTTCCTAGAACCTTCCGCCTATGAAACACTGTTCCAATGGCCTGATTCCTAGGCAAACTACAATATGGTAGTCTTCAAGTCTAATGTAAACAAGTTCTTGCTGAACTGCCCTTTAAATGATCAAGTTGTGCCCAACTTAGTCCATTAACGATTACTACACTACTACCTTGCATTCATTAAATCTTATCCCCGAGTGGTTTTCAGGCCTTTATAAGTGGTAACTCCTTTGTAAAAAAAAAAAAAAAAAAAAAAGAATTATAATTATTGTAAAAGAAATTTTTAGGGAAAAAATAAAGCATAAAATAACGGTTTTTCTGAATAGAATTTTTGTTGAAAGTTAAGCTAATACTTACAATTTTATGTATGATTTTGAATCGGTTGATAATCGTTCGTCTCGAGTGATTCTATAACTGCAAATATGGAAACAAATAACAACGAACCAAACAAAATGACTAAGTCCAGTGCTTATCAGACAGATATCGAGGTCATAATGTCATACGCAGAAAGATTTTATCTATATTTATTTTTGGATCAGGTTTCCTTTCCAAGAATTACATTATTTTACTTTATTTTTTATTTTTTTACTTGCCTCCCCACAAGGGCAGAGTTAGACACAAGATCGGCTTTTAATGTGGGGGGAAACCAGCTCCCCCAAAAGGGGCACTCTGGTTAGTAACTAAAATAAAAAAAATGTATCAGTCATGAAGGATTTCTCGTCCACTAATCGAGACAAAAAACGTCAAGTGTAGTATCAGAACAGATACTACACTTTGAGAATTACATTTTTATTTTCATTTTCAGTTTTTCTCAGAATTTAAAATTGTACTCCAGCCGTTACCTTGCAAATGGACAAACAAATAAAGCAAATAAAAATCTGGGTCGGCATTTTTTTCTTATTTAAAAAAAACAAAAACGTTTTGTCTTTTTTATTACCATCATCATTATTAATCGGTATTGCTTAAAAAAGTCTTTCGCTGCCACATGTCAATTTTATCTGGCATGTTTTGATTTCTTCCAACTGCAGACCAGCTACAGCCATTTCTTGCCTTCGCTTTACACGTCCATTTCCTTCTACGTTGTCTTTCTTTCCCTTGCGAGCATGTGCTGCATTTTTTCTTCCTTTTTTTGTCCCTTCCTCTTCCTGTGCACACTCCTAATTTGCATATGCGCGTTTTTCTGCTGCTGCTGCTCAATATCCTTCACTGCTGCTGATACTTCCACGCGCTCACACACACTATGTTACAAAAATAAAAAAAACTTTTTTTTAAGTGAATCTGTGTCTTTCCAATGCTCTTACCTTCGTGTTAAGAATGGGTTTCTAAAATCTCGATTTGGAGTTATCTCCCTTGTTGCAGACTGTTTGGAAGACCGTCACTCATACTTTAGCCATAAAATTTTATTTTCTTATTTCCAAAATAAAACCACTTGATCAATTTACGTGATTTTTGGTGTATGATATTTTCTTTTAACAGCAGGTATTACATCATAAAGATTTTTCTTTATTATTATTTTTTCAGGTTGGGGAAAGTGATTCTGGACGAGCACCAATTATTTATATTCCTTATCTTAACCTCCATATCTGAAACACTGTGGTGATTTTTTATTGCAACATTAAAGTTTGTGATTTGTTTTGTTTTTTTATCCATATTAGTACTATGAAAGAGCATTTTCTGCAATGCTTGCTTATGTTAAAGGGACAGACCCAAGTAATTAAATAGATAAGTTTGAAAATGATATTTGGAAAAGGTTAGAATTGAACCCAGTATACAGGAGTTAAAAGATAATAGCGATATTCAATTTAAGAATGCAGCGATTGTTCATTCTTTTAGAAATAACTGGATATTAAATATGTCAGTTAAAAGAATGGACAATGCAAGTTGGAATAATGATGAAATAACTAGGTTATAAATGAAACAACTCATTTAGGAATTTCTTTCTACCAAGCGTGATTAGTGCACATGAATTTGAACACGTGAAAGAATCACATTGTTGATCACACTTCTGACGTCATAAAGAAAAGGGAATTCCTAATATATGGGTTCAAGTCAGTGAGTCAGAAGAGGAGAAAAGTCGGAAGAGTTAGGTCAGAGAGAGTTGAGTTGGTCAGACTGAGAGCTGGCGCCCCTTGGAGGCGAAGGGGGAGTTCTTAATTCATCAATCACCAGGACGAGGGAATCATCATTAATATTTGTAAACTTGTCTTTGTTGTCGTCTTTGGAAAATGAAAGGTAATATGTTTTTGACTATCATCTGTAATGAACTTTGTATAACTCCCTCCAAGTATTGTGTCCTCACCGCCATCATTAAGCAATGCCCCCCCATATGTTAAAAGAACTGTACATGTCATATCTCTCAGCCTCCGTTATAAATGTCTCTCTCAGAATACAAATATCTTCCCCTTGTTATAAATGTATCCCGTCATCTGTCAACAGCAACACACACACACACACACACACACACACACACACACACACACACACACACACACACACACACACACACACACACACTCGACGATATACACTTTTCGATACATGTACACATGAGATTTAGCAATTTTTCGAAATTAACCCTTTCCATATCTATTTTTTAGTCGGGTGAAATAAATTCTTTTGAGAGTGCTCAACTGTTTCAGGAGCGAAGTATGATTACTTAATTTAATCACATAAATTAATATACGAAGGTATAAATTTATGCGTAAACTTTAAATATTTACTTCAACAGTGCTCAATAGGTAGTTAGAGCTAGGTAGTAAGTTATAAAATATATATGGCAATTAAGCTACACAAAATATTCCACGTTTCATTCACACTAGGATTCATGAGGCTTATGCAAGTATTTTGTGGTTGCCTCACTTTTTATATACGCACCTTTTATTGTGTTTTTAGTAAGCCAATCAGCTTTCTAGTTTTCGCCGCACCCTTCCTAATAAACTAATACACCGAATGCGATGGCGAGCAAATTTCTTCCTTAAAAATGATAACATAAACAAAAAAGAATCCTAAAATAGATATCTAAGCTCCCTGCCAAAAAACAGCACACACAAAGGAACAGGGAAACCAGATCTCAACTGAGCCTTTGTCCTATAAGTGTCTGCTACCTGACTGATTAGGAAGCCACACTAGACGATTTGAAAATCAGCCTTTCTCAGGTGGATGCTATCCTAAAAAACCTTGACACTTCAAAAGCATGTGGAATTAATCTAATCCTGGCTGTGCTATTAAAAAAATGCTTCGCCAAAGTAGCTCCAGTCCTCTCCAAACTTTACAACAAATGCCTTAATGAATCTTGCTTTCTGGACTGCTGGAAAACTGCTTCTGTGGTACCAGTTTTCAAGAATTCTGGTAAAAGAACTGACCCAGTGAATTATCACCCCATTAACCTCCTCCCACATTTCGCTAAAATATTTCTGTCCATAATTAACCAAGCTCTAGTCCATCACCTTACAGACGCTAAACTTCTGACCGACCAACAATATGGATTTAGGCAAGCTCGTTCCACAGCAGATATCTAACTGTAATCTCTGAACATATATATCATTCACTGGACAAAGCAGGGGAGGGTAGAGCGGTAGCTCTAGATATATCTAAGGCTTTTGACAGGGTATGGCATGAAGGTATTCTAAGAAAATTAGATCATACGGTAGCACTAGATGAATACTTAACATAATTAAATCCTTCTTAGATAAGAGAAAAATCCAGGTTGTTCTCGACAGTTGAACATCTAAACAATATGATATAAATGCAAGAGTGCCCCAGGGTTCTATCCTTGGACCTCTATTGTTCCTGATATTCATAAATGACCCCCCCCCGACAAAATTGCCTCTGAGATGGGTATATATGCTGATGACACTACACTCTATGGCAGGCACGACAGGAAGACGAATGAACACATTTCTAAAGAAATGGCAGAAACACTAGAGGAAGACCTCCAATCTGTAGTGGAATGGGGACAAAAGTGGTTGGTCGCGTTCAATGCTGCTAAGACTAAACTAGTTTCATTCAATAATTACAAGAAACCCTCTCTACCACCCATAGCAATGGCCAACGACTCTTTATCTGAGAGTACATCTTTCAAACTCCTTGGCCTAACGTTCACAGGAAACATGAGTTGGAACAATTACATTGAAGGCATTGCCAGGGCCGCTGCAAGAAAGGTGGGCTCTCTCTACCGTGCTAGACAACTACTAACACCCGAAAGTATCCTGTACCTCTATAAGGCCACCATTCGCCCATGTATGGAGTATTGCTGTCACATTTGGGCTGGTGCATCTGCTACTAGTCTCTCGCTCCTTGACAAGGTTCAAAAGAGAGTCGCAAACCTGATAGGCCTGAACTGGCATCTAAGCTTCAGCCTTTGTCCCATCGACGAAATGTTGCATCCCTCTGCCTGTTCTACAAGTATTTTAGTGGTGAATGCTCTGACGAACTGCAATCACTTGTGCCCCCACGACGTGAGCATCCTCAACAAACCCGACAGGCTGCTTAATCCCACCCCCACACTGTAGAGATCCCTAGATGTAAAAGATCTTTCTACTCCAATAGTTTCTTCCGCAGAACCGCTAGACTTTGGAATTCCATTCCAGGTCCCTGCTTCCCCAACAGTACTGACATGCAGAAGTTCAAGTGTAACGTGAACCGACATCTTGCTGCCCAAATGCCAACATATTAACCCAGTAGTTGTTGCCTCTGATAGTAGCCCCCTACACCAAAGTGGCCATTTGCCTTGTTTGGGGTGAAAATGTAATTAAAAAAAAAAAAAATTTTAACCTTCAAAACTGAAATATTGTCGATACCCGTCTCCCTCCTACTTATTATTTATAAAGTAATCTCAACCAGATGTAAAAACTCGAGAAAACCAAATAGGAGATAGAGCTAAAGGTAAAGTATCCAATAATGGTAAAATCCAAAAATGCAAATCCAAGAAAGTTAAATTTCCATTCGCACAAGTAAAATCCAAAGCAATTGCGTAATTGGAAGATCCAAAATAATCCAAAAGGCTGAAATCACTGAAATAATTCACAGATAGGTACAAGGAAAAGGGGAAAGAATTCCAATAATATTATTAAAAGAAAAATAAGATATGGGTTAAACTCGGCTGCCGAGGCAATGCGTAATTAAGAAAAAGGAGTGAAGAAGAAGAAGAGAGAAAAAATAAGTGAAGAAAAGAAAGATTTATAGAGCTGTTTTCATTTGGTGTCTTTTAATAACTTCTGCTGATATTTTCTTAAGTAATAACTTGTACATTTCAGTTGACCTCTTTTTTGCCCGATATTTTTGGCGCCTTTTAACGTCATCTTGTCTGGGTCATTTTGACATTGGCTTTTCTATTTTCTATTTAATTCAATCACCATTCAATTTTTTTTTTGCCGATTTAAAAAAATATTCTTATAGTTAACTATACTTTACGTTTATTTATTTTTACTTCCTTATGATAAAAATATATACAAATATGTAAACTTTTTTGTCAATTGATTTTGCGTTTTTAATCGCATAGAAATATCTAAACAGTTTGACAAAATAAACATAGTTATTTGAAAAAGATATGCTACCAAAAATCACAAAATCAATTAGTTAAGAATGTTTAGGTATTTATATATATTATTATTATAAGGGAGGGGGGTAAAAATAAACGTGAAATATAGTTAACTATAAACATATGTTTTTGTTCTTTTAATCGACGACGATCGTGATAAACGGAGCAGGTTTACATAAAGTATATGTAAATAAAGTATATTTAAATATAGTACATTAAAAAAAGAAAGCATAACTATATTAAAAAAAACGTAACTATGTTATAAAAAATATGTTAGCAAACATATGTTAATATTTTTCACAAAATTAATCAGTTTTGAAAAATAGCGAAAGTATTGTAGCCATTTTGTGCTTCCATACCTCAACTTACAGACCAGCCGCCATGTTTTAAGCTTAGGGTCTGGTTTTATGCACCATTACTGAAAATTCAATAACATGTGCGTATATATAAACGTGCGATAACCATAACTTTTCGCATAAGCCTGATGAATTCTCACAAGAATGAAACGCGGAATATTCTGTGTAGCTTAATTGCCATATATAGTTTCATAACATGATCTGAAATAACAGCAAGGGGAGACTTGATTCTAAATATTTCTCATATGTTATATCTCCCCTCTTTTGGAAATAGGGTACGATTATGAATATCTTCAGTATCAAATAATCCTTATACACTGAAATTTACTTTATGTATGAAAACCAAAGAGGAGAGATATAACATATGAGAAATATTTGGAATCAAGTCTCCCCTTGCTGTTATTTCAGATCATTTGAAACCATAGTACAAGTTTTAGTCTCCCTCGCCACCAAGGTCATAGGTTTTGGGGATATATATATATATATACTCCTATAAATTTGGGATTTTGTGTATGTTTCTCTATTTATTTGAAAAGAAAACAAACTTTGTTATATATGGGTCGTGGAATTGCATTCATCTACAAAAGATCTAGCTAATTTGCATATTAGTTTAAACATCGATTTTAATGAATTCCTTATTAGTTTTTCAATTTTCTTATGGGATGATCATCTTAAGTTAATTTTTTTTTTTTTTTTAACATAGACGTCACCACTTATCAAGGCCGATAGGCCACTCAAGGATAAGGGTTAAAGAGTGTAGAGTAGTCAAAAGGACAATATAGTAATCGATAGTAATGGAAGTTCGGTAAATTTGTTAACCCAAGTGGAACGGCTCATCAGAAACTTGTTCACGTTGGATTTGAAGACAACCATATTATAGACAGCTGGAAAGCAGGAAAACGGAAGACAATTCCACAGGCGTGCAGTTCTAAGGAAGAAGCTTTGATCATGGAATCTACGTTTAGGTTTAGGTACAGATAAAGAGTGGGGAAAATTATTGATAATGTTTTCAGCTAGTCTAGTGTTTCTTGTGAAAGTTTGGCGAGGGGGGACCATAGATTGAAGCTCAGTTGAACACTTTTCATGAAAATAACGATAAAGCAGAGACAAACTCGCAACATCTTATTACGTGTAATTGTATGCATGTAGATATTCTACATTTACATCATCAACGTTCTGTCCCCATCTGGCACCAATTGAAATGGATGGCTCTCGTCTAGGAGAAGCCCCATGTTTTGACAAGCTTCTGGGTTTGTCCTTTACTCCTGATCTGAAATGGAACATGTACATCAAGTCTGTTGCCAAGGTCGCTGGAAAGATGGTGGGATCCTTCTACCGCTCCAGAAGATATCTCACTACTGATGCAATTCTCTATCTATATAAAAGCCAAGTACGTCCAAGGATGGAATACTGCTGCCATATCTGGGCAGGGGCTGCTAAAAACAGCCTATCCTGCCTTGACAGAGTACAAAATAGACTTCGTGGCTTAGTGGGGGATGCCCTTTTCTCTTCTCTGCAACCTCTCTCCCACAGAAGAGACGTTGCGAGCCTATCCTTGTTTTATCGTTATTTTCATGGCAGGTGCTCGTCTGAACTCCAATCTCTGGTCCCCCCTCGCCAATCTTTTACGAAAAACACCCGTCTAGCTGAATCCACTGTGAAAAATTTCCCCCACTCTATATCTGTGCCTAAATCAAAACGTGGATTCCATGAACAAAGCTTCTTTCTTAGAATTGCACGCCTGTGGAACTCCGTTCAGTCTGCTTGCTTCCCACCTTACTACAACCTGGATGTCTTCAAGTCCAACGTAAACAAATTCCTGATGAACCGCTCCCTTAAGTAAACACTTCATCAAATCTCTACACTAACGTACTGTACTTGCAATAACCCTTATCCCTGAGTGGCTTCCGGGCTTTGATAAGTGGTGATCACCGTGTAAAAAATAAAAAATCAAAAAAAATGTATACTTGCGTAATATTTGCATAAAAAGTTTATAGTAAACACAAACCTCTTTCTATCATTATTTATGTATTATGTATATATATATATATATATATATATATATATATATATATATATATATATATTTGTGTAAAAAAAATTCCTTACCAAACTCCTCGGTTAGTTTTTGGTCTATAGACATGAAACTTAATATATAGGATATTCGAACTCATGCAAAACTTTATATTTGGGTTTTAGCCTGGGAAAATTGGTGCAAAAGTGTGAAAATTAAAGAAATGAAATTTGCCAGCTGAAGGTCGAACGACAGCATTACGAATATGCATGCATAACGTAATAGCTATTGGTTTATGTTTAAATTTTTAGCCTTGCAGCAAACATGCATTAACGTTAAGGGAAAAAGTAAATCATAAGGTAAACGTTTTGGTTTCAATCGTCGGTGGTGGCGAACAAGTCGTTTTTTTTACTTTTTAAATCATTACTATATATTGGGTCCAATATAATTATAAATACAAAATCTGGGTTTGTTTTACTGTACACATAGATCCGAAAAAGTTGTCACATAACAAATATAGAACAAATAAATGTTATCAAAGGCAAGATAAGTTACTTTTCTACTAAACTCTCTCTCTCTCTCTCTCTCTCTCTCTCTCTCTCTCTCTCTCTCTCTCTCTCTCTCTCTAAGGTGGTAAGTTTGGGAAAATGAATTATAAATAAAAAAAACAGTCAAAATACTGTTAAAACCCCGCTGAATATATGTCAGCATATATCACGGTAACATATATTGAGCGAGTTTCCAACAGTATTTTTAGTGCAAGTCTATAAATGGGCCACAACAAATCTTTTATACAATAAAAATCTGAAAAAAATCTTTATAATGTACGTACTCACCACTGCATGAAGATGTCATATTCCAAAAATCACGTAAATCGATCAAGTAGTTTTTTTTTATTTAAGAAAATCAAATATTATCGGAAGTTTAATTGAAGATTTGACACCTTTTCAAATCTGTGTGTACAGTAATACAAACCCAAAGACACATTCTAGAAGTCAATTTATTTATTTATTATCCCCCAAAATCGTAAAATTTGTTTTTTCTTACAAAAAAAAAAGTACTTCGTTTATTAAAGTCTATTTTAAGACGAAAAAAAAAACCAAAAAAAAACTAGTCTTTTCCACATTCTCTTTATTAAAAGAAGTCAATTTATTTATTATCCCTAAAAATCGTAAAATTTGATTTTCTTCAAAAAAAAAAAAATGTACTTGATTGATAAAATATTCGATGGTCTGCATGTACTGCCCTTGTTGACCCATATTTCCGCCAGGGGTCGTTAGTGGCATTATCTCTCAAACAAGATGGCGTGTGCCAAATCTCTCAATTAAACCTCCGATCATATTTGATTTTCTTAAATAAAAAAAAACTACTTGATCGATTTATGTAATTTTTGGAATATGACATCTTCATGCAGTGATGAGTACGTACATTATTAAGTTTTTTTTGCAGATTTTTATTGTATAAAAGATTTGTTGTGGCCCATTTATAGACTTGCACCGTATTTTTTTCTGATTTTTTTTATTTATAACTCATTTTCCCAAACTTACCGCCTCAGAGAGAGTCGGCCGCCATTTAAAATTTTCCAATACATCGGTAAACACTGTACGTTTTTCGAGCTTAATGAACATGTTACATTAAATATAAACACTAAAACATATCCATTTGGGTAGAAAAGTAACTTATCTTGCCTTTGATAACATTTATTTGTTCTATATTTGTTTTGTGACAACTGTTTCGAATGTATGTGTACAGTAAAAGAACCCCCGAAATCTGCGTTAATAAAAATATCATATTTAAGCATATTTTACGACCGGGCAATGCCGGAAGGCCTGCTAGTATACAAACAAAACAAAAACGATCCTATATATTATTCTGTGCCTCGTCTATACACAAAAAACAAACAAAAAATGTGGTTCTGAAATAGTGCCGACTGGCATTTTTTTTTTTTTACTGGCATCCCTACCACTTACGAACTCCCCTTACCAATTGAATCAGCGTCTGTTTTCTTTTTGTATTTTTGTCATGCTTCTCTACTCGATGCGAATTTCCATCCACAGCGACACCAGTTCGCCTGTCCATCTTCATCAATTCCGCTACGTGCGCACAGCATCCGCACGCCCCTCCTTTCGCCCAATGCGCACTTTGGTTATTTATATACGACGTTGCGCGCTCTTTTCCTCTTCAAATAAAACACGAAGAGTCCCGTAGCGTTTTACTTTCTAAGAAAGATTCGCTTTTATTTGAAGCTGTATCATCGCATTTCTAGCAGATCTGTACGTCGATCTGTCACGACCCGTCACGCTTTAGTATTTGATTGTCTAAACCGTCCACATTAAACGGACGTATCTTAGTTGAGATGCGACCAATTATGTCTAGAAGTGACTCTGTCCGTCGGATTGTCTGCTACACCTTCGCCTAAATAAAATTTGCGTTAACTTGTTGGCAAGGAGTAAAATGTAATATCCATTTTTATATTGCACTGTATATTATCTGTTCTTGGTCAGCGAAAACAAATCCTTCTAGACTGTGGCCATTTTAATTTCTGTTCAAACCAGAGCGCCCCTTTTCAGGGAGCTAGATTATTTTTACATATAAATCCGACAGCTGTCTAACTCCACCCTCGTGGGGAAAAAAGTAAATAGGAACATTTTCGTTGGTCTGTCATACTTAAGTTTAAAATAGCATATTCGTTGGTTTGTCATACTAAAGTTTGAAATGGAGTTTTCATTGGTCTGTCATACTTTTTTTTTTTTTAAATTCAATTTTCACCCCAAACAAGGCACAGTGCCACTTTGAAGTAGGGGACTACTATTGGAGACATAAGTTGCAGGGGTATTATGAAGGGAGATGAGTAGCAAGATGTCTGTTCATATTATACTTGAACTTCTGCATGTCAGTACAGTTGGGAAAGCAGAAACCCGGAAGGAAGTTCCAAAGTCTAGCAGTTTTTGTGAAGAAACTATTGGAGTAGAAGGCTTTCTTACACCTAAGGATCTCTACTGTGAAGGGGTGGGATTTAGTTGCTTGTTGGGTTTGTCGGAGGTATTTACGTCGAGGGGGTACAAGTGCTTGTAGTTCGTCAGAGCATTCACCATTAAAAAATACTTGTAGAAGAGGCAGAGGGATGCAACATTTCGTCGATGGGACAGAGGCTGAAGCTTAGATGACAGGACCTATCAGGTTGACGACTCTCTTTTGAACCTTGCGAGAGACAAGTAGCAGATGCAGCAGCCCAAATGTGACAACAATACTCCATATATGGGCGAATAGTGGCCTTATAGAGGTACAGGATATTTTCAAACATAAGTAGTTTTCTAGCACGGTAGAGAGAGCCCACCTTCTTTGCAGCAGCCTTGGCAATGCTCTCAATATATCCATTCTAGTTTATGTTCCCTGTAAACGTTAGGCCGAGGAGTTTAAAAGAAGTACTTACAGATAATGTGCTGTTGGCCATTGCTATTAATGGTAGAGAAGGTTTTTTTGTAATTATTGAAGGAAACAAGTTTAGTCTTGGCAGCATTGAATGTGACCATCCATTTTTGTCCTCATTCGACTACAGATTGGAGGTCATCATCCAGTGTGTCTGCCATTTCCTTAGATATGTGTTCATTTGTTTTCCCCTCATGCCTGTTATAGAGAGTGGTGTCATCAGCAAATATACCCATCCCAGAAACAATTTTATCGGGGAGGTCATTTATGAATATCAGGAATAATAAAGGTCCGAGGATAGACCCCTGAGTTACTCTCGCATTTATATCATATTGTTTAGATGTATGACCGTTGAGGACAACCTGGATTTTTCTCTTATTTAAGAAGGATTTAATTACATTATGTATTCTTCCAGTGATACCATATGATCTAATATTCCTGAGAAGACCATCGTGCCATACCCTGTCAAAAGCAGATATATCAAGGGCTACCGCTCTACCGTAACCTGTTTTGTTCAGTGAACAATATATGCGTTCAGAGATTATAGTTAGGATATCTGGTGTGGAACGGACTTGCCTAAATCCATATTGATTGTTGGTCAGGAGTTTAGCAGCTGTAAGGTGATGGACTAGAGCTTCATTAATTAAGGACTCAAATATTTTGGCAAAAAGCAGGAAAAGACTAATGGGGCGATAATTTAATGGGTCAATCCTTTCGCCAGAATTCTTGAAAACTGGTGCCACAGAAGTGGTTTTCCAGCAGTCTAGATTCGTTAATGCATTTTTTATAAAGTTTGGAGAGAACTGGAGCAACCTAAGTGGAGTAATTTTTTTAATAGCACAGCTGAGATGAGATCGGGTCCACATCTAGGTTTTTCATGATACCATGTACCTGAGAAGGGGTGATTTTCAAATCGTCTAGTATGCCGTCTGTCTGCAAAGGAAAGCCAGGGAGGGAGTGGTGTGCCAGGTCCAATGTGGAGTATGAGGCAAACTGGCTGGTGAGCTGGTTAGCCTTCTCGGTTGCCGTGCAAACAACCCCATGATCGTTTGATAATTGGGGAATCGTTGACTACTCATTATTTACTATACTGTTGTAGATTTTCCAAAAATCACGATTTCCTAATTTCTGTGCTCAAATGCGTTTTCTGATGGTTTCAGTTTATTCAGTCTTAGCTTTCGCTATTTCTTTTTTACAATTACTTCTAGCTTCTATATACTTTTGTCTGTTTGGACTGGACTTATGTTGGTTGAATCTGCGGTACGTATGCGGCCTTTGAGCAATGGCAGCTGCACAAGTAGAAGTAAACCATTGGGGAAAGTGGGGCTTGCTATAGAATTTCCGTGTGGGAACATGTGCTTCAATTGCAGTTTTGAACCATTCAGTGGTCTCATTTGCACACTGTTCAGTGGGAAGAGAAAAGATATTTCTCCATGGGGCATCTCTGATGAGATCCCTGATGACTTCCCAGTCAGCCTTTTTGTAATACCTCATTGTTTTGAGCAAGGTCTCTTCAGTTTGGGGGTCGAGAATTTAGGGCGATATCTACCATTATCACAGTATGATCAGCATTCCTGAGTGGGCTGTGGGTATTAGTTATACAATCATCGGGATCTGTGGTCAGAAATAGATGTAGAAGTGAGGCATATGCTTTGGGAAACGTGTTGGAAATGTAACTGTCTGTAATAGGGAATGAGAGATAGACAAGCTATGTGTTGTGCTACCAGCTACATCTGTGTAAGTAGAGAATCCAAGTCAGTTACTGTGGTGGACACTGAAGTCACCAAATACATGTACTTGTGCGCTAGTATTGAGAGAGAGTGCTATATCTATGCTGTCAGAGACTTTGTTTATTAGAGTACAGTCTTGGGTTGAGGGGGAGCGGTAGAGAAAATACAAGTAGCTAATATTATGTTGCATGTTTAGCCTGAAGCACATAAAAGCCTGGTCGTCTGATTCTAGTTTTATTTCTCTAGTCAAGGGGAGGGTGTTACTAATATAGACTCCAAGTCCATGCATATGTCTGTCCGAGTCCTTACGGTAGAGTGGGAGATAACCAGGCATGTTAAAGTGGTTAGAGGGAATGGAGGCGTGAAGGTTAGTTTCACTTAATGCTAAGATATTCAGGGTGTTTACTAGGAGAAATGCTTCAACATCATCTTACGCTTGAAATAATATTTTCATTGGTCTGTCATGCTTTAGTTTAAAAAAGCATTTTCGTTTGTCATAGTTATGTCTGAAATATAACTGTCGCCAGTTTTTCATACATAATTTGGAAGTAAATTATCAAAAGCATTTTCCTTTGTCTGTCACACTCAAAAAGAATTCACTGGTCTGTCTTACGATGATTGACAGATCTAAAAACACATCCACACATATTTTTTTATATCCATATAAAACTCATCTTTTATATACTCATATATGCTCATATATGCTCATCCGGCTAAGGATTTTTATCCTGAGCCTTCAAATCAACAGAGATTAGACTATTCCTGTAATGATCCGTTTCGTGTTGATTTTGTGGTGGACAGGCTGTGCAGTTCTAGGTGGTCTAGTCTTTGCTTTCACTATTTGAGAAGCGGTTATATCCTCACCGAAGAATGCCGACGGGACTGTCCAGGCACTTTTTGCAGATCAGAGTGCCCTTCCTCAGAGGCGTTGACTTCTCTATCCTCATCTTTTCCTTACCGTTTCGTCATTTCGCACAGAGCTCGGTATTTGTATACGTGTGTCTACGCTCTCTTACAGTTTGAATAATGATAATAATAATATTAACAATAATAATAATAACAACAACAACAATAATAATAATATTAACAATAATAATAATAATAATAACAACAACAATAATAATATTAATAATAATAATATTAATAATAATAATAATAATAATAATAATATTAATAATAATAATAATAATAATATTAATAATGATAATAATAATAACAACAACTACAACAACAATAATAATAATAATAGTATTAATAATAATAATATTAATAATAATATCAATAATAATAATAATAATAATAATACCAACAACAACAACAACAATAATAATAATAATAATAATAATAATAATATTACGCTGAATAAGTGCGAAGAGAACTGGGACCTTGGGGAGGCTTATTGCCACTGAAATCCCAGCAAAGTCCAATAGCTGCTGCCAACGAAAAATCAATGGCAAGCAGCTGTTGCGATAATGCAAATTTATTTGCAAATGTTATCGAAATAGGTGGAGAGTAGCGGAAACCAGTGAAGACTTGTCACTCGGCTTCCAGGGAACACCACTTGGCTGTTTTCAGGGAAAGATCTCTGAAGACCTATGTGAAAGCTCCTTGTGAGCCAATAATAATAATAATAATAATAATAATAATATTAATAATAACAAAACTCACAGGAAACCGGATATTGATGTGGCTTGCACAAACGACATCAACTTAACAGGCAAGAAGAATGAGAAACTACAGAACTATGAGAAACCGAGGTTGGGTTAGGGTTAGTTTGTGGAATCAGCAAATTTCAAAAATATAAAAAAACTGAGGTTGGGGATGGTTAGTTTGTGGAATCAGCAAATTTAAAAAATATCAAAAAACTGAGGTTGGAGATGGTTGGATTGTGGAATCAGCAAATTTCAAAATTATCAAAAAACTGAGGTTGGAGATGGTTAGTTTGTGGAATCAGCAAATTTCAAAAATATCAAAAAACTGAGGTTGGAGATGGTTAGTTTGTGGAATCAGCAAATTTCAAAAATATCAAAAAACCGAGGTTGGAGATGGTTAGATTGTGGAATCAGCAAATTTCAAAAATATAAAAAAAACTGAGGTTGGAGATGGGTAGATTGTGGAATCAGCAAATTTCCAAAATATCAAAAAACTGAGGTTGGAGATGGTTAGATTGTGGAATCAGCAAATTTCCATCATGTCGATAACGATAATAATGATAGGTGCGCTTGGCTCAATTCAACTTAAGAAACAGCTGAACTCCTTGGGAATCAGATTCAACAGCTGTACTCAAGAAGTTAATTCTGCTTGACTCAGCAAACATCCTACACCAGGTGCTTTCAATCTGATTCTTTCCGACCGCCCCCTTATGATCATACTCCCTATATCATAACAGTAGAAACTTATAAATATATTGCTGCATATTACCTTTCAGTTTTACAACCTTACATACCCCTCCCCCCCAAAAAAAAATTCATGAAAATTACCCACTCCATAGAAAATAGACATCCCACAAACCGTTTAAATAAATTACCACACAGCAACAATACACCCCCTACTTAACCATAATACATATACCTCTTAATCTCAATACTATGTTAAAGACAATATATATTCTTATATATCATACTATATATAATAAGCTTATCTTTATTTATTTAGAATTCAATAAAGCTTCCCCCAACATTCTATAATTCCTCTTAATCTTTTTCATCCGTAATGAACCTTACGCTAGACGCCGCATCTTCCCCATGCTACCTAGCACCTTCTCTACTTTTCTGATGAGAAGCATTAGACTTCGAAATGCGCTGGCATAAAGAGTCCCTTCTATCCCCCAAATTTTGCCTGTATTCCATTATTCAATAAATGATCCATTCTATATATACCAATATATAGTTTTGTGTCTTCATTTCATACTCTTGTTGTCCTATTATATATATATATATATATATAAATCAATATATATATATATAAATCAATATATATATATATAAATCAATATACAGTGATGATCATATTTATTGGCACGGTAAAATAAAAGTAAAATTTTGTCTAATAAATTCTAAAAAAGGGATTAAATTAAAGAAAATAACAAAGTATATTATGTATTTTTAATTGGCCTTTCCGATGCAGCAATCGGATTTTAGAAAAAATAAATAACAAAGGAACAACAAACATAATTGCAAAAAACCCTTGTTCAAAATTATTAGCACGATTTATTTAATAATCAATTGTATAGCCTTTGGCCTTGATTACCTTCCTCAGTCGCTTTTCATAGTTTACAACCAAGTTGTTGCACTCTTCAGTAGCAATTTTAGCCCACTCTTCCTGACAATAATCCTCCAATTGAATAAGATTCTTAGGCTTCCTTTGCATTACCCTCAATTTTAATGTTCTCCATAAATTTTCAATTGGATTAAGGTCTGGGCTTTGTGATGGCCACTCCAAAACATTAATATGATTGTCCTCAAGCCATTTCTTAGTCAGTTTAGCCGAATGCTTTGGGTCATTATCTTGCATGAATCACCAACGACGACCAAGTGAGAGCTCTTTAGCAGAGTCTTTCAGGTTTTCATCCAATATTTTAACATAATCTTCCTTTTTTATGCTACCTGTGACCTTAACAAGTCGCCCTGGTCCAGAGGCAGCAAAGGATCCCCAAAACATCAAACTGCCTCCACCGTGCTTCACTGTGGGTATGGTGTTCTTAGGCAGGAAAGCTTCGCCAGATTTTCTGTAAATATAAGACACTTTATTATGGCCAAATAACTCTATTTTCGTTTCGTCAGTCCATAGAACACGTTTCCAGAATGCAACATCTTTATCAATATGACGTTTTGCAAAGGCTAGCCTTGCTTTCAGGTGCATAGGCTTCAATAAGGGAGTCTTTCTCGGACGACATGCTTTTAAACCAGCTCTCTTCAAAACTCTACCAACTGTATGTCGAGATACATTCACTCCAGAGGTGCTCTGTTCATCAACAATCTCCCCAACAGAGATCCTTGGGTTTTGTTTTACTTGTCGAACAATTTTCCGTTCATCTCTTGGGGAAAGAATCCTTTTTCTCCCTCTACCCTCTAAACTCATAACGTGGCCTTGCGATTTGAACTTGTTTATTATGGCTCTAACAGTGGATTTGGGAAGGTTTAGCTTCTTTGAAATCTTATCATAGCCCTCCCCATTGGTATGGCATGCTACAACAAGCTTCCTGACGTCTTCGCTGTGTTCCTTAGTTTTAACTACCCTGCTGAAATAATGACGTTATTATTTAGAAAGCCATTCTTAACATGAGAATAGGGGTGTTTTGTAACTATTCTGGACTTTCACCTAACAATTTAATAAACAAAAGTTAAACTTAAGCAGACAAGGAACAGTACTGAATCATTAACATTATTTAGAAAGCCATTCTTAACATGGGGAGGAGGATGTTTTCTAACTATTCTGTACTTTCGGTGCTAATGCAGAGAGTGATCCGCGCTATTTTTTAAATCGTATTTCCACGTTTAATTAAAGTTTCATGATATGTTTTTTATTCAATTGTAAGGTCAAAGTACAGAATAGGTACAAAAACCCCTCCCCTCCCCTCCTCATGTTAAGAATGGCTTTTTAAATAATAAGGTTATTATTTCAGCACGGATCACTCTCTGCATGAATACCGATTAATGTTTTGTTGTTTGCTTTTTTTTTCCCATTTTTTTTTTGTTTTTTTTAAGAAAAACCTTTTTTAACAAAAATTGAGAGTACACGTTCTTTTTTTTTTTTTTACAGAAGTTGTTTTTATATAAGAAAATATGAATGCTTTTTCTTTATTAAAAAAATTGGGTACTCGTGCCGTGCACTTATTTGATCCGTGCTGAAATAATAACGTTATTATTTTAAAAAAAAACATCCTTAACATGGGGAGAAGAGGGTGTTTTGTACCTATTCTGTACTTTAACCTTACAATTGAATAAAAAAAACGGTAAATATTTTAGATTAGGTCCACCTCCACAATTTTCTTTTAAATGACGATTTTTGTAGGTTTTCGACTATGCTGAATACGGAAATCGCATTGAAATTTTGCAGAAATAAGTAGTTATCGAGATATAAAAAGTTGTATAAGGCATTGTAATCTCTGGCGTCCATCTTTTTTACACGCTTGCGCGCGTCGTAAACAAATCTACGCGCGTAACAAAGACGGCCGCCAAAGAATACAATGCATAAAACAACAATTTATATCTCGATAACTACTTATTTCTGCAAAATTTCAATGTGATTTCCGTATGCAGCATAGTCGGAAACCTTTGAAAGTCGTCATTTAAAAGAAAATTGTGGAGGTGGACCTAATCTAAAAAATACCAAAAAAACATAAAACTTTAATTAAACTTGGAAATACGATTTAAAAAAATAGCGCAGATCAGTAAGTGCATTAATCGACTAACGTGATCTTATTGCCAAACTAGCGGGGGTACCCAGCGTTGCCCGAGTGTTTGTTTCCGGGACGGGGGGGGGGGGGAATTTAAAAAAATGTTATGTATGGTAGGTAAGTAGGAAGGATCAAACCCGGAGTCATGAGTAAAAGTAGGAAAATAAAGTGTGAAAAAAAACAAAAAAAACATCTGCAACGTTAACAGTTCGGCCACCAAGAAAAGTCCATTCCAGTTGTTTAGGAAAAAAAAAAAAAAAAAAAAAACACTACGGTAGGTCGGCGCGAACGTGAAAATATAATGTGAATTGTCCAGCACGCTAACCACTACGCCACAGAGCACTGCAGCTTAGTTTAGTGATTTTAAATAACTTCACATGAAAGAACTACGAAGCCAAACCGATGCTCTCTTCTCAACTGTTCCTTGTGAACGATCCCCAAACGGTGTTAAGTGGTGGCAGGGGGAGGAGGAATTTATTAGAGAGAAAATATTTTACCACTTCCATTGATCTTA
This sequence comes from Euprymna scolopes, assembly GCF_053919585.1. Taxonomy (NCBI): domain Eukaryota; kingdom Metazoa; phylum Mollusca; class Cephalopoda; order Sepiida; family Sepiolidae; genus Euprymna; species Euprymna scolopes. The sequence continues at coordinate 172,468,092 of NC_136488.1, read as the reverse complement.
ACCGATTTTGGCCGTGACTTCTCAGCAGAAAAAGTATAGAAATCTAAGATTATCGAGGAATTTGAGAAATAATAAGCCTATAACACACCTCAGATATTGTTCTGCCGTTTGTGCATATTATATTTGCATGAAATATCTTGATTTTTAATCCTATTAATGTCAAAATCAGACGGGAAAAAATGAGTTCATTTTATTTATTGCCAAATAAGCTCCGGCTACAATGTTGAATGCGCCGTTCACATTGTTTTTTGGGTTTTTTTTAAAGTTAAATTCAACTTTCACAATATCTTTTTATTTTTTTATAATTTCACAATATCTTTTTTAATAATAAATTGTTAGTTAAAAGCACAGAATAGTTATAAAACACCATCCCCTCTCTATGGTAAGAATGGCTGACAAAAATATTAGGTACTCATGTAGAGAGTGATCCGTGCTGAAATAATAACGTTATTATTTAAAAAACATTCTTAACATAGGGAGGGGAGGGTGTTTTGTACCTATTCTGTACTTTAACCTTACAATTGAATAAAAAAACATATCATGATACTTTAATTAAACTTGGAAATACGATTTTAAAAATAGCGCGGATCAGTAAGTTCATTAGCACCAGAAATTGTTAGGTGAAATACAGAAAAGTTTCTACCAAGAAAACCATTATTTTTTTTTTCTATTCTTACCAAGGGGAGGGGATGGTGTTTTGTTACTATTCTGTGCTTTCAACTAACAATTTATTAAAAAAACAAAAGGTAAATTTTCACATTAGGTCCACCTCCACAATTTTTAACATGGGGAGAATGGTGGTATTTATTCCAAAAGCCGTTTTTAAAAGACGAAAGACAGGTAAAAGGTTAAAACACGTGGTTAGGGTATTGTTTATTCCGAAAGCCGTTCTTAATATGGGGAGGTTGGGAGTGTTTATTTATGGCCGTCAGTGAATTATAGTGCATAGTACAGGTCTTTATATCTCGAAAACTAATTGCCTCTGCAAATTTTAAATGAGATTTTCTCATTCAGCATAGTCGAAAATTGTGGAGGTGGACCTAATGTAAAAAAAATACCCTCCCCCAAAAAAGATATTGTGAAATTTAAATTTAAGCGCGGTACTAAAAATAAAATTAGACAGAAAAATACACCTTTGGGTTTGTACTTGCACAAAGACTTGAAAAAGTTGTCAACAAAAACAAATATATAACAAGTAAATATTTCCAAAGGCAAGATAAGTTACTTTTCTACTTAATTAGATAATTTTTAGTGTTTTTATTGGGTTTGTACTACTGTACATATAGATTCGAAAAAGTTGTCAAAAAATAAATGTATAACAAATATTATCAAAGGCAAGATATGTTACTTTATTACCAAAATGGATAATTTTTTAGTTTTTTAATGTAAAATGTTTATTCAGCTCGAAAAACACAGCGTTTACTGCTATATTTGGAAATTACAAATGGCGGCAGACTGTATTAAACACATTAGGTTTGGGAAAATGAGTTAAAACTAAAAAAATATACAAAATACTGTTAAAAACCACCGTATACATATCAGCCTATGTCACGGTAACATATATTGAGTGAGTTTCTGACAGTATGTTGTATAGTTTTTTTTAATTTGAACTCATTTTCCCAAACTTAACGTGTTCAACACAGTCTGCCGCCATTTGTATCTTTCAAATATACAGATAAACACTACATGTTTTCGAACCGATTAAACATTTTAAACTAAATAAAAACACTAAAATCTTATCCAGTTAGGTAGAAAAGTAACTTATCTTGCCTTTGATAACATTTATTTGTTATATTTATTTTTCAACATTTTTTTCGTTTCTGTGTCCTGTGTTTAGTAATACAAACCCGTTTTATTTACTATAATGTTTAGTCGGCTCGAAAAACAGTGTTTATCAGTGTATTTGAAAAATACAAATGGTGACGGACACTGTTGATGATGTTAAGTTTGAGAAAATGATTTAAAACTAAAATAACTATAAAAAATACTATCAGAAACACACCGAATATGCCAGCCTATGTCACAATAACATATAATTAGTAGGTGTCTGACACTGTTTTGTATAGTTTTTAACTGATTTTCCCAAACTTAACGTATTCAACAGAGTCCGCGACCAGTCATCTTTTTCAAATACAAAGATAAACACTGAGTTTTTTGAGCCGATTAAACATTTTATATTAAATAAAAACACTAAAAAATTATCCAGTTAGATAGAAACGTAATTTACCTTACCTTTGCTTTCATTTATTCGTTTTTGGACAACTTTTTCGAATCTGTGTATAGTAAAACTATATAATTACTGCTTACAACAGCACGTTTGTCAAAGTCAAGTAAATATCTGACGAAGAGATCTTTCTCGAAATATAATAACTATATAGTTACTGCTTACAACAGCACGTTTGTCAAAGTCAAGTAAATATCTGACGAAGAGATCTTTTTCAAAATATTATATTACACGGACATACCACCGGACCGACTTTCCCAGGTGACCACTGTGTAAATATAAATATACTGCGTATATGAAATATGAATATGTACACATGTATTTATAAGTTGTATTAATAAATTTCTCACCTGCTTCAGCTTGTGTCTTTCCGTTACTTTAGCATTGTACCGCCTTCTACAATTCTATTTAACTACATATTATACAATGCTTCAAGCAAACTACACCCACCTCTTTTATATATATATATATATATATATATATATATATATATATATATATATATATATATATATGTATGTTTTATTTTTTTATTACCGTTTTATCTGTTTGGCTACATATGTTTCAGATGTTGGACCATATATAGCCAAACAGATAAAACGGTAATAAAAAAATAAAACACATATTTGCTCTGCAATAGTATTGAGCACTCTCTTCAAGTTTTGACTTATTACCAGTTTTGTGTGTGTGTGTGTGTGTGTGTGTGTGTGTGTGTGTGTTTGTGTGTGTGAATAAGAGCTTACTTATAAAGATAAAAGAAAGATTCAAAAGTGAAAAAAAGAGAAAGAAGTGGATAAAGATTGACAAGGCATCTGGTGTCGCTAACCTTAACGAACAAACAAAAAAAAAACAATTACAGATGAAGATTGTGTTCACTTCATCTGTTCTTTTTTTACAAAAGGTCATTTTAACATCCACCCAATTCTTCTTTCTTTCTATCCATTTACACGTCTGCGCCCCAACTGAACCATATTACTTTACTTTTATTTTATTTTCTTAAATCGTTATCAATATTACTATTAACTACATCAATTATACTGTTACGGAAATTAATGAAAAATAATTTATTTCGATTTACGTATTCAATTGTAACTTATTTGTAAACAACAAAAAAAAAAAAAAAAAAAAGCTTCTTTCTTAGAACTGCACGTATGTGGAACTCTGCCGCTTGCCTTTAAATTCCACTCCACTAAGTATGGAATTAATAGCACAAGAGCAATTAGCCAATACCACGCTTCCAGCTATAATGGACAAAACTTCACTGAAGCTGAAAAAAATGCCGATACCGTTCGGAACAACAACTTTCTATTGTGATGTTTCACAAAAACACCCTCACCCTTATATTTCACCCAGCCTCAGATGACAAGTTTTCCAGCCCTTCCACAATTTGTCCGACTTGGTTTGACCCTTGCCCGATTCAAAAATACATGCCCACATCCTTACTATAGCCGATAGATTCAGCAGATGGCCGACAGCAATACCAGTGTAAGACACATCAGCCGCAACAATAGCCAGAGCGATTTTACAAGATTGGATAGCAATTTGTGCCCTCCGTAATCACAACAGACAGGGGCTCACAGTTCCAATCAACTCTTTTCACTGAATTCAACCATTTGTTGGGAACAAGGCACATTAAGACTACTGCCTACCACTCTTGTGCAAACGGTATGGTGGAACGATTTTATAGACAATTAAAAGTATCTTTGGCTATGAACGAAAACAAAACGGACTGGTCAGACAATTTGCCACTCATTCTCCTAGCAATTCGCAACACTGTGAAGGAAGATTTGCAGAGCACACCTGCAGAATCAGTTTTCGGATCAGCACTGATTTTACCGGGACAATTCTGCGAAAACAATACAGACATTTCCCCAACGACAACTTTTGTGACGGATTTAAAACATAAAATGTCACAATTAAAATTCACTCCAACCAAAAAGCCAGACACGAACATTTTCGTTCCACGCAATATTCACACCTGTAAATACGTTTTTATCAGGAACGATGCAGTCAAAAAACCACTCTGTCCAAATTATTCCGGACCTTATTTAGTTCTCGACAGAAATGAAAAGTATTTTACGATATTAAAAAGAGAAAAAAAAAGACACTATAGCAATAGACAGACTTAAACCTGCATCCATAGACGAACAATTACACGTTTCTCCTAGTCCAATACAAGAACATACACACTCAGAAACGGACAAAGAAATTGCAAAAAACAACACACCACAAACAACAACAAAAACTGGTCAAAAAGTTCATTGGCCAAAACATTTCAAACAATATATAACTTATTAAAAAAAGAAATTAAAAAAAAATATACATAAAAAACAAAAATGAAATACGTTTCTCTTGTATATATATATTTTTTTCTCCCCAGGAGGGGGAGTCTTGTTCGAACATGTTTTCTCTTACATACACACACCCACATGTACGCACGCACATACGCACAGACACGTACATATATTCACGTTCACGTATATACACTCATATTCATCTGCATACACACACATGCTAACGTACACACATGTACGCACACATACACGCACATGTACACACACATGGGAAACGTCACTTCCCTTGAAAGGAAATCTAGACATGCTCAATCAGAACACTTTCCTTTTGCCTTGGTTCGTCAACCAGACAAGTTCACGTCCACAGCTCTTGGCTTGAAGGCTTTTCCACGTGGACGACTGCTATCACGCACGCATGGCTTTACTGAGGTTAACCCCCTCTCTTTTTCTCTTTCTATATGCTGGACTGCCATTTCTCGTTCCTCTACTTCATTCCTTTCTTTTCTATGCACGTAGTTGTCAACGACTGAATGAACACTTGTTCCACCTAAACCCTTTATTTTCGATAGAAAATAAACGACATGTTTACTTTATCCAGCAATTGAGTTTTGTTTCCTTCTTTCCATTCGTTTCATTATTTTCTTTTGTAGCGAGTTAGGATTATTATATCGTGGCCCGCAACAGATTTTTCTTTTGTATGAAAACAGCCTCGTCTTTGAATACGACATTCAGATGTTAAATAGAGTGGTCCATATTAGAAGATAGAATATATAAGAGGAGGGTTCATACCTTTCTTTATATAGGCCGAATACAAAATACAGACAGAGTACAAAATAGACTTCGTGGCTTGGTGGGGGGTGCCCTTTTCTCTACCCTGCAACCTCTCTCCCACAGAAGAGACGTTGCGAGCCTATCCTTGTTTTATCGTTATTTCCATGGCAGGTGCTCGTCTGAACTCCAATCTCTGGTCCCCACTCGCCAATCTTTCACGAAAAACACCCGTCTAGCCGAATCCACTATGAAAATTTTTCCCCACTCTTTATCTCTGCCTAAATCAAAACGTGAATTCCATGAACAAAGCTTCTTTCTTAGAACTGCACGCCTATGGAACTCTGTTCCGTCTGCCTGCTTCCCACCTGACTACAACTTGGATGTGTTCAAGTCCAACGTTAACAAATTCCTAATGAACCGCCTCCTTAAGTAAACACTTCATCAAATCTCCACACTAACGTAATGTACTTGCAATAACCCTTATCCCTGAGTGGCTTCCGGGCCTTGATAAGTGGTGACCTCTGTGTAAAAAAAAAAAAAAAAAAAAAAAAAAAAAAAGGCCGGCGTCTTCTTCGGTGTCGATCACAGGTGTTGGGTATGAAATGAAGTATACGCGTACGACAGTTTACAATATAAAAGGAAACATATTGGAATTTTGATGAGTGTCTGTCTCGAAGGGACCATACGTACAACCGTTTATAGTTTATATATATTTTTATTCCTTGCCTCATCTTTCCCCGGGAGACTGCCTTATGTGTCTACATCTTTTTTTGTCTTTCAGCTTCCGCTTCTAGAGTTAGTGAGGAGCAGGCTCTATCGCGTCCCAATAGTTTGCCGAAAACTCCTAGACTGTTCTAAAACTTCTTGTGTTCTCATTTCTGGTAAGGTAGCCGATTAAAGAACACGTCTCCTTAACGTGCCCTGCGGTCATCTATCTAAATGTGGTGTGATCAATGTTATTTATCAATTATTGTTTCGAATTTCTAAATTCCTATTTTTATAGCTAACTACAGCTAAATCTCTAAACATATCACTTAACTATTTACGTAATTAACTTTCAGCTAAACATTTTTTACAAAAACAATATTTCCCTTCTTAGCCTAGCAAGGTCACTGGTGTTGTCCGGAATCAGTGTTTCCGTGGAAACTTTGTATAACACAGGAAGTTGAGTAAATCGTATGTGGTTGGACCGATTTTACTATTTAGAGACGACAAATTAAGGTACGACAAATTAGGGCACAGCACATAGTTTCTGCAACTAGTATTCACTAAAAATGATTGTACAAATGTAAATATTTCTGCAGACTTAGAGGGATTATTCGAAAAACATACGAATGAAGCATAAAAAAGATGTTCCTTTATTTAAAAGAAAGTTGATTATTTTTTTAATCATAAAGATTTTTTTTAAGTAAGTGTTTTTTCAATTGTCTGTTTACCAAAGAAAAAATAAATAAAATAAATAAATAAAATAAAATAAATAAAATAAATAAATTAATTAAATAAATAAAGCAAATAAAAATAAATAAATAAATTAAATAAATTAAATAAATAAAAAATAAATTAATTAATTAAATAAAAAATAAAAAAAATAAAAAAAATAAATAAAACATAAATTAATCAAAAATAAATAAAATAAATAAATAAATCAAATAAATAAATAAATAAAATAAATAAATAAAAATAAATAAATAAATAAATAAATAAAAAATAAATAAATAAAATAAATAAATAAATAAAAAATAAATATAAAATAAAATAAATAAATTAATAAATAAATAAAAATAAATAAATAAAATAAGTCAAATAAATAAATAAATAAATAAATAAAATGAATAAATAAATAAATAATAACAATGAAAAGTAAAATATGTCAAAAAATTATTTTATTCCCACAAATCTCGCCCGTCAGACTGAAAAAAAAAGAAGAAAAAAAACAGCATGCCAGTCCATCTTTTTTTTCCTGACACAAGAATCCCAGGTTGCTTATATGACGTGCCTAAATATCACAAGAAAAAAAAGTCACTGTGTACCATTTGCGTTGCCGCCCCTTAATTTGTCGTACATAAATAGTGCATCTCATGGATTGACTTACTTCTTCAAAATACGACAGAGAGACACATTTCTTTCGGTTTTGTATTACAATTCACAGAGGTAAGAAAAAATTGTCAAAAAACAAATATATTAAAATAAATGTTATCAAAGGCATAAGTTACCTTTCTGCATAGCTGGATGAGTTTTTAGTGTTTTTATTTAATTTAAAATGTTTATTCGGTTCGAAAAACATGTAACATCGAGCGCTACCGAAGAACAAGAAAAAATGTCATTGAAGTCTCGACAAAGACTTCAAAATAAGAAATAAAAAAAATGGTGGTAGAATAGACTTCGTGGCTTAGTGGGGGATACCCTTTTCTCTTCCCTGCAACCTCTCTCCCACAGAAGAGACGTTGCGAGCCTATCCTTGTTTTATCGTTATTTTCATGGCAGGTGCTCGTCTGAACTCCAATCCCTGGTCCCCCCTCGCCAATCTTTCACGAAAAACACCCGTCTAGCTGAATCCACTGTGAAAAATTTCCCCCACTCTATATCTGTGCCTAAATCAAAACGCGGATTCCATGAACAAAGCTTCTTTCTTAGAACTGCACGCCTGTGGAACTCTGTTCGGTCTGCCTGCTTCCCTCCGGACTACAACTTGGATGTGTTCAAATCCAACGTTAACAAATTCCTAATGAACCGCCCCCTTAAGTAAACACTTCATCAAATCTCCACACTAACGTAATGTACTTGCAATAACCCTTATTCCTGAGTGGCTTCCGGGCCTTGATAAGTGGTGATCCAAAAAAAAAAAACAAGAAAAGAAACCTGCTGTTGCATTTATGCGGCGAGTTTCTAACACCATTTTGCTTTATTTCTTTTTTTAAGTGATTATCGAGACTTCAAAGGTGTAAAGAGAAATCGTGGCTATTTTTTCTTGTTCTCCGGTAGCGCTCGTTTTTCGAGCCAAATAAACATTTTACATTAAATAAAAACACTACTTATTCAGTTAGATAGAAAAGTAACTGATATTGCATTCAACAACATTTATTTGTTATATATTTGTGTTTTGATAACTTTTTCGTACCTCAGTGGATTGTCATACAAACCCTCCCTTTCTTTGGATGATTACCACAAAACACAGAACAATTGACGCACACACACACAACTCGGCTTTATTCATATAAAGATGAAGAAAGAAAGAAATATGGAGGCCAAGTTTCTATTGATTACGACGGTAAACGAACGAGACATATTCATCTAATGCTAAACATGCTTCTCCTCTTTTCCCAACTCTACCTTTGTTTGCTCTCCCCTATCATATTTGTTTACAAAAAGCGATTCTCTCTGCGTTCCAGCGACACCAGATCGACCAGCCGCACCTCTGTAATAAAATTTACCAAATTCCGTGATTCCATTCATTCTAGCTGTGGCCCAAAGCGACCAATCAGCGTTGAGTACGTCTGTCTGCTAGTCGACGAAATCAGACGAACGTTTGAACGGAAGAAATGGATTCCAGCCGTCAACATTCTCCATCCCAAACTCGCCAATCTTGTATTTTTTTCTTTTTTTTTTTTTTTTTTTCAAACTCTAAGAAGCAGAGCGAAGAGGGTGGAATCAAAGAAGAGGAAGAGAGTGAGATGTTCGAGTTCTACGGAATATAAAGAAAATAAATGAAAAGTCTTGAATGCGATAAAATATATATGCGTAGTCGATTTAATCGAGACATTTAAAGTTATGTTTAGTAACTCCAATCTAAATTAATGGGTGCTTGTTCAGAATTGTACCTATATAAAAAAATACAAATAAAATATAATCTGTATGATGTGCGTACCTGTGACGGAAAGAAAATATCGTATTTAAAAAAATTACCAAAATTGGTCAAATTTGATTTTTTTAAATTGCGTTTTCACCCCAAAAAGCCATTTTGATGTAGGAGGTTACTATTGGGGACACAAGTTGCAGGGATACTATGAAGGGAGTTCAGCAGCAAGATGTCTGTTTACATTAGAATTGAACTTCTGCATGTCAGTACAGTCGGGAAAGCAGGAACCCGGAAGGGAATTCCAAAGTCTAGCTGTTCTGGGAAAGAAACTATTTGAGTAGAAGAGTTTTTTTTTGCATCTGGGGATCTTTACTGTGAAGGGGTGGGATTTTGCTGTTTGTCGGGTTTGTCGGAGGTATTTATGTCGAGGGGGTACAAAGGCTTGCTGTTCGTCGGGCCTTCTACCATTAAAATACTTGTAGAGCAGGCAGAGGGATGCAACATTTCGTCGGTGGGAGAGAGGCTTAAGCCTAGCTGACAGTTCGGGACCTAGTAGGTTGGCGACTCTCTTTGGAATCCTGCCTTGCAGTGAGAGACTATTGTTATATAGTCACGTGGGAGATATATATTAGAAAAAATGTCATATGTTGTATGTGAATATATTCTATAACGGCGTACATGTTTAATAGTTGGGTTTATCTTTTTTTCTGTATATTCGTGTACGTGTAAATGCGTGTATGTATATACGTCGTATCATTTAGTTGATCGTCTAGCGTGTCTATTTTAACATTTATGCAACAGTTCTAACAGGAAACGATTGACGTGGACGTATCGAAACAGTTGTAGACAAACAGTTCTTTTTTAACAGATGTAAATAACATAACACATACATGAATTATTTTCTACGCATATGTAATTAGAATGCGTTAAATAAATTAATTTAAAGAAAAGGTATAAACAGTTGGTTAAAGCTAAAAGAGAAAAAATAAATAAATAAAAACAATAAAAACAATAAAAAGATAATAGAAACAGCTCGCATGGAAGCAAAGAGTTAAAGACAATATATGCGCATATAATTAAAATACATAAAATAGTCTAATTTAAAAAGCAGTTGCCATTTTGGTAAGATTAGGATTTGTTAAGTCACTTAGCTGTTTTTTTCTTTGCCCACTACATTTTGTCGCGGCAGTCAGCGAGCGTAACCAAGTTCTTAGTGGGAAGGTACCGTCGGTGGGGGCTTCACTTTCTTTCCTCGGATTTTGCATCTATTTATAGAGCGCACATGTGTATGATAATTTTACTTTTTTTTTTTTTTTTTTTAGGTTAAGGTTCTGTCTTCTATAGTAGAAAGAAAGGTATTCCTAGCTCTGTTCTGTATTTTTGTATAAACTATTCGTTTCCGAGTAAGTTCTGTCCACAAAACGGCTCGCATGGAACTAAAATGTTAAAGACCAAAAAAAAAAAAAATTATTTATGAACATTTATTCTCATGATCTGGCCGGCATTTTCAGAGATTACACGTTCTTTACATCATGGCAGTCCGAAGTGACGCCGCTTTCCACATCATCTTGAGTCGTCCGTTCTCTCTGATGTCCAGCTAACGACTGTCTAAAATCTCCCCAAATCTACATACATCACATGTTTCTTTACGTCACATCATTACGTGTCTCAGACCAACCTGATGTCGCCAATCTAGTTATTTGTTTATACAAACCCAAAATTAACGTTTACATCTATTTTCTATCTTCACATTCCTTTTGCAATTTATTATATGTCATTCATTTTTTCCCCAATTTAATTGTATATTTTTCTAATCATAATAATTGATCCAGCGACCAGCCGTCTCTCAAATCAATCAATTAATAATAATAATAATAATAATAATAATAATAATAATAATAATAATAATAATAATAATAATAATAATAATGTCTTCACCCTTGGCCCTGCTTGCCACAGTCAACACAGACACTACACTATGATCACAGCCCAAAGGGTCATAACATTACACTAGTAGCAAATGCACCAGTCTACATGTGACAACAATACTCCATACATGGACGAATGGTAGATACTTTCAGGCGTAAATAATTTTCTAGAATGGTAGAGAGAGCCCACCTTTCTCGCATCAGCCGCGGCAATGTCCTCGACGTATCTGTTCCAGCTTTTTTTGCTTTTTTTTTTCTTAAATAAAATAACTTTTAAGCGAATTTCAGTCTCTCCCCTCTCCACGTTAATAATGGATTTTTAAAATCGCACAAGTTTTAATTATTTGGAGTTCTCTCTATTGTTTTTTAGCATGCTTTAAAGATGGCGCGGCGATATCGTCGCTATTCGTTTAGCCATAAAATTTGATTTTCTTATTTACAAATTAAATTTGATCAATTTACGTGATTTTTGTTGTGCGATATTTTCTTTTCTTTATAAGTACGTACATCGTACAGAGTTTTCATTATATTTTTTCTTTTTAATATAGGAAGAATTCTGACCATACACTAATAAATGTCGATCTATGGGTTCAATTCAAATAAAGCTGCTTCTGCAGTGTTGTATACATATGAAATATTTTTGTCTTTAATTTAAAAGAGTAACATATAAGGGGGAGATAATTCAAACTGTATTGGGGAAATGGATGAAAGGGGGGATAATGAAATAAAATTTGTAGAATCTGATTTCTCCAAATATGGAAGTAGACGATAGTGCAAAACATGTTTCGTACAGTTACTATTTATTTGTGAAAAGAACATTTAACATCAAATGTGACACAAGGCCGAAAAGGGTGGTTGGGAGTTAATGTTGACCTAGCTAACATATTATTAACTTAACTTTCACAGGAAACATGAGTCGGAAAAATTACATCGCGGGCATTGCCAGGGCCGCTGCAAGGAAGCCGGGCTCTCTCTACCATGCTAGAAAACTACTAACACCTGAAAGTATCCTGTACCTCTATAAGGCAACCATTCGCCCATGTATGGAGTATTGCTGTCATATTTGGGCTGGTGCATCGGCTACTAGTCTCTTGCTCCTTGACAAGGTTCAAAAGAGAGTCGCCAATCTGATAGGCCCTAAACTGGCATCTAAGCTTCAGCCTCTGTCCCATCAGCGAAACGTTGCATCCCTCTGCCTGTTCTACAAGTATTATAATGGTGAATGATCTGATGAACTGCAAGCACTTGTGCCCCCACGACGTGAACACTCTCGACAAACCCGACAGCCAGCAAAATCCCACCCCACACTGTAAAGATCCCTAGATGTAAAAGATCTTTCTATTCCAGTAGTTTCTTCCCTAGAACCGCTAGACTTTGGAATTCCATTCCAGGTCACTGCTTCCTCAACTGTACTGACGTGCAGAAGTTCAAGTGCAACGTGAACCAACATCTTGCTGCCCAAATCTCTACATAGTACCCCAGTAGTTGTTACCCCTGATAGTAGCCCCTACACCAAAGTGGCCATTTGCCTTGTTTTGGGTGTAAATGTGATTAAAAAAAAACAAACAAAAAAAACTAGACGCTCACGATAAAGCAGATTCACTCAATGAAAATCATAACTAAAACCCGAAATGATAATATATATAAATGATATGAGGAGTTGGGGATAAAAAAATACATAAAAACGAATGATATATTTACAATACAATTGTTTGTTAATAAAAGACCCCCACTAAAAATGTGGCAGAGAAGTAGTTTTGTCAGTTGAAAAGGGCGTAGGTCTCCACGAAAGCTAACTTTATTAAAACACCTCGAAAATGAGCCTGCATCATTGACAAAACACCCGATCCGTCGCCTAAATGGGGTCGGGGTGAGGATTATCGAACCAAAAAAAAAGGAGGGAAAAACACGGGGGGGGGGGTAAAACTAAAAGGGGGCTGGATCAGGCTGTCTGAAGACAAACACAGTATCACACACAGTATATTGGGCCTTTTGACTACAATCACAGTGTAGTATCTGTGTTATGTTGTGGCGGATAATGCTAAGATTTGAATGATTATTATTATTAATTTGTTAATTGTTATGTAGAAAAAGATATGCGGAGAGACTGTTTTGAAAGAAGGGAATATTTGGCTAAAATATTTATGTTAAAATCTGACGGATGTTGACTTAGATTCAGATTTATAAACAATAAAATATTACAGAGATATTTATGTAATAAAATAGATTTAGGAATTCAATTTTAAAAACAACTAACGAGGTTACCCGGCGTTGCCCGGGTGTGTGTAGGTAGTGTAGTAAGAAACCCCGGGGGTGTAAAAAGTGGTAGTTATGGGGGAGGGGGGGCAAAACAACAGTAGGCAGAAACGATTTAACTGTTTAGAATGAGACTAAATAAGGAAAACCAAAAACCAAGTCGTTACTGCTTCACAATGAAATGTTTGAGAGCCACAACCTAAGGTTAATAGTCCGTTATCAAGCGGCCATTCTGTGCTTATGTGTCATGTTTAGTGAACTTGTCCCGAATTAAAGACTATTACCTTGTCCATGTTACGTGAATTGTTTGAACATTGTAAACACGCATCCACAACGAACGTTTATCAGCACTAGACGACATAAACTTCTTTTCATACCTACGTTTATAATATACTCGATGTGCATAAAGCACGTATATGTATACACGCTATATATGCAACATACATGAGAATATCCAAGAACATCCAAGCTCCAACATGCAAGCTACAATGCGGCAATATACCAGTTAAACAAGTTGATAAATTCAAGTATCTCGGCTACTACATCACTTCTGCTTGAAGGTGCACTACTGAAATACAAAGTCGCATAGCCGCAGCCAAAGTCACCTTCAAGAGATTGTCATCAATCATGACGAACAGAAACATTAAAATAGACACCCAAATTCAGAATACTACGAACGTATGTAAGGTCTGTTCTATTATATGGTTGTGAGTGCTGGACAATCACCAACAGCACGAGGAAAAGACTAGAGGCATCTGGACTTGGTACGCGAGGAGAATTTTGAAGATATCCTGGACAGAAAAGAAAACAAACCAAGAGAAATGATAAACACAGAAAAGGTCTCTAATAAGCGGAATAGAACAGATTAGTTTGACAGGAAAGATCGTAGGTAGATGAAGCAGAGGACGGCAGCGAGAAACATACGTCGACAGTCTGAATACCTGGGCGACATAAAAAAATTATGAGCAACAATGAATTCATGAATGCAGAGAGAGAGAGAGAGAGAGAGAGAGAGAGAGAGAGAGAGAGAGAGAGAAGAGCTATAGCCGTCAATGCATGTACCAGGCAGGACACCACTTGATGACGATGACAATGATGATGATGATGTACAGCCCCCATTAAACAATGTTCAATTTGGTAACCGGTAATACAACGACAGCTTCTTCTCATGCCCTCGATGCTCTAAAGTGATCTTAGATCAGCTGATGACCATAAAAATGAACATAAAAATAAACAATTCTTATTTAACCCAGACTAATAAGCTATATGACTGTCAAGTCTGCTCAAAGATTTGCAATTTGTTAATAAGCCTTATGTTCAATTAATTTAGTAGTTAACTTACTGAAAATAGTAAATATTGATTTTTTTTTAGTTTTAAATAAATCTCTTTGATCGATTTATGTGATTTTTGGAATATGGCATTTTCGTTCTGTAACGAGTACGTACATCATAGAGACTTTTCTTTATTTTGTTTATTTTTAATTACAACCATAAGTGTTAATCTGAATAAGCACCCAAATTTTTGCCTCGTATGTTTTAATACAAACATGTTGAGTATCAATGTTTTTCACTTCAACGTTACGTTAGTGGTAACCTCACTTCTAAATCTTATTCTTTCTCCATTGAACGAGCCACTTTGTTGGTTCTCACAATTTTCGTTTTTTGATTTTGCACCAGGTATGGTGGTTTATGATGGACAAACTGAACCACTGTTAAGTTGAAGTCTAATATTCTTGTCCCCCATTTTCATCGACACTTCTGTACATTTTCGTCCTCTGCTCGAGTCCTTGTTGTTTTTATGTAGCTTCTGCGGGGTCCTTTTGCTCTACAATGTGAGGCTTTGTGTCCGTTGGGTCGACACCAATCACATTTCCGGTATAGCCAATCCTTCTGTCAGTGGCAGGGATCCTTGGCATGGGTAACGGGGTAACTTAAGCTTCTTTTGAGATTTTTTTCCGAAGGGTTATGTTTGACTTTTGCTAGACTGTTTGTAAAGTAAGATTTTTTGTTACTTCGTACCTTTCTAATGTGTGCTACACCTGCCTCTTCTATATTTTTGACGTCTTGCTTCCCGAGATGATTCTTTTGGCATTCCTCAGCCATTGTTGAAGGGTTATATTTGGTTCCTTTTCCAATCTGTCCGGTGTCTGAGTTCAGCCTCCTTGGTTGACACTAAGCCTTGAATAAAAATCAGGACCTTAAAGTTGTCGGCCGTCCATGAGGCTAGTGCGAAGTCGTCACAGTGTCTGTTTACGACTGAAGCAAATGTGGTGTAATCTTGGTCTTCTTTGCGTGTCAGATTGATGCATTTCCATCTTTTATGGAATAAGCTGATTTTTGGACAGTATAATTCCATCAAAGATTTCACTGTCTCGTCGAAGAATAATTCGCTCGTCTGTTCAGGGACGATGTAGTTCACAAACTTATCTTCCGCAGCCCCTAATTTTTGTAATAAAAGACGAACGTTCATCTGCTCGCCTCATGACTTAAAATCAATCCTGAATACGTTACCCAATCTGCAAAAATAGGCTTCAAAATCCACTCTTTTTCAGGACGATAGTCAAATGTTTCTAATGCTGACCAGATCGCAGTTTGGGAAAAACATTTTTTCTTTGCATGTGTCTGCCTTTCCAGTATTTTCTCCTGTAATTGTCTTCTTTCCTCTTTTCTTTCTCTTCTTTTCGCTACCCCTTCTCTTTTTCTTCTTCGCTTTCTCTTTATTTTTCTTTTCTTTCTCTTTCTTCTTCTTTTCTTTGTTTCTGTAATTCTAAAGTCTGAATCTGCTGTAAACGTATCATTTCAACCAGCTGCCCTGAAAACTCTTCCATTTAAAAAAAAAAAATACGTAGAATCACCAGGCAAATCTGTGTCAAAGAAAGGATAATCAGAAAAAAAAAACGCGACTTTACGGGGGGGGGGGGAGTCACGTAGTTTCAACAGAAAAACAGTTCAATTTGCCACTGAGAACAAAAGATACCGAGACTTTATTTTCTCAAGAAGCAAAAAAATACAAAAATTTTGAGTCTAGGACAATTTGGAATATTAAAACGAATTGGAATCCCTTTTCGTAGCAAAAATGTAGTCCAGTATTCACGTTGTTGTCTTTCAATGGAATGAATGCGGTTTCGATCCTTCACTTTTTTTCTGTTTTCGTTGTTTTTCCGAGAAAACGAAAGTCATGCAAACTATCAACAGACAACCTTTTTAGGTCACAAATATATACTGTAAAACGAAAATGGCTTCCTGCAAATAGAAAAAATTAAGGCATTTGCACAAGCGAAAGTCGGTCAGCTAGTTTCTTTTTTTTCCGTTAGTTAAAAACCAAAAAAATTTCACTTACAACGAACAGTCCAAAAGTAAAGGATTTTGGATACAGAAAAAAAAAAATCTAGGGCAATAAAAATGTCTTATTTCGAATGTGAAAACTTTGCATGATTTGCACAAACCAAAACTTAGAAATTAATTAGGTCAATTCTTTAACAATAGACAGCGTTGTAGGTTTTTTCTGCTCACGGTTTTTTAAAAAATAAACTTTTCCGAAGTGAGATTGTTTTCCGTTGTTAAAAAAACTTTGTGGAGCCAATCTTTTTCAAAGAAGGTAGAAAAATATGAGTTTGCTGAACAGAAGTTGGTCCTTTTATCCAAAGGAGATCCTTGT
>NC_136488.1:172438665-172446165 GCF_053919585.1 Euprymna scolopes | reverse complement strand
AGCACAAACCAAATCTCTCTGATTCAGCTAACCTGATTATATGATCCACACGCAATCCGATCAGCTGATCCTGACTTCCGGTCAACGTGTCTACAATATGATTTACACACCTCCCCCCCTCTCTCTCTTGATCAATTCTGTAACAAGTGTTTTGTACAATTTTTTTGTTTGAACTCATTTTCTCAAACTTAACGTATTAAATTAAGAGCTCGCCGCCATTTTTTTCTCACGTATACCGATAAACACTACCTGATTTTCGAATCGATTACATGTTTTAAAATGAGTAAAAGCACTAAAAACTTTTTTCCGTTAAATAGAAGAGTAACTTATCTTGCGTTTGGTAACATTTATTTGTTATATATTTGTTTCTTGACAACTTTTTCGAATCTATGTGTATAGTAAAACAAACCTGCTTTGCCATCACGCTATCGTTTCGCAAATGAAACCAACAGTTTAAATAGATATTTCATTCATAAAATTCATGTAAGCACGTAGCAAAAAACTTCAGCGTTTATTTATATAATAGATTTTCATCTACAGACTTGGAATTTGATATATAGGGTATTTAGACATATTGAAAACTTTTTAATCGGTTTTCATCCAGGAAAAAAGCTTCTTCGCTATCAAAATTGGAAATTGGTACGTAGAGGTCGTCGGATTTGTATGTTTCACGATTACACATGCGTGAATGGTTTATATTACAGATTCTTCATGTTAAGTATAAGGCGGTTTCAAAACACTTTTTAAAGAGTGTATCATGCTGGCCGAGTGCTTATCGTACTCGGCTCACTGTCTTTAGATTTTGGTTTCGATCTCAGCTTAAATCTATTTTTTTTTTACTTACAAGAGGTGAACTATTTAGAAAAATATATTACTCACTTAGACATACCTCAGTTCCGTATGAATTAAATTAATTTAATTAAAATATAATATTTATGCGTATTTTACGACCGGGCAACGCCTGGCGGCTGCTAGCTAATAAAAAAAAAACTATTAAATAAATAAATGAATAAATAATCCGTCTTAAATATTCAAACTGTCTTCACATTAATATTCCTTATCTGCCGAGATGGTAAAAACGTGTTTAACCACCACCACCACCACCACCACCACCACCACCACCACCACCACCACCACCATTCGACGAAACTATTTTCGAATAGTGAAAGAAAGGCTGAGAAGCCAGAAGAAATGATTTAATTAGTCGCCGCAGATATACCAGAAATAAATTTGGAAAGAAACTAGAGAAAGAATTTTCAAAGTGAGGATCATTGTACGGATCCGAGAAGATGGAAGTAGGAAATGGGGAGGGAGTGGCAAGAAAGAAGTGTGATATTTTGAAAGGCAGGAACACAAAACATCAAATGCTGGAACCGCGCCCACCCAGGCCTCTAATTCTCGGTGGCCTCGACCTACCTAACCATCCTCTTTTCGGATTCAATTTTATTAAACAAAGGAAAGATAGCTAAATCCACACACACACACACACACACACACACACACACACACACACACACACACACACACACACACACATATATATATATGGAGAGAGAGAGAGAGAGAGAGAGAGAGAGAGAGAGAGAGAGAGAGAGGTGAATGAGGATAATAAATGTCAGAATTTCTGCGGTTGGGATGGAAAAAGGGGAAAAGGAGGAGGACAGGGATGTGGAGGAGGAGTCTCCATCCAAATATGGCGGGTGGGCATTTCCGTAAATGGTCTGATGTCGCTGTTTGGGCTTTTCCATTTGTAATGCATGAACGACTTAAAAATGAGGCCACGAATGTTCTTCACTTTCTTGCTTCCACGCGCACCTCCTTCGTCCATCAACAAAGAAGGCAAAGAGTAAACAAACCACGATGCCATCATGCCGTTTGCTGCTGCTCCTGCTGCCGACCTAAGCAATCAGCAGCATTGTTCTATAAGAATGCCTTCTTAGCAAACATTCAGTTATGAAATCCAGATTTTTGTAGATAAGGATAACCTAAATGTCTATATATAAATTCAGTTTGTGCGTGTGTGCTTCTTATAGAAAGAAAGGTTTGAGAATTTACATAAAAAAAAACAAAAAACAAACTAAAAGTGTATTTTCACATTTCCGAGAAGACAATGGAAGTGGTCCTGAATCTGTACGTAACCTTTAATGTAACCATCTAAAGAAATGGCAGAAACACTAGAGGATGACCTCCGATCCGTAGTGGAATGGAGACAAAAATGGATGGTCACTTTCAATGCCGCCAAGACTAAACTTGCTTCCTTCAATAATTACAAGAACCCTTCCCTACCGCCAATAGCAATGGCCAAAGACTCTTTATCTGAAAGCACATCTTTTAAACTCCTCGGCCTAATGTTCACAAGAAATATGAGTTGGAACAATTACATTGAGAACATTGCTAGGGCCACTGCGAAAAAGGTAGGCTCTCTCTACCGTGCTAGAAAACTACTGACACCTGAAAATATCCTGTACCTCTATAAGGCCACCATTCGCCCATGTATGGAGTATTGTTGTCATATTTGGGCTGGTGCATCTGCCACTAGTCTCTCACTCCTAGACAAGGTTCAAAAGAGAGTCGCCAATCTGATAAGTCCTGAACTGTCAGCTAAACTTCAGCCTCTGTCCCATCGACGAAATGTTGCATCCCTCTGCCTGTTCTACAAGTACTTTAACGGAGAATGCTCTGACGAACTGCAAGCACTTGTGCCCCACGACGTAAATACCCCCGACAAACCCGACAAGCAGCTAAATCCCACCCCTTCACAGTAGAGATCCCTAGGTGCAAGAGAGCCTTCTACTCCAGTAGTTTCTTCCCCAGAACAGCTAGACTTTAGAATTCCCTTCCGGGTCCCTGCTTCCCCGACTGCACTGACATGCAGAAGTTCAAGTGCAACCTGAACCGACAGCTTGCTGCCCAACTTCCTACACAGTACCCCTGATGCTTATGTCCCCAATAGTAGCCCCCTACAACAAAATGGCAATGAGAAATGAAAGTTTTGGGTGTACACGTGTTCATTCGGCCGTTGACGACTAAGCGCGTGGAAGGAAAGGGGGATGCAATAGAGAAACGCGAAGTGGCAAGCCGGCCTGTAGAAAGAGACAGTTAAGCTCAGTAGAGAGTCGCGCACATGTCTGTTTTGATGGACCAAAGCGAAGGGGAGATAGAGTGAGAAAGTCAATCCAGTTCATGGAGAGAGAAAGCGTATAAAGTGTACGTGCGCTTATCCCACATTACAGTAGCAGGGAATGTGACGTTAGGGTGCGCGGTCGGTTCGTCGACTCAACAGGTCGAACACTGGTCCGGACGAAAAAAAGGGAAGTTGACAGGTTTTCTTGACTTTTATACTGGGGTCAGTGTTCTGCTGCGCATGTCTGGCTTTCACTTTCAGGGGGAGTGACGTTTTGCTTGTGCGCGCACATGTGCGCGTATGTGTGCGTATATGTGTGCACGTTAGCGTGTGTGTGTGTGTGCGCGTGAATGTGAGTGCATATACGTGAACGTGAATATATGTACGTGTTTGTGCGTATGTGCGTGCGTACATGTGGGTGTGTGTATGAGGATGTGTATATGCGTGTGTGTGTGTGTGCGTACGTACATGTGAGGGAAAACATGTTCGAACACTTGTATCATTTCAACGAAAGTTCCCCCATCACACTCGACTAGCAGTCAAATCAAACACTTCATCGCTGTGGCCTCGAGATGCTGGAACATTTTCTGCTCTTC
This sequence comes from Euprymna scolopes, assembly GCF_053919585.1. Classification (NCBI taxonomy): domain Eukaryota; kingdom Metazoa; phylum Mollusca; class Cephalopoda; order Sepiida; family Sepiolidae; genus Euprymna; species Euprymna scolopes. The sequence goes on along the minus strand of NC_136488.1, from coordinate 172,442,445 downwards.
AGCTTGTGGCAATATGGCCCATCTGTCACTAAGACAAATAGAGAACAAAGCATCTTTCCGTACTCGCTTGGAGATGAGAAATAATCGAAATAGTATTCTGACGAAATAGAGAAATAAAAAGGAACGAGCGAATTATGCGTTCATCAACGTTTCGGCTTTATTTATTTATCCAGAGGAAGTCTCGGAATAAAGACGAAACGTTGATGAACGCATAATTCGGTTTGTTCCTTTTTATTTATCTCTCTCCACACACACACACACACACACACACACACACACACACACACACACACACACACACACACACATACAATTTATTATATCAGAAATAACTCGTATGCTAAAGGAAGGTATTATAGAACCTTCTCAATCTCCATGGCGAGCTCAAATTCTTGTAGTGTCTCCTGAGAATCATAAGAAGAGGCTTGTTGTGGATTACTCCCAAATGATAAATCGTTTCACTCTTCTAGACGCTTATCCTCTTCCTCGAATGGAGGATATGGTAAATGAGATTGCCACTTACCAAGTGTTTAGCACTCTTGATTTAACCAGTGCCTATCATCAAGTTGCCATCAAACCGGAAGAACGAAAGTATACCGCCTTCGAAGCTTCTGGATCCCTCTACCAGTTTCGTCGGATTCCGTTCGGAGTAACCAATGGAGTAGCCAGTTTCCAACGAGTCATCGATGATATCATCAAATGAGAGGACCTCCGAGGAACCTTCACCTACATCGACAATGTTACAGTTTGTGGAGAAAATCAAGCTGAGCATGATACCAATTTATAAAGCTTTATGAAGGCAGTGGCGAAGTATGAACTAACCCTGAACGAAAACAAGTGTCACTACTCTCTTGCTTCTGTAGACCTTATTGGGTACACTACAAGCAAAGGTTCAGTAAAACCAGACTCTGACTGGCTCACAGGTTTGATCGACTTGCCTGTTCCTCCAGACCTTCCTTCTCTTCGTCGAGCGATGGGAATGTTTTCTCATTATTCAAAATGGATATCCAACTTCTCTGAGAAATTGCACCCCCTTACCAAAGTTACCAAGTTTCCTCTCACTAAGGAACAAACCAACGCCTTTAGAGAATTGAAGAAAGAAATGGCGAAATCATCCCTAGTAGCCATAGACTCTTCTCTTCCCCTCGAGATCGAAACCGATGCTTCAGAGCATACTATCGCTGCTTCCCTAACCCAGAACTCTCGACCAGTGGCCTTCTTTTCAAGAACTTTAACCTCCACTGAGCAGAAGCATTCTGCGGTTGAAAAGGAGGCCTGTGCAATTGTAGAAGCGATCCGAAAATGGCGACATTTACTGCTGGCGAAGCATTTCAAATTGATCACTGACCAAAAATCTGTCTCTTTTATGTTCGACCCCAAGGGAAAGAGTAAAATAAAAAATTAGAAGATTTTAGCTACGATATCACTTATCGTCCAGGGAAACAGAATGCGCTGCAGACGCTTTGTCTCGAATTTGTTCTTCTACCACCTCTGCTGACAAATTACACTCTTTGCATACAGATTTATGCCATTCAGGGGTAACCAGGATGGTACACTTCGTCAGAACCAAAAATTTCCCATACTCTGTGGAAGATGTGAGAGCAGTTACAAAAGCCTGTCGGGTCTGCACCGAAATAAAACCTAGGTTTCTCAAGACGTCTCCTCAGACTCTTGTAAAGGCGAGTCAGCCTTTTGAGAGACTAAGTGTGGATTTCAAAGGACCGTTACCTTCAAATTCCCGCAACACATACATACTGACTGTCATTGATGAATACTCGCGCTTTCCTTTCGTTTTCCCCTGTGCCGATGTTTCAGCTGCTACTGTCAGGAAACACTTAACTAACTTATTCTCCATATTTGGAAACCCTTCTTTTATACATTCTGATCGTGGAACTGCTTTCATGTCGGCGGAACTAAAGGAGTTCTTGTTTTCTCGAGGCATTGCTACTAGCCGAACAACTGCTTTCAATCCTCAAGGTAATGGACAAGTGGAAAGATATAACGATATCATCTGGCTGACAGTAAGTCTGGCTCTGTGGTCAAGAAACCTTCACGTTACAAATTGGAAAAGAGTACTAGATGTAGCCCTCCACAGCATCTGCTCACTGCTTTCCACCTCCACTAATTGTACTCCCCATGAACGCCTCTTCAATTTCCAAAGGAAATCGGCCACTGGAGATTCTATGCCCCCCTGGCTTACTAACGCTAAGTCTGTCCTTTTAAAGCAGCATGTGCGTGGAAGCAAATATGAGCCCCTGGTCAAGACCGTAGATCTACTTGAAGTCAATCCAAACTATGCTCATGTTCGTTTTGATAATGTACGATGGACGACAGTATCCTTACGCGACTTATCGCCATTGGGTGATAGGCTGAGCAGCTTGGAAGCAGAATCAGATCCGGAGATGGAGAATACACCTCTTGAATCTAACTTTTCAGATCCTCAGCCTAGCGGCATCGAAAACTCCATCCTAGAGGATTCGGTTCCTACTCCCCGCCTCTCCGATGATTGACAAAAAAGATCATCAGAGGAAGACAAGGCGCTGGGTCTTTGACGCTCTACCAGAGTCCGCCGCAATCCTCCATATTTAGCTGAAAACTATCAGCTTTAAACTTCTGTTTCTTTTCTCTTTTTTTCAGCCTAAACAGACCCCACCCCCTTTGATGAGATTCCTCGAAGCCTTGTGCCCCCTGAAAGTCATGCGGCCCCGAATTTCACTGAGCGGCGGAGAATGTGCTGACAAAAGAACTCTCTAACTTCTTTTAACTTCCGTTTCTACTTCCCTTGAGTTTTTCTTTCTTTTCTCTTCCTTTCCTTGAAGTAACAGGTCTCGTTCCCCGGGTCTGTTCTTAGTAAAATAAAGCTTCTAAAAGTTCACTCCGTATCAAAGTTTTTCATTACAATATGAATAAAAATGAAAATGCAAACGATGGTTGACGTAAGAAGGCAAAGGAAAACCTAAATTAAATGGTTATAAACGTTTCCTCCCTATTTCAAGGGACATCGTCAGGATTGAACTAAAATTGTCGAGGAAACAAGTCACTAACCACATGCAAACAAAATAGGAAGAAACTTTATGTTCTTTCTTATTCTGGAGAAGCACTTTTTAAAAATTATTTTTCAGAGAAATTGATTATGGTGTTTCTATTAATTTCTTTGTGAAATTGTGCCGTCAAAGTTTTAATTAAACTGTTTTGAGCCTTTAAAAATTCAGCTTGTTGGTTCCGCAATATTTTATCCAATAACTTTTGATCCGTAAATAATTTCGATTTTTTTTCTTTTTGTTTGTGAACAAAACTTTCTTTTTTTTTCAGTTTGTTCTAAAAAATGTTTTTTTGTTTGTTCTTTTTTTTTTGTGTGTGTGGAATCACAAAAAAATTATTGTGCAAAAGACTTTTTTTTCGTTTGTGCGGAAAAAATTTCTTAGAAGTTTTTTATTATCACCATGTGCGTTTTTTTTTGTTTTTGAAATTTGGTATTTAATATGATGTCATCGCTGTCAGCAAATTTTGTTGTGTTCAGAGAAATGGGATGTTAGAATTATTAGATATTCGAATAATAAGTAAACCAGCTCATTATAATTTAAATACAATTTATTCACGGCAGAAAAATTCAATTATTTACAGAACGGTATTCAGTGTCAAACGAAACCGCCATCTAATCCTCGATTCCCTTTGGAACTCTATAGTCTTTTTTAGGATCTATAAAGGGGGATAACTCTTACTTTGTTTATTAAGAATTATTGCTCTTTTTATCGCTATAACAGGCTTATATTACTTTTA
>NC_136488.1:172261165-172433665 GCF_053919585.1 Euprymna scolopes | reverse complement strand
ACAGTCGGCCGCCATTTTGAATTTTCCAATACATCGGTAAACACTGTATGTTTTTCGAGCTGAATAAAAATGTTACATTGAATAAAAACACGAAAACTATATCCAGTTTGGAAGAAAAGTAACTTATCTTGCCTTTGATAACATTTATTTGTTATATATTTGTTTTTTGACAACTTTTTCGAATCTATGTGTACAGTAATACAAACCCGTTATTTCTTCTCTTCATTGCTTCGTTTAGTTTTTCAGCGAACTTCATGCCCATCCAAGTTAATGTCGCCTCTTTTCTTTTTCGCGGTTCGGATGGGATTTCTTCACCAAACCACCCGTTAGCCAGGGCAGTTTGCCGTGTCTTCTCTCTCTCTCTCTCTCTCTCTCTCTCTCTCTCTCTCTCTCTCTCTCTCTCTCTCTCTCTCTCTTCATCTGTATTTTGCTTCCCTTTCCTTTTTTGTCTTTGTTCACTTTCGCCGCTAAGCACTCGGAACTAAAAGGGGTCGAGCGGTGCTCTGACCGTGTCAAATCACTGACACATCCTTAAGGAGTGCGGGAGGGGTGTTTATATCTGTTGAGCTTTTTCTTTAACTTTCTCATCATATCTCCTTCTCCTTACGCCCTCTATTTCTCTTCATTACAAATTCGACCTGTGTGTGTGTTTTGTATGTCTATTGAGACAAACATTATTACTTATATATGTGCATACGTGTTTCAGTAGGGTCCCTTTTCACAGGAACCACCTCATTAGGCCGACAAATCAATTCTAAATTTAGATCCAATAATGTTAGGTCCGGACAAAAATGGGGGACATAGTTTTGAAAGCCGATTTATCATAATTTTTTTGTGGGTTTCCGACTACTTTTGCTTGTATTTAAAAGATTAAAAACTAAAGTTTATTTCCTAAAGAAAAAATATTTGTACATGTGAAAAAAAAAAGTTATGAAAAATGTTGTCATGCCGAGCTAACCAATTTAGCTAAATTTTCACGTTAAATAAATTTATTGTAAAAATCCTTTAAAAGATAAATATTAGTTTTCTGAGTCTATTTCAAAGATAATTAGTAAAATAAAATCCTAAGATATTGAATTAAATAATAAAAAAAGACATTGTTTGTGCAAAAAAAAAAAAAAAAAAACTGAATTAGCCATCAAAAAGCAAGTAATTTACCGTTTGCCAAAAACGCAACAGACTAAAAAAATATATAGACCCGATTATAAGGAGTGCGCGACTGCACGAGCCTTTTCTAATCTCACACAAAAACACACGTTCACATCTCAAGCTATATTACTTGTCACATATATACGCGCACACAAACATACGCGCACACGTCCACACACGTACATATATTCACGTTCGCGTACATACACTCACATTCACGTGTATACTCACACACACGCACACGTACGCACACAAAACCATTGGAAACAACCATAAAAGTAGGCACCGCCAAAACTGGGGGGGGGGGGGCAGGTCAGTACTTTTTGACGGACCGTCTTTTTAAAAATCTACCAAAAATCAGGTAATTATCCGATCAATACGAAATTTTCAGCGATTATTAGGAGAAGAATGAACTTTATAACAGTGTACTTATTTTTCATAAACGATATTTATATATATATATTTTTTTGCTTACAAAACCCCCCCTTGTTTTGAAGTGGGAACAAATATGCTTAAAATAATCATCTGAAACTGAACAAAACATATTGTGTTGTTGTAAGTGACAGAATTATAGATTTAAAAAAAAAAAAAAAAAAAAAAATTGTTTGCATACCTTATTTTGACGTCTGAATATCAGAACTTCGATTGTGTTTAATTATCCCGCTTTTGAGTTTTGAAGTGTGAAATTCGGTGAATATGTTAAGTAAAATAATTAATTTAAGTTAAGCAAAACAAAAAAAAAATTTTTTTTATATTTATACGAAAAAAGCCATTTTAAAATTTTTGATAAATAAATTAACAATTTTTTTTTAGCGAGCCGAATAATGCATGACCATTATTAAACAGAGCATGCTTTGAATAATCGATACAAAAAAAAAAAAATTCGATAAATATTGTGCCCTTTGTGTTAAAAATAGCATCATTTTTTTCGATCTCGTTTGAAAACGTTTGCCGCCTTTCGACTACGGTGGACCAAACGCGCTGAAATAATTTTTTTTTATTCTGCTTTAAATTGCCCCCTCCCCCCATTTTGGGGAGCCTGGCCCCCACACACATACACATTAAAAACCAAACTCATACAAATGGTCAACCATCTGGTACTGGCCAGCCTCAGCTTAATAATACATTGAAATTTTCGTCACTGAAAAATAAGTTTTTTTGGCCTGTTTAGTCTTCCATAGTTTTCGTCTCATCGAAAGAAAACGTAAACAGAGTCGATCTGAACTCTTCGGCGACGCGAAATATCTGGTTACATATATGAATAAGTGGAATTATTTGAAATTCAGGTACTTATATTATAATATTTTTGCATATTCTCTTAAAAAATCATCCTAAATCTTAGTTAGACAATAAATGAATAAATAAATTATTTCAAAAACCCTTTTTTTTAAATATTTAAGTACGTTTTTTGTGCAAGACAAAAAATAACAATTGTTAACTTTTTGGGAAAATTTAACATTTAAAATTGAATTAAAAATAGTAGAAAAAGTTTTACATTATTCTGTTTTCTATATGATAAAATTCAGGGTTTTATCTTTCTGGAAAAAAAAAAGTTACTCAGAAATAATGGATTTTAATAAATGTAATTTAGTTTTAAAAAACAATAACAACTTGATTTTGCGGCCATTTTTGGCGGTGCCTACATAAAAGCAAGAGACACGCTGTTTAATGTACACACATGTACTCACACACGCGCACAGTACGCACACAAGGGCAACGTCACTTCCCCTTTCAAAGGAAATTCACACATGCGCAAAAGACCACTGGAAACAATTATAAAAGCTAGAGCAATAAGCAGCATCTTCCTTTTTCAGACCAGCTTCCTAGCTGGACGTTCTACGGACCGACAGCGTGCCTTTTCGGCATGCGCACGCACGCGCGTGCCTCACCCCACTTGCTACTATGTGGGACAAAAAGCTAACAGACAGTACGTACACTTTATACGCTTTTTCTCTCCATGAACTGGATTGACATTCTCACTCTCTCTCTCTCTCTCTCTCTCTCTCTCTCTCTCTCTCTCTCTCTCTTTCTCTTTCTACGTGCCAGACGGCCATTTCTCGTTCCGCTACATTGCTCACTTCTCTTCCAACGCGCGAACAAACGACAGTGACCCGAACGTGAGATGAACATACATTTCCTTTTTCCTTCTACACACCAATCCAGCAACAAACGATGGTTACACCCGCGCGGACATGAACACGTGTTATATCTAAAATATTCATTCTTTCAACAGTAAATAAACGACACGTTTATCTTATCCAGCAATTGAGTTTTTGTTTCCTTCAATTCCATTCGTTTAATTATTTTTCTTTTGTAACGGGATTAGGATTATATATCCTAGTCCTCTACAGGAGGCCCAAAATTTCAGCCAATCAAAACGTGGTTTCAAAATGAAGGCATGGTAGTAAAAGGAGGTAGGGGGTATCAGATTTCTTTTTTTTTCCCCCCAGGCGTGCATCCATACATTTCTATTCTGAACGTTCTATCAATTTTTATCATTTTTTTAATTTAATTATTTTTTAGATTCCTGTTTTTAACTTATTTTTTTTAATTATTGTTCGAGATTATATAAAAATTATGTTACGCCGAAAGTTTCACATTCTTGCGAGCAAGGAAATTATTAAAATCTTGCATATAAAAATTATGCGAAATCTTTAATTAAAAAAAAGGAGAAATATTTTTGCTATTATATTTTTTCTTGTGCGCGAATATATTAAATAAACAATGCTTAATTCAATGGTAATATCGGTAGTTCGAGAAATTCATTTTTCTTCAAGTTATATCGAATTAATTAATACGGACTTTAGGGACTTTTTTTGTAATGTTCCTGTAAAAATTATTTTATTTTTATTGTTACAAATTACGATGCTTTATTTATATAAAAAAATAATAAATTCTTGCGTTTTTTATTTATTACTGAAAATTATAACTTTAGTATTAGTACTTTTTTAGTATTTTTGTTTAAACAAAATAATACATTTCCACTAAGATGTAAATAAAAATAATTTGGTTGATTTTATTCCGCGATCATTATTTGATAAATACTGAACATTTCATTAAAATTGGTTAATTTCCTGATTTTTGGTGATTTTTCAAGTAAAGGGGGGGGGGTCAAAATGTTTATACATTTTGAGCATCGACATTCGTTTTGCCCGTACCTAATAATGTTTATATAAATAGACATAATATAAGCAAGCTCGGTTAATTCATTGAGCACTCTTTGATAAACACACGAGTTTCAGTGAATTTATATCTAGGAAACTAAAACTATACAACCATTATATATATATATTAGCAAAAGTACCCGTCGTTGACTGGGTTCAAAAACAGCCTACAGAAAATGGACTCTGATTTATGAAAGTATGATAGCTTATGAAAACGAAGGGCTGTAAAGAGATAGCTTCGAATTTGGGGGTATCAAAACCAAAGCAAAATATGATGAAAGTAAAAATAAGATAGATAAACTCCATAATTTATTATACCATACCTGTTCACACTGAAACACTTATCACAATATTCTGTGGATCTATATTAAAAAAAAACTTGTTAAACTTTGTGACATATTTCCATTCTATGGAGGTCAGGTGCGAACAAACACCCCATAATTTTATTATACCATATTTCTTCAAACTGAAACATAATTATCAAAGTATACTTACGCAGATAGATATGAAAAGTCTTTATTAAAGTTAGTGCTTATTTCCATTCTATGGAGGCCAGGCGCGAACGCAGACCCCCCCCCCAATTTTATTATACCATCCATATTTAAGTTAAAACATACTTATCAAAGTATTATTATGTACACCTATATCAAAAAAACTGATAAACATTTTTTTTAATTTTTTAATTTCCTATTTCCATACTTTGTGGACAAGGTGCGAACGAAGACCCCACAATTTTAATGAACCACCGTTCTGCCAGATCAAACATACCCATTCCTGTGTCTCGATACATCTTCTATCATTATATGTAATCAGTTTTTTTAAAATAGTCCCCCATATAGGAGCCTATTCGTGACCACACACACACACACACACACACACACACACACACACACACACATTCAGGTTTATATATATATATATATATATATATATATATATATATATATGAATTAACAGAGCTTGCTTATATTATGTCTATTTTTGCATATATATATATATATATATATATATATATATTATTCCATTACACCACAAACAAGAGACAGTGCCACTTCGACGTAGGGGGCTACTATTGGGGACATAAGTTGCAAGGAATCTATGTAGGGAGTTGAGCAGCAAGATGTCTGTACACATTACACTTGAACTTCTGCATGTCAATACAGTTGGGAAAACAGCAACCCGGAAAGGAGTTCTAGAGTTTAGTTGTTCTGGGGAAGAAACTATTAGAGTAGAAGGCCTTCTCACATCTAGGGATCTCGACTGTGTAGGGGTGGGATTTTGCTGCTTGTCGGATTTGTCGAAGGTATTTATGCCAAGGGGGTACAAACGCTTGTAATTCATCAGAGCATCCACCATTAAAATACATGTAAAACAGGCAGAGGGATGCACCATTTCGTTGATGGGACAGAGGCTTTGTCCAGTGTATGGTATATACTAGATTAAAGTTAGGATATCTGCTGCAGAACAGGCTCGACTAAATCTATAATGGTCGGTCAGAAGTTTAGCAGCTATAAGGTGATGGACTAGAGCTTGGTTAATTATGGACTCAAATATTTTTGTGAAAAGTGGGAGGAGGCTAATGGGGCGATAATTTAATGGGTGAGCTCTTTCGCCAGAATTCTTGTAAACTGGTACCACAGACACAGTTTTCAGCAGTCAAGAAAGCAAGATTCGTTAAGATATTTGTTGTAAAGTTTGAAGAGGACTGGAGCAACCTCAGCAGAGCATTTTTTAATAGCACAACCACAATGAGATCAAGTGCACATGGTTTTGAGGTGTCAAGGTTTTTTATGATATTATGCACTTTAGAAAGGGTTAATTTTCAGATCATCCAGTTTGACGTCAAGTCCACAATGAAAAGTCAGGTGGGGAATGGTTTGCTGGATACAACTTGCAGTTTGTGGCAAACCGACTGACAAGCATGTTAGCGTTATTTGTTGCCGTGCAAACAACCTCATAATTGTTAGAGGGGGGGGAAGGATTGTTGATTTCCCATTGTTTACTAAACTGTTTTAGATTTTTCAGAAATTAAGAATTCCTAGTTTCTGTGCTTCAATGCGTTTTCTGGTGGTTTCAGTATATTCTCTCTTAGCTGTTGCTAGTTCTTTCTTACAATGACTTCTAGCTTTTATAAACTTTTGTCTGTTTGTTCTGGATTTATGTTTGTTAAATCCGTGGTATGCATGCTGCCTGTGCGCAACTGCACAAGTAGAAGTGAACCATTGGGGAGAGTGGGGTTTGCTATAGAATTTCTGTGTGGGAACATGTGCTTTAATTGCCGTTTTAAAGCATTCAGTTGTCTCATTTTCTATCTGTTCAGCAGGAAAAGAAAAGATATGGTACATCTCTGATGAGCTCCCTGATGGCTTCTCAGTCAGCCTTCTTAGAATACCTTGTTTTGAGCAATAGCTCTTCAGTTTTGGCTTAAGAATTAAGTGCGATTTCTACTATTATCACAGCATGATCAGCATTCTCAAATGAGCTGTGGGCATTCGTTATACAATCATCAGGAACTGTGGTCAGAAATAGATCTAGCAGTGAGGCTTGCTGATCTTGGAAACGTGTCGGAAACATAACTGTCTGAGATAGGGAATGAGATATAGAGAAGCTATGTGTTATGCTACCAGCTGTGTCTGTGTAATTAGAGAATCCAAGCCAGTTACTGTGGTGGACATTGAAATCACCAAATACTTATACTTGTGCACTAGTATCAAGGGAGAGTGCTATATCTATGCTGTCAGAGACTTTATTAGGGTACAATCCTGGGTCGAGGGAGAGCGGTAGAGAAAATACAAGTAGCTAATATTATGTTGCATGTTAAGTCTTAAGCACATAAAGGCCTGGTCGTCTGATTCTCGTTTTGTTTCTCTAGTTAGGGAGAGGGTGTTACGAATATAGACTCCAAGCCCCGTGCATATGTCTGTCTGTATCTGAGTTCTTGCGGCAAAGTGGGAGATTACCAGGCATGTAAAATTGGTTAGAACTGGTGGAGGGGTGTAGGTTAGTTTCATTAGCGCTAAGATATCCAGGGTGTTTACTAGGAGAAATGATTCAACATCACTTGTGTTAGTCTAAGCCCGCAGATATTCGTAAATGTAAATTGGTTTTGTTTGAGTTTGAGCCTGGTTTAATCGTAATTTTTGATTGAACTGCCATTTTATTTTATTTCAAAGTTTCAGTTTTAGGGTGAGAGGTGGTGGACAAAGTTGTTGTGCAGAATACCAAACATGCAACACAAGTAGACCATCAGCCGACTCTTCATCTACAAGAATGTGGCTTTGAGAAAGTCCACCGAAGATGGGTGCAGGGTCCCTTTTCATGCGCTACATAGCACTACATTCATTCCGATATAATGTGACTGATGATGGAGCAGCCACTTTAAACACTACCAAAGAGTTAAGGTTCCTGTACTATCAGTCGGAAAAAACAGTCAGAATCTGTCAATTTGGTACCCTCAACCCATCAGACAAAAGTCAACCCAATCTAATTGCATTGACATATATGGCACTCAAGCACTCCCAAAGTGCTCAGTTTTAGGGAATGGGATGTGGGGAATGGCATTCATTGCCCTAGTCAGAAAACAGGGTTGATCACTGGATGTTTCTGTCGAGTCCCTGTGATTGCACCTCTGTGCCTGGCTAATAGGCAAAGAAGGAGTATGAAAGCCAGGCGATGGACAGAGCCTATCTACTTCTTAAGCAGATTAGGTTTGCAAACTGGTAATTTGCTCTAGGAAGGTTGTCGTCCAGAACTGAAGAGGCCTCCCTCCCCTAGGTTTAGCTTCATATTTTTTCCTCTCCTAGACGGATGACCTAAGAAAATCTACAGGTCCATCAGCAGAAAGAGAGTTAGCTCTGTACTTGGGTTCAAAACCAGTTATTTCTGCGAGCCCACATGGGTAGTTAATGTTAATGGGTTTGTTTTTAAAGGTTATATATCGATTGAAAAATTACACTCCTCAAAAGAATTAAAAAGGACATTACTATGCTTTCCATTTCATTGTTACTGGAAGAAGGGATAAGTAAAAATTCATGCAGTCGAAGCAACTAAATTTGCAACTGGTTGGAGGATTTAATATTTGGTTAAAATATTGTCAACATGTTTAGGAACATGCTAAAGTAACTTGATTTTAGGAGTTAAAATAAAATTTGATGCCCAAACTCTGGATATTTAAGACGATAGGAGGGATAATAAAATGTATCTATTCAACATAGATTCAAAATAGCGACATATCTGTGATTTGAAGTACAATTCAGTACAGGTATATCTGGAAGTAAAATATAAGCTATGCCGTATTCAGTATGTATAAGTAAGTATAAATAGAAATATGGACATATTTCCAGTAGATACAAACATAGAGATTGTAGATATTAAATATATTTCTTAGTAAAGTTCTTCTGATTTTTGACGAAGAAAGATAACTTCGCCTTTTGTTTAAAATTTTAAATTCTATTTTGCATAACAAAGAATATCGGCACATTTTTTTGTTTTACTTTTTCCATTGCTTTCGCCCATCTAATGAAAAGAGATATATAAAGATTACTTTTTAAATTTTAATTTAGATCACTTTAAATCTTAGTACAAAACTATGGCTAATAAATATCTATTTTATAGCTAAGCTATAGGATAAGAATATACGCTAATACATGTCTTAGCAATAGAAATCTATAGATGTTTAATGTGTATCGATTTTTAAACGGTCAGCTTGCTAAAGTTAAGGACCGAAAGCTAAATTCTTCTGCAGAGGTTCATGCACTGTATGTGATTTTATAACAACTTGGGAAGAAGAGCAATTGGTTAGTTGTCAGGAGAGATGATATATATATATATATATATATATATATATATATATATATATATATATACTAGCAAAAGTACCCGTTGTTAACTGGGTTCAAAAACAGCCTACAGAAAATGGACTCTGATTTATGAAAGTATGATAGCTTATGAAAACGAAGGGTTGTAAATTTGTGTTGAATTTGGGGGTATCAAAACCAAAGCAAAATATGATGAAAGTAAAAATAAAATAGATAAACCCCATAATTTATTATACCTTACCTGTTCACACTGAAACACTTATCACAATATTCTGTGGATCTATATTAAAAAACCTTGTTAAACTTTGTGACATATTTCCATTCTATGGAGATCAGGCGCGAACGAACACCCCATAATTTTATTATACTATATTTGTTCAAACTGAAACATAATTATCAAAGTATACTTACGCAGATAGATATGAAAAGTCTTTATTAAAGTTTGTGCCTATTTCCATTCTATGGAGGCCAGGCGCGAACACAGACCCCCCCCCACAATTTTATTATACCATCCCTACTTAAGTTAAAACATACTTATCAAAGTATTATTATGTACATCTATATCAAAAACACTTGTAAACGCTTCTTTTTTTATTTTTAAATTTTTTATTTCTATACTTTGTGGACCAGACGCGAACGCAGACCCCACAATTTTAATGAACCACCGTTCTGCCAGATCAAACATACCCATTCCTGTGTCTCGATACATCTATCATTATATGTGATCAGTTTTCTATAGCAGTCAACCATATAGGAGCCTATTCGTGACCAGACACACACACACACACACAGACATTCAGCTTTATATTATAGATATATATATTAGATAGTTATATACCCCCTAACCCCATTTCCGTTGTAAAACCCTTTTACCATTAAGCCTGTAGCAGTCGAAAATTGCTACAATCCCAGGCAGGGGCGAAATCTTGCAGCTTGAGATTTAAATCCACCTTCTTCCTGGCTTGTCCAATCACGAGCCAGCTCTCAGTCACATGACCGAGTGTATAAAATGTGAAACCGGCAACAAGCTCTCTTTCTTTCTCTTCCTGCTTTGGCTGGCAGCTGACATCGCCAACATGTCTATCTTCACACACGACCTTCTGTCTTATTCTACGGAACTCTTTAATCCTTTGTCACACATGGTACACACACAAACTTTCTTTATTCATTATTTCTTTATTCAAAGCCATCTAAAGACACATGAGGGCTATTCAATGCAAAACATGAAACTTGAGACGGCAATCATTTGTGGAACGATCCAATCATCATATATTCTTTAACAATATCAAGAAGCCTCTCCAACCACTGATAGTCATGAAAAATAACTTCCCACCTTTGAATTCTTCTTTCAAACTCTTCGGCTTAACATTCACAGGAAACATGACCTGGAACAAATACATTGAGGACATTGCAAAGGCTACTACAAGGAAGGTGGGCTCCCTCTATTGTTCTAGAAAACTACTCACACCTGAAAGTCTCCTGTACCTTTGCAAGGCCACCATTCGCCCATGCATGGAGTATTGTGCCACATCTGGGCTGCTACATCGACTACAAGTCTCTCCCTATTTAATAGGGTCCAAAAAAGAGTCTCAAATATAAAAGGTCCCACTTTGTCAGCTAGGCTCCAACCCCTGACCCATTCCCACAATGTTGCATCTCTGTGCCTGTTTTACAAGTATTTTAATAGAATCTGGTCTGATGAACTCATTGCAGTTGTGTCCCCTCGACGTTCATATCCTTGATAAACCCATTTAGCAACACAATCACACTCCTTTACTGTGGAGGTCCCTAAATGCCAGAAAGCCTCCTACTCTAATAGCTTCTTCCTTCGAACATCTAGACTTTGGAATTCCTTTCCTGCTACCTGCTTTCCTAACTGTACTGATATGATGTATTGTTATGCAGAAATTCAAATGTAATGTAAAGCACCATCTTGTTAACCTTTCTTAAGCATGATCCCAATTTTTTTTTTTGCCTTTTTATCCCGAAGAAGGCTCGGTGCCACTTTGATGTAGGGGACTACTATCTGGGATATAATTGCAGTGATATTATGAAGGAAGTTTAGCAGCAAGATGTCTGTTTAAATTACACTTGAACTTCTGCATTTCAGTACAGTCGAGGAAGTAGGAACCCAGGAGGGAATTCCAAGTCTAGCAGTTCTGGGGAAGAAACTATTAGAGTAGAATGGTTTCTGACATCTGGAGATCTTTACTGTATAGGGGTGGGATTTTGCTGCTTGTTGGGTTTATCGTGGTATTTATGACAAGAGGGTACAAGGGCTTGTAGTTCGTCAGAGCATTCACCATTAAAATACTTGTAAAACAGGCAGAGGGATGCAACATTTCGTCGATGGGACAGTGGCTGAAGCCTAGCTGACAGTTCGGCACCTATTAGGTTGGCGACTCTCTTTTGAACTCTGTCCAGGAGCTCAAATGTGACAACAATACTTCATATATGAGCGAATGGTGGCCTTGTAGAGGTACACGATACATTCAGGAGTAAGTAACTTTCTAGCACGGTAGTAGTAGCCCCTTACATTCAAGTGGCTATATGCCTTTTTGGGGTGTGAAGGTGAGTAATATATATATATATATATATATATATATATATATATATATATATATATATATAAACACACACACATATATATATATATATATATATATATATATATATATATATATATATATATATATAATGTAGCGTGTATAGTTTTTATGTACAGTGCTCCAAGGATTTATAATCATTTACATAAGAGTCGTGATGTATAATTTTTTATGCTGTTGACTAAGAGGTGTTTGAATTGTGAACAAAGACAGTTACGTCCTTTCAAGTGTTAGCATATTGAACTACAGTCAAAGATATATAATGCCAGCCTTCGGGAAAGTGTAATGGTGATGTAGCCAATGTAACAATTAGCTGTAGTATTCTTGAAAGAAACATTCTCCTAAGAGGCGTTGGAATCGATTTATAAAGTTGGTTCGTTTTACTAAATGAGAGATTTTATTGATAATTATGCGTCTATAGGTTTTGCATATTTTATAATCTTCTCTATATAAATAAAATGAACTCATTTTTTCCCGTCTGATTTTGACATTCATAGGATTAAAAATCAAGATATTTCATGCAAATATAATATGCACAAACGGCAGAACAATATCTGAGTTGTGTTATAGGCTTATTATTTCTCAAATTCCTCGATAATCTTAGATTTCTATAATTTTTCTGCTGAGAAGTCACGGCCAAAATCGGTTAAGATCAATGGAAGTGGTAAAATATTTTCTCTCTCAAAAATTCCTCCTCCCCCTGCCACCACTTAACACCGTTTGGGGATCGTTCACAAGGAACAGTTGAGAAGAGAACACCGGTTTGGCTTCGTAGTTCTTTCATGTGAAGTTATTTAAAATAACTAAACTAAGCCGCAGTGCTCTGTGGCGTAGTGGTTAGCATGCTGGACAATTCACATTATATTTTCACGTTCGCGCCGACCTACCGTAGTCGTTTTTTTTTTTGTTTTTTTTTTTTCCTAAACAACTGGAATGGACTTTTCTTGGTGGCCGAACTGTTAACGTTGCAGATGTTTTTTTTTGTTTGTTTTTTTCACACTTTATTTTCCTACTTTTACTCATGACTCCGGGTTTGATCCTTCCTACTTACCTACCATAACATTTTTTAAAACTCCCCCCCCCGTCCCGGAAACAAACAATCGGGCAACGCCGGGTACCCCCGCTAATAAATAATAAATTTGGATTTTTATTACTATTCATGAAAGATATATATCTGTATATTCTATTTTAAAAACCTTTTTCGTCTAATTTACAGAAGAAGAAAAAGAAAAAGAAAAAGAAGAAGGTGTATTTTATCTGTTGGTGAAATATCAATGTTAGGCGATTTGATTACACACTGACTAATCAGCTCGCAAAGTGTCTATTTCTGTTCCAAGAAAGACTACTTCAGCCCTTTTGGGAATCACAGTCGGTCATCAGAGAATCCTGGTCACCCCACTTTTCGTCCTTGGACCCCCCCCCCTCCCCAATTTTTTTCTTTCTTCCCATCTGCTTGTTTTCAGCCGAAAAACAATCTAGAAAGGGTTGGGATGGACTCACTAACACATTTTGTGTTTTTAACTCCCCACGCCCCACGTCATTGAAATTTTCTATGTAATAAAAACGGTTTTTACAAAATTTTATTTTTACGCACACACACACACACACACACACACACACACACACACACACACACACACACACACACACACACACACACACACACACAATATTAAATGAAAGACAAGGAATAAAAGTTATATATAACTTTATTATATCATCAGAACAATAAGAAAAAAATTAATGTAAACTTTTAAAAAAAAAACGCTTTAGGTCATGGCATTTAAAAACTAAATGATTCTCATCAGAAGCATCAGAATTATCCAAAATGCAAACATAGAGAAAACTGGCTTATTGACATTTAGAAATGAAATGAGAATGAAGGAATATGATAATATGGTAAATAGTAATTAAAAGTAGGTTCAACATATAAGTGTAAATCCGAAGGTTAGTATATATGTAGGTAATAATAGAAAATATATATGTAGGTAATAATAGAAAATATATATGTAGGTAATAATAGAAAATATATATGTAGGTAATAATAGAAAATATATATGTAGGTAATAATAGAAAATATGGGCCACTATGAAATAATTGGGATCATTAAAGAAGAGCTGATAATAAACACGATCTGCTTTGGAAATCTTATTTAATAATAATTTAATAATAATTTAATAATAATTTAATAATAAGTTAATAATAATTTAATAATAATTTAATAATAATTTAATAATAAGTTAATAATAATTTAATAATAATTTAATAATAAGTTAATAATAATTTAATCATAATTTAATAATAATTGAATAATAATTTAATAATAATTTAATAATAATTGAATAATAATTGAATAATAATTTAATAATAATTTAATAATATAATAATAATTTAATAATAATTTAATAATAATTTAATAATAATTGAATAATAATTGAATAATAATTTAATAATAAATTAATAATAACTTAATAATAATTGAATAATAATTGAATAATAATTTAATAATAATTTAATAATAATTTAATAATAATTTAATAATAATTAAATAATAATTTAATAATAAGTTAATAATAATTGAATAATAATTTAATAATAATTGAATAATAATTGAATAATAATTGAATAATAATTTAATAATAATTTAATAATAATTGAATAATAATTTAATAATAATTTAATAATAATTGAATAATAATTTAATAATAGTTTAATAATAATTTAATAATAATTTAATAATAATTTAATAATAATTTAATAATAATTTAATAATAATTTAATAATAATATAATAATAATTTAATAATAATTTAATAATAATTGAATAATAATTGAATAATTATTGAATAATAATTTAATAATAATTTAATAATAATTCAATAATAATTTAATAATAATATTATAATAATTTTATAATAATTTAATAATAATTTAATAATTATTTAATAATAATTTAATAATTATTTAATAATAATTTAATAATAATTTAATAATAATTTAGTAATAAGTCCCCGGTGTGTTTGTGGCATTATCGTGACTAAGTATTCTAAATAGGATTAGCGTAGACAAATCAAAGGTATAGTGACAAGGATGATCATATACCCCTCCCTCCACACTTTTTGATTGGCCTTGTGCCTGATTTTGTTTTTTAAACTTTTTGTTTTGCGAAATAAACTATAAATCAAAGAGTTTCCTGGAATAAAATAAACTATAAATCAAAGAGTTTCCTGGAATAAAATAAAATATAAATCAAAGAGTTTCCTGGAATAAAATAAACTATAAATCAAAGAGTTTCCTGGAATAAAATAAACTATAAATCAAAGAGTTTCCTGGAATAAAATAAACTATAAATCAAAGAGTTTCCTGGAATAAAATAAAATATAAATCAAAGAGTTTCCTGGAATAAATAAACTATAAATCAAAGAGTTTCCTGGAATAAAATAAACTATAAATCAAAGAGTTTCCTGGAATAAAATAAACTATAAATCAAAGAGTTCCTGGAATAAAATAAACTATAAATCAAAGAGTTTCCTGGAATAAAATAAACTATAAATCAAAGAGTTTCCTGGAATAAAATAAACTATAAATCAAAGAGTTTCCTGGAATAAAATAAACTATAAATCAAAGAGTTTCCTGGAATAAAATAAACTATAAATCAAAGAGTTTCCTGGAATAAAATAAACTATAAATCAAAGAGTTTCCTGGAATAAAATAAAATATAAATCAAAGAGTTTCTGGAATAAAATAAACTATAAATCAAGAGTTTCCTGGAATAAAATAAACTATAAATCAAAGAGTTTCCTGGAATAAAATAAACTATAAATCAAAGAGTTTCCTGGAATAAAATAAAATATAAATCAAAGAGTTTCCTGGAATAAAATAAAATATAAATCAAAGAGTTTCCTGGAATAAAATAAACTATAAATCAAAGAGTTTCCTGGAATAAAATAAACTATAAATCAAAGAGTTTCCTGGAATAAAATAAAATATAAATCAAAGAGTTTCCTGGAATAAAATAAACTATAAATCAAAGAGTTTCCTGGAATAAAATAAACTATAAATCAAAGAGTTTCCTGGAATAAAATAAAATATAAATCAAAGAGTTTCCTGGAATAAATAAACTATAAATCAAAGAGTTTCCTGGAATAAAATAAACTATAAATCAAAGAGTTTCCTGGGAATAAAATAAACTATAAATCAAAGAGTTTCCTGGAATAAAATAAAATATAAATCAAAGAGTTTCCTGGAATAAAATAAACTATAAATCAAAGAGTTTCCTGGAATAAAATAAACTATAAATCAAAGAGTTTCCTGGAATAAAATAAAATATAAATCAAAGAGTTTCCTGGAATAAAATAAACTATAAATCAAAGAGTTTCCCTGAAAACAACCAAAAAGAACATGGCCCTTCCTATCTCTTGCCTTCATCCACTGGATTCCTTTCATCTCCATATTAATAAAAATGGCAACGATTTTCCCCTATAACTTTCGACATTATAGGATGAGTAAACACTTCCTATGCACACCATTTATAGTTACGACGAAAGCATATTCCTAACCCACTATGCATTCATTTTGTCCCTGGTTAATAATTCTTATTATTTTAGTTGAAAATGAGTTTTTAATTCTTTATTACTTCAATCAGGTACTGTCCAACTTTCTTCAATCTACACCAAACAACTTGAACAAAATCTTACATTGTTATAAAAAAAGGGGGGGGTATTCTTTTATGTCACGCATTCGTTACTTACAAATGATATTAAATACTTGGCCTTCAGGTCAAGATCAAAGTGTAGCATCTGTTCTGGCAGATACTGCAGGCAAAGACCAGATGTGGGGGCAACCCCACATGCCTGACCTTTAACCAGCTCCCATTTCCCACCTCTCGGGAGCTGGTCCCCTTTTTCCCTTCCCCCTCCCTTCACTCCTCACATTAAAAATCGGCCTTGTGCCTAATTTGCTCGGTGGGGGAGCAAATAAATACCATCTGTTCTTCAGATGCTGCACTTCTATTTCTTGTTCTCTTTCGGTGGAGGAGAAATCCTTCACGACTGAGACAATTTTTATTTTTGTACCTTTTCTCCACGTTAAAAAACGACCCTGGTGTCTAACTCTGTCCCGTGGAGAGGCATAGTAAATAGGTACAAATGATATTATAGGACTTCCTATTTACAAAGCCTCCCCACGGGACAGAGTTAGACACCAGGGTATTGTCTCAGTCGTGAAGGATTTCTCGTCCATGGAGAGAGAACAAGAAATTGAAGTGTAGCATCAGAAGAACAGATACTACACTTTGATCTTGGCCCAAAGGAGTTGGTCATAATATTCTCTGCTAAGATTAGAGAACCTCTAAGCAAAAAGGAAGAAGAAGAAGAAGAGGAGGAGGAGGAGGAGGAGGAGGAGGAGGAGGAGGAGGAGAAAGGAAATGCGATTTGATTTGCAAATGTTTTTACTTTTTCATCAATACCAATAATTCTGAGCCAGCCATTAAAATCGAGCAATCGATAAAGAACGAAATTGAGAAAAAAAAAAAAAAAAAAGAAGGCAACTCAGAAATGCTGGTGTTGTGTGATGATGGACGTGGGTGTCGGAATGAAGGGCTAAGAAAACAGAAGAAAAAAAATTCTCCAAAAGAATCACATTTTAGATTTCTTCAGTCGAGCGACATCAGATACAATGCGGAAATGCCTCCTTCTTACTTCCTCCACTTCCATCCCACAATACAGTTTTCCTTCTTGCGTTTTTTATCTTCAAGATAATAAGGCTAAGAAGAAATAAAGAAATAGCAAAGATTCCCACGACAACCAATATGGAGACTTCAATTTCTGGGAATTTCTTCTGACATTTTTCGTTACATTTTTCCATTTTCCTTTGATAATTTTACATCTAACTCTATTGCTTACCATGTGCAACGGAATCAATAAATTTCCAGACATTTTTTGTACAGGCATTTGAAATTGTGGTAAACTTTCGAAAATTCAGTATGTTATTGCTATACATCTTATGAGATGACTGACCAGTTTTCATGATTTCAGGTTCAAATGAATAGCTACATACTGCAGGAATTGGAATACACCCTACTAAAGCCCGATTATCACAGCCAGTGAATTTCAAAAATGCAATTTGGACGTGAGGACATTTTAGAAGAATGACATGAAATAAAATTCTGTTTTAAACTTAGAAAAAATGTCACAAAAACGTATGGAATGCTTCAGACTGCTTTTGGACCATCTTGCATGAATCAAGCATCAGTTTTGAGTAGCAAAAGCGATTCAAGGAAGCAGGGAGTCTGTGAGGGATGATGATGAGAGGTTTGAAAGGAAGTCAGAGTAAAGAATTTCATAGAAAAGGACTATCGTGTGTCCATAGAAACAATAAGTGAACAATTTGATGTCAGTGTGGGAACTGTACACCCATTTATTCATGAGGAACTGAAGATGCGGAGGATTTGTGCGAATTTTGTCCCAAGGGTGCTCAGAGAAGATTAGAAAGAAAGACGTTTTCATGACAGCAGGGAGATGATCGAGCTGACCAATTCAGATCCTTATCCTCCCTATAACGCAGACCTTGTTCGCTGTGACTTTTGATTATTTCCCAAGCCGAACGAAAACCTTATCGGCTGTCATCATGAGACAATTGAGGAGATGAAAGAGGCTGTGACGAGGGTCATTGACACACTCACACAAGAGGATTTCTATGGGGTCTTTCAGAAGTTCTTGGAATGGCACAAGTACATTGCAGCCGGGGGAGATTACTTCAAAGGGAACTAGTAATTCATGTGCGTACTATCAATAAAAGCGCTCATATGAAAAACGTCTGGAAACTTATTGAAGGCACCTCATAAAATGCTAAAAAAATTATTGTCCGAGCAAAACTGTTTTGCACCACTTTTTTATGCTTTCGCGGGAAAATTAAAACCATAATATAACATTACTATGTTTGGAATCAGTCTTTCAATTTCACAAAAGCCTTTTTCTCCATTTTTCCTTATCCCCTATGCATGAACTAAATTAAATAAATATAGCCTACATTATGACCGTTTACCCCTAGCAACTATGTTCCAAAATGTATAATGATCGATTAATTAGTTTTGGTTTTTTTATACACAGGAATCACCACATATCAAGGCCCAGAGGTCACTCGAGGATAAGGGTTAATGGGTATACATTAGTCAATGTGATTATAGCGTAGTAAACATAAATAGTGGGAATTTTGTAAATTGGATTACTTAATTCATCAAGAACTTGTTAACATTGGACTTGAAGATAATCAGATTGTAGTCAGCTGGAAAGCAAGCAATTGGAAGAGAGTCCCACAGGCGTGCAGTTCTAAGAAAAAAAGCTTTGTTCATGGAATCTATGTTTAGGTTTAGGCACATATAAAGAGTGTGGGAAATTATTGATAGTGGTTTTGGCTAGACGAGTGTTTTTCATGAAAATTTGGCGGCCGGAGGTGCCATAGATCGAAGCTCAGATGAGCACTTGCCATGAAAATAACGATAAAGCCGAGACAGGCTTGCAACGTTTCTACCGTGGAAAAGAGGTTGCAGGGTAGAGCAAAGGGCATCTCCCACTAAGCTACGAAGTCTATTTTGAACTCTGTCAAGACAGGATGAGCTGCTTCTAGCAGCTCCTGCCCAGATGTGGCAACAGTACTCCATCATTGGCCGAACCTGGCTTTTATATAGGTAGAGAATTGCATCAGGAGTGAGATATCTACTGGAGAGGTAGAAGGATCCCACCATTTTTCCAGCGACCCTGGCAATGGATTTGATAGCGTGTTCCATTTCAGGTAAGGAGTAAAAGTCAAGCCCAGAAGCCTGTCAAAACATGAAGCCTCCCCGACAAGAGTCATTCATTTCAACCGATGCCAGATTGGCATCAGAGCATAGATGGTGTAGAGATAGAAGCTTGGTTTTAGATGCATTAAAAGTAACCAGCCACCTCTTTCCCCATTGTACCACATGCTCAAGATCAGAGGAGAGATTATCAGAGAGAACTTGGTCGTTTACGGTCTTCAATGTGCTACCATAGATTGTATTGTTGTCAGCATAAATGTCTACGGATGATGTAAGGATGTGATTTGGAAGATCATTAATGTAGATCAGGAAGAGAGTTTGGCCCAGGATGGACCCCTGAGGGACTCCAGCATTAATACTGAAAGCTTCTGATTTATGCCCATCAACCACTACTCTTATGAACCTCTCAGAGAGAAATGATTTAATGATTGAGAAGACATTTCCAGCTATACCATAGCTGGAGATCTTGTGAAGTAGATCTTTATTTATTTTTATTTTTTTATTTATTTTTTTGTTATTACATTTTCACCCCAAACAAGGCACACTGCCACTTTGGTGTAGGGGGCTACTATCAGGGTCAGCAACTACTGGAGCACTATGTAGGGATTTGGGCAGCAAGATGTCGGTTCACGTTGCACTTGAACTTCTGCATGTCAGATCCTGGAATGGAATTCCAGAGTCTAGCGGTTCTGGGGAAGAAACTACTGGAGTAGAAAGATCTTTTACATCTAGGGATCTCTACTGTGTGGGGGTGGGATTTAGCTGCCTGTCGGGTTTGTCGAGAGTGTCTGCGTTGCGGGGGCACAAGTGTCTGCAGTTCGTCAGAGCATTCACCATTAAAATACTTGTAGAACAAGCAGAGGGATGCAACGTTTCGTCGATGGGACAGAGGCTGAAGCTTAGATGCCAGTTCAGGGCCTATCAGATTGGCGACTCTCTTTTGAACCTTGTCTAGGAGCGAGAGACAAGTAGTAGACGTTTTTTTATTCAATTTATTCAATTTTCACCCCAAACAAAGTACAGTGCCACTTTGAAGCAGGTGGCTACTATTAGGGAATTAATTAGCGGGGTCATTATGAAGGGAGAAGAGTAGAAAGATGTTTGTTAACATTACACTTACCAGCCCAGATGTGACAACAATACTCCATACATGGGCGAATGGTAACCTTATAGAGATACAGGATACTTTCAGGTGTCAGTAGTTTTCTAGCACGGTAGAGAGAGCCTATCTTTTTTGCAGCGGCCCTGGCAATGTTTTCAATATAATTGTTCCAGCTCATGTTTCCTGTGAACATTAGGCCAAGCAGTTTGAAAGATGTACTCTAGGACAGGGAGTCACTGGCCATTGATATTGGTGGCAGAGAAGGTTTCTTGTAGTTATTGAAGGAAACCAGTTTAGTCTTGGCAGCATTGAATGTGACCATCCATTTATGTCCCATTCCACTACAGATTGGAGGTCATCCTCTAGTGTTTTTGCCATTTCTTTAGTTATGTGTTCATTTGTTTTCCTGTCGTGCTTGTTATAGAGTGTGTTGCCATCAGCATATATACCCATCTCAGAGGCAGTTTTGTCGGGGAGGTCATTAATAAATATCAGGAACAATAGAGGCCCAAGAATAGACCACTGAGGCACTCCCGCATTTATATCATATTGTTTAGATTTTCGACCGTCGAGGACAACCTGGATTTTTCTTTATGCCATACTTTATCAAAAGCCTTTGATATGTCAAGAGCAATTGCCCTAGAAAGGTAGCCTCCATCGAGAGATTCACTAATCCTATGAGATACAACTGTAAGCACATCTGCTGTAGATCTAGCAAAACAGAAACCATATTGCACATCAATAAGAAGGTTGTTTTTGCTGAGATGGTTGATTACTTCTCTATTTAACACAGATTCCAGCAGCTTAATCGAATAAATCAAAATATATGCACTTTGTTGCATGTCTATATTGGTGAATTTTAAAACCAGCGCATTTCAGGTGAAAACATTATCACGTACTTGCATGTCATGGAAAAAAAATAATATTATTACAAAAATTCTGAAAAATGCAGGATTACGTGCTGAAATGTTAAAAATGACCCATTCTTAATATGTCGATTTAAATGAAGGGTTATCGCTCTTGTTTGTCACACTGAATTAGTTGCATAACTCTTCTACATTCATACATGAGATAAAATGTGATAATTCGACCAGTTCTATTTTTACTTGTAATTATTTGCCGTTATAATTATTTATTATTAAAAATATTTGTTATTATAATTATTTGTCATAATAATTATTTGTCATTATAATCATTTGTTATTATAATTATTTGTCATCACAATTATTTGTCATTATAATAATTTGTGTTTATAATTATTTCTGATTATAATTATTTGTGTTTATAATTATTTGTGTTTATAACTATTTGTGATTGTAATTATTTGTGTTTATAATTATCTGTTATTATAAATATTTGTCAATACAATTATTTGTCATTATAATTATTTGTTATTATAATTATTTGTCATTATAATTATTTGCCCTTATAATAATTTGTCATTATAATTATTTGTGATTATAATTATTGTTATTATAATTATTTGTCATTATAATTATTTGTCATGATAATTATTTGCCTTTATAAATATTTGTCATTATAATTATTTGTTATTAGGATTATTTCTTATTATAAATATTTGTTATTATAAATATTTGTTATTATAATTATTAATAATTGTAATTATTTGTCATCATCAATATTTGTCATAATAATTATTTTTAATTGTAATTATTTTTCATTATAATTATTTGTCATTATAATTATTTGTGATTATAACTATTTGTCATTATAATTATTTGTCATTATAATTATTTGTGATTATAATTATTTTTCATTATAATTATTTGTCATTATAATTATTTGTCATTATAATTATTTGTCATTATAATTATTTGTCATTATAATTATTTGTCATTATAATTATTTGTCATTATAATTATTTGTCATTATAACTATTTGTCATTATAACTATTTGTCATTATAACAATTTGTCATCATAATCTTTTGACATTATAAAAACTTATCATTATAATTATTTGTCATTATAATTATTTGACATGATAATTATTTATCATTATAATCATTTGTCATTACAAGTTTTTGACATTATAATTATTTGCCATTAAAATTATTTTCATTATAATTCTTTGTTATTATAATGTTTTGTTATTATAATTAGTTGTCATTATCATTATTTGTCATTATAAATATTTGTTATAATTATTTTTCATTATAATTTTTTGTCATTATTATTATTTTTCATTATAATTATTTGTCATTATAATTATTTGTGATTATAATTATTTGTCATCATAATTATTTGTCATTATAATTATTTGTCCTTATAATTATTTGTCATCATAATTATTTGTCATCATAATTATTTATGATTATAGTTATTTGTGACTATAATTATTTGTGATTATAATTATTTGTGATTATAATTATTTGTGATTATAATTATTTGTGATTATAATTATTTGTCATTATAATTATTTTTCATTATAATTATTTGTCATTATAATTATTTTTCATTATAATTATCTGTCATTATAATTATCTGTCACCATAGTCATTTTCATTATAATTATTTGTCATTATAATTATTTGTCATTATAATTATTTGTCATTATAATTATTTGTGATTATAATTATTTGTCATTATAATTATCTGTCACCATAGTCATTTTCATTATAATTATTTGTTATTATAATTAGTTGTCATTATAATTATTTGTCATTATAATTAGTTGTCATTATAATTATTTGTGACTATAATTATTTGTTATTATAATTAGTTGTCATTATAATTAGTTGTCATTATAATTAGTTGTCATAAGCACGAGGAGCCTTAAATAAGTTTCCAGACTTTTTTCGTATGAACACTTTCATCGATAGTCCACACATAAAACTCTATGATTGCATATCGTTCTTCTAGAGTGTCGTCACGTCCAGATAGCATTTTTGAAATTCACCAGTTGTGACAATCAGGCTTTAGTAGTGTGTATTCCAATTTTGCCGTAACTGTTCAGTTGAACTTGAAATTATAAAAATTGGTCAGTCATCTCATAAGATGTATAGCAATAACATACTGAATTTCAAGAGTCTACGATAATTGTACAAAAAAAAAAAAAATACAAGGTCAGTTTTTAATGTGGGGAAAATCCAGCTTCCCCCAAAGGGGCACTCTGAATAGAGACAAAAATAAAATTAAAAATAGCATTAAAAACTTAGGCATTAAACTCATAAGAAATATGGAGAATTTTTTTAGCCCTTCATTCCGACACCCACGTCCATCATCACACAACACCAGCATTTCTGAGTTGCCTTCTTTTTTTTTTTTTCTCAATTTCGTTCTTTATCGATTGCTCGATTTTAATGGCTGGCTCAGAATTATTGGTATTGATGAAAAAGTAAAAACATTTGCAAATCAAATCGCATTTCCTTTCTCCTCCTCCTCCTCCTCCTCCTCCTCCTCCTCCTCCTCTTCTTCTTCTTCCTTTTTGCTTAGAGGTTCTCTAATCTTAGCAGAGAATATTATGACCAACTCCTTTGGGCCAAGATCAAAGTGTAGTATCTGTTCTTCTGATGCTACACTTCAATTTCTTGTTCTCTCTCCATGGACGAGAAATCCTTCACGACTGAGACAATACCCTGGTGTCTAACTCTGTCCCGTGGGGAGGCTTTGTAAATAGGAAGTCCTATAATATCATTTGTACCTATTTACTATGCCTCTCCACGGGACAGAGTTAGACACCAGGGTCGTTTTTTAACGTGGAGAAAAGGTACAAAAATAAAAATTGTCTCAGTCGTGAAGGATTTCTCCTCCACCGAAAGAGAACAAGAAATAGAAGTGCAGCATCTGAAGAACAGATGGTATTTATTTGCTCCCCCACCGAGCAAATTAGGCACAAGGCCGATTTTTAATGTGAGGAGTGAAGGGAGGGGGAAGGGGAAAAGGGGACCAGCTCCCGATAGGTGGGAAATGGGAGCTGGTTAAAGGTCAGGCATGTGAGGTTGCCCCCACATCTGGTCTTTGCCTGCAGTATCTGCCAGAACAGATGGTATTTATTTGCTCCCCCACCGAGCAAATTAGGCACAAGGCCAATTTTTAATGTGAGGAGTGAAGGGAGGGGGAAGGGAAAAAGGGGACCAGCTCCCGAGAGGTGGGAAATGAGAGCTGGTTAATGGTCAGGCATGTGGGGCCGCCCCCACATCTGGTCTTTGCTAGTCATAGCTAGTCATAGCTAGTAATAGCTTGCAGTATCTGCCAGAACAGATACTACACTTTGATCTTGACCTGAAGGCCAAGTATTTAATATCATTTGTAAGTAACGAATGCGTGACATGAAAGAATAACCCCCCCCTTTTTTATAACAATGTAAGATTTTGTTCAAGTGTCTGCAGTTCGTCAGAGCATTCACCATTAAAATACTTGTAGAACAAGCAGAGGGATGCAACGTTTCGTCGATGGGACAGAGGCTGAAGTTCAGGGCCTGTCAGATTGGCGACTCTTTTTTGAACCTTGTCTAGGAGCGAGAGACTAGTAGTAGACGTACCAGCCCAGATGTGACAACAATACTCCATACATGGGCGAATGGTGACCTTATAGAGATACAGGATACTTTCAGGTGTCAGTAGTTTTCTAGCACGGTAGAGAGAGCCTACCCTTTTTGCAGCGGCCCTGGCAATGTTTTCAATATAATTATTCCAGCTCATGTTTCCTGTGAACGTTAGGCCAAGCAGTTTGAAAGATGTACTCTCAGACAGGGAGTCACTGGCCATTGATATTGGTGGCAGAGAAGGTTTCTTGTAGTTATTGAAGGAAACCAGTTTAGTCTTGGCAGCATTGAATGTGACCATCCATTTATGTCCCCATTCCACTACAGATTGGAGATCATCCTCTAGTGTTTTTGCCATTTCTTTAGTTATGTGTTCATTTGTTTTCCTGTCGTGCTTGTTATAGAGTGGGTTGCCATCAGCATATATACCCATCTCAGAGGCAGTTTTGTTGGGAAGGTCATTAATAAATATCAGGAACAATAGAGGCCCAAGAATAGACCACTGAGGCATTCCCGCATTTATATCATACTGTTTAGATTTTCGACCGTCGAGGACAACCTGGATTTTTCTTTATGCCATACTTTATCAAAAGCCTTTGATATGTCAAGAGCAATTGCCCTAGAAAGGTAGCATCCATCGAGAGATTCACTAATCCTATGAGATATAACTGTAAGCACATCTGCTGTAGATCTAGCAAAACAGAAACCATATTGCACATCAATAAGAAGGTTGTTTTTGCTGAGATGGTTGATTACTTCTCTATTTAACACAGATTCCAGCAGCTTAATCGAATAAATCAAAATATATGCACTTTGTTGCATGTCTATATTGGTGAATTTTAAAACCAGCGCATTTCAGGTGAAAACATTATCACGTACTTGCATGTCATGGAAAAAAAATAATATTATTACAAAAATTCTGAAAAATGCAGGATTACGTACTGAAATGTTAAAAATGACCCATTCTTAATATGTCGATTTAAGTCAAGGGTTATCACTCTTGTTTGTCACACTGAATTAGTTGCATAACTCTTCTACATTCATACATGAGATAAAATGTGATACTTCGATCAGTTCTATTTTTACTTGTAATTATTTGCAGTTATAATTATTTATTATTAAAAATATTTGTTATTATAATTATTTGTCATTATAATCATTTGTTATTATAATTATTTGTCATCACAATTATTTGTCATTATAATAATTTGTGTTTATAATTATTTCTGATTATAATTATTTGTGTTTATAATTATTTGTGTTTATAATTATTTGTGATTGTGATTATTTGTGTTTATAATTATCTGTTATTATAAATATTTGTCAATACAATTATTTGTCATTATAATTATTTGTTATTATAATTATTTGCCTTTATAAATATTTGTCATTATAATTATTTGTTATTATGAATATTTGTTATTATAAATATTTGTTATTATAAATATTTGTTATTATAAATATTTGTTATTATAAATATTTGTTATTATAAATATTTGTTATTATAATTATTAATAATTGTAATTATTTGTCATCAAAATATTTGTCATAATAATTATTTTTAATTGTAATTATTTTTCATTATAATTATCTGCCATTATAATTATTTGTCATACTTATTTGTCAGCATAATTATTTATCACTATAATTTTTTGACCTTATAATTATTTGCCATTATAATTATTTGTGATTATAATTATTTGTGATTATAATTATTTGTCATTATAATTATTTGTGATTATAATTATTTGTCATTATAATTATTTGTCATTATAATTATTTGTGAGTATAATTATTTGTCATTATAATTATTTGTGATTATAATTATTTGTGATTATAATTATTTGTCATTATAATTATTCGTCATTATAATTATTTGCCATTATAATTATTTGTCATTATAATTATTTGTGATTATAATTATTTTTCATTATAATTATCTGCCATTATAATTATTTGTCATACTTATTTGTCAGCATAATTATTTATCACTATAATTTTTTGACCTTATAATTATTTGCCATTATAATTATTTGTGATTATAATTATTTGTGATTATAATTATTTGTCATTATAATTATTTGTCATTATAATTATTTGTCATTATAATTATTTGTCATTATAATTATTTGTGAGTATAATTATTTGTCATTATAATTATTTGTGATTATAATTATTTGTGATTATAATTATTTGTCATCATAATTATTTGTCATTATAATTATTTGTCATTATAATTATTTGTCATTATAATTATTTGTGATTATAATTATTTGTCATTATAATTATTTGTCATTATAATTATTTGTCATTATAATTATTTGTCATTATAATTATTTGTCATTATAATTATTTGTCATTATAATTATTTGTCATTATAATTATTTGTGAGTATAATTATTTGTCATTATAATTATTTGTGATTATAATTATTTGTGATTATAATTATTTGTCATTATAATTATTTGTCATTATAATTATTTGTCATTATAATTATTTGTGATTATAATTATTTTTCATTATAATTATTTGTGATTATAATTATTTGTCATTATAATTATTTGCCATTATAATTATTTGTCATTATAATTATTTGTGATGATAATTATTTGTGATTATAATTATTTGTCATTATAATTATTTTACATTATAATTATTTGTCATTATAACAATTTGTCATCATAATCTTTTGACATTATAAAAATTTATCATTATAATCATTTGTCATTATAGTTATTTGACATCATAATTATTTATCATTATAATCATTTGTCATTACAAGTTTTTGACATTATAATTATTTGCCATTATAATTATGTGTCATTATAATTTTTTGACATTATAATTATTTGTCATTAAAATTATTTTCATTATAATTATTTGTTATTATAATGTTTTGTTATTATAATTAGTTGTCATTATCATTATTGGCCATTATAAATATTTGTTAGAATTATTTTTCATTATAATTTTTTGTCATTATTATTATTTGTCATTATAATTATTTGTCATCATAATTATTTGTCATTGTAATTATTTGTCATTATATTATTTGTTATCATAATTATTTGTCATTATAATTATTTGTCATTATAATTATTTGTCATCAAAATTATTTGTCATCATAAATGTTTGTCATCATAATTATTTTTCATTATAATTATTTGTGATTATAATTATTTTTCATTATTATTATTTGTCATCATAATTATTTGTCATTATAATTATTTTTCATTATAATTATTTGTCATTATAATTATTTGTGATTATAATTATTTTTCATTATAATTATTTGTCATTATAATTATTTGTCATTATAATTATTTGTGATTATAATTATTTGTCATCATAATTATTTGTCATTATAATTATTTTTCATTATAATTATTTGTCATTATAATTATTTTTCATTATAATTATTTGTCATCATAATTATTTGTGATTATAATTATTTGTCATTATAACTATTTGTCATTATAATTATTTTTCATTATAATTATTAGTCATTATAATTATTTTTCATTATAATTATTTGTCATTATATTTGTGATTATAATTATTTTTCATTATAATTATTTGTCATTATAATTATTTGTCATTATAATTATTTGTGATTATAATTATTTGTCATCATAATTATTTGTCATTATAATTATTTTTCATTATAATTATTTGTCATTATAATTATTTTTCATTATAATTATTTGTCATCATAATTATTTGTGATTATAATTATTTGTCATTATAACTATTTGTCATTATAATTATTTTTCATTATAATTATTAGTCATTATAATTATTTTTCATTATAATTATTTGTCATTATAATTATTTTTCATTATAATTATTTGTCATCATAATTATTTTTCATTATAATTATTTGTGATTATAATTATTTGTCATTATAATTATTTGTGATTATAATTATTTGTGATTATAATTATTTGTCATTATAACTATTTGTCATTATAATTATTTTTCATTATAATTATTTGTCATTATAATTATTTTTCATTATAATTATTTGTCATTATAATTATTTTTCATTATAATTATTTGTGATTATAATTATTTGTCATTATAATTATTTGTGATTATAATTATTTGTGATTATAATTATTTGTCATCATAATTATTTGTCATTATAATTATTTTTCATTATAATTATTTGTCATCATAATTATTTGTCATTATAATTATTTGTCATTATAATTATTTGTCATTATAATTATCTGTCACCATAGTCATTTTCATTATAATTTTTTGTCATTATAATTAGTTGTCATTATAATTATTTGTCATTATAATTATTTGTCATAAGCACGAGGAGGTTAAATAAGTTTCCAGACTTTTTTTCGTATGAACACTTTCATCGATAGTCCACACATAAAACTCTATGATTGCATATCGTTCTTCTAGAGTGTCGTCACGTCCAGATAGCATTTTTGAAATTCACCAGTTGTAACAATCAGGCTTTAGTAGTGTGTATTCCAATTTTGCCGTAACTGTTCAGTTGAACTTGAAATTATAAAAATTGGTCAGTCATCTCATAAGATGTATAGCAATAACATACTGAATTTCAAGAGTCTACGATAATTGTACAAAAAAAAAATACAAAAAAAATACAAGGTCAGTTTTTAATGTGGGGAAAATCCAGCTCCCCCAAAAGGGGCACTCTGAATAGAGACAAAAATAAAATTAAAAATAGCATAAAAAAAAACTTAGGCATTAAACCCATAAGAAATATGGAGGGGGGTGCAGGGTTTTTCTAAGACATGTGTTGAACTTTGAAGAATACTCTTCGTTTGCACTATTCACCATAATACCGCATTCACACCGTGGATTTAACCCGAATGCAGTGAAATCAAATTCACTTAAAATATATGTACCGGACGTCGTCATCGTGGTCGTCATAGCTTGCTCGCTAAAGAATAAAAAAGTTATTTTCCCTCCTTTGTTTCCGACCAGTTTTATTTAGATTTCTGTCTGGTGTCGCTAATGCTAAACTTTCCCTAAAGAATTCGTGCTTTTATATCGAAAGTAATTTTAGGATAAAAAAGAAAAAAAAATGTTTCATTATTTATAGAAACTTTTCTTCTCCCATCTTTTCAGTAATCGGATCGATTCTAATGGCGTCTGCACACCGAAAACCCCTTTTCTGCGCCATTGCCCCATTTTTGAAGTAGATTTGATTTGAAACAGGAACTCCCTCACCCTCGATAGGGATTTTATTCTCGAACCCCCAAATCAACAGAGATTATTAGACCATTCCTGTTATGATTTTGTCCCCTTTGATTGCGGTGTGATGCTAGCTCTGTGCAGGAGGTCCACCCTCCGAGGCTTTGCCTTCTCTCTTGGAGAAAGGGTTAGGTTATTACTAATCGCCTAAGGCGCCCTCACCGGGGAATGCCGATGGGGTTGCCCAGGCACTTTTTGCAGGTCAGAGTCTGGGGCGTTGACTTCTTAATCATACTTTCCGGCCGTGGTGTCACAGTTCTTGCAGTGGGAGAGAACTAAATACCCCCTTTCCCCACTCTTGTTAGTAAACCAGAGTTTTTTTGTTTTTTTTACAACAGACAACAAAACAAAAAGTTGTCAAAAACCAAAAATATAACAAATAACTGTTACCAAAAGTAAGATAAGTTACTCTTTTACCTACCTGGATAAATTTTTAGTGTTTAAAATTATTTTTAAGCGTTTATTTAGTTCAAAAAGTTAGTAATGTTTAGTGTTCCGCGAGAACAAGAAAAATGGCTGACATTTTGAGAGTCTCGATGATTGCTCAAAAATAGAAAATTAAACAAAGTACTGATAGAAAGCCACTCAATAAATTTTACCGTGACTCTTCCATGTCGGCCATTTTTCTGGTTCTCATGTAACAATCGACATTACTTGTTTTTCGAACTGAATAAGCGCTTTAAAATAAGTTAAAACACCAAAAACTTATCCAGCTAGGTAGATATTATCTTGCCTTTGATAACATTTGTTTGTTATATTTGTTTTTTGACAACTTTTTCGTTTTCTTATCTATAATAAAATGTGCGCAATAATCTCGATAAACGTTCCTATTTGCGACTCAAATTATTTAAAAAGAAATTCAACTCGGAAAATTGTAAAAACCATTTTTTCCATTTATTTTTTGTGATCTGTTTGCGCTAAAAGTTTAATATTTAATGTACATTTTTTTTGCAAAAACACACGGTGGAACGATAAAATTGTCGCCCTAAAGAAAACAACACTACAGATTTATTTTAAAACTTTTATTGAAAAAATCAATTCAGATAACTTGATTATGTAGTAGAGCTGACATCTATTCAATGTCCACCTTGATACGGGTCCGGAACTGGGAGCATGCCTTTTCTACAAGCACCGGCGGGAGCTTGGTGAATACTTGGCAATTAGGCTGGCTTTATTGTTGTTGGAGTTCGTGTTGGTGATGTTCTCGACGTATGAAAAACGAAGTAGTCCAGTGGTTCAGGTTGCGGGGAGAGGAGAGCCAGTGAGAGAAGGGTACCAAATCTGCATCTCTTTGCACCTGTGTGCCGACACCATCCTACTGCCACACCCAGGGTTTGCCAGCAGCCACCTGATTGCACCACACTCTTCAGCACATCCAAGTACATTTTAGTGTTGACTTTCAAGCTGACTTCGAAAATGTAAGGTGGTATGATGTGGCCCTCAATTGAAACCAAACCAAAGACCATAACCGCGACCGGAAACTTTGTTTTTATCACCCTGGGAACGCCTTTGTTATTCATGGCAATCCAGCGATGCATTTTGAGGGCGCTGGCAATGGTCCTGTTGTCATAACTTGGATCATTAGACAGCATTTGTACAGCGATGCATCTCCGATCGCGCTCGTTGAACGTTGTATCATTTTCAGACATGATAGAAGGCTCCTATCGCTCTTGGGATTTGTACACAACTGACCAACTAGTAGATGGTCTGCAACAAAAAAAGAAAACCGGTTTTCATCAAATGGAAATGGAATCATGTCGTCTTTTCTTTGGCAATAATTTTATCGTTCCACCTTGTATTGGCTGTGAGTGACAGACATCTTATTAAGGAAGTAAGATACTAGACAGGACTGGAAATGAAGACCAAATGCTTTTTTGTTCAAAACATCAAATTAAAAGACATAAGGAGAAAACGAATGAACACATATTAAAGGTCTCTGTAGTGGAATCGGGACAAAAATGGTCACTTTCAATGTTGCTCACACTCAGCTTATTTCCCTTAATAACTAAAAGAAACTTTCTCAACCACTAACAGCCATGGCTAGTGATACATTACCTGGAAGTACTTTGTTCAAACTCCTCGGCTTAACGTTCACAAGGAACATGAGTTAGAACAGATGCACTGAGGCATGGCCAAGCCTGGGGCAAAGAAGTTGGGCTTTCCTTCTACGCCTTACGCCTGAAAGTATCTTGTACCTCTAGAAGGCCACTTTTAACCCATATATGGAGTATTGTTGCCACATTTGGGCTGGTGAATCTGCTACTAGTCTCTCCCTCTCCCACTCTCTCTCTCTCTCTCTCTCTCTCTCTCTCTCTCTCTCTCTTAGACAGGGTTTAAAAGAGAGTCTCCAACCTAATAGGTTCCGCAAGGAAGGTGCTCTGACAAACTATAAGCCCTTGTACCCTCTCGACATAAATACGCCCAACTAACCTGACAAGCATCAAAATCCCACCCCTTCACAGTAAAGATTCTTAGATGCCAGAAAGCCTTCTAATAGTTTCTTCCCTTGGACTGCTAGACTTTGGAATTCCACTACTGGGTCCTTGCTTCCTTGACTGTACTGACATGCAGAAGTTCAAGTGTAATGTAACAGACATCTTGCTGCTCAACTCCCTACATAGTATCCCTGCAAATTATGCCTCAGATAGTAGTCCTCTACATCAAACTGGCACTATGTCTTGTTTGGAGTGAACATGCAAAAAAAATGCAATTTCAAAAAAAGTGGGTTCATTGATATGACAGGAACACGTTTCCTGTTCGGTCAAGAATTTCCTGAAAAAAAAACTAGATTACTGCTATTGCTTATTTATTTATTCTACCAATAATGTTTCGAACAAATGAACCTATATTTTATTTCAACCTTTTAACGCAAAATGGCAACACCAACTAAAGCTGGTGTTGCCATTTTGTGTTCATTTCCTTCTTTATTTTCTGCAGGTCAGATTATCAGCTTTTTTTCTTTTTGTAGTTTCGATATTTTTTGTTCTTATTTAAACTTATCTCTGGTTTGTCAGCGTTATTTGATTATGTGGATGGGTTTCCGCACTCTATGATTTTTCTTAATATTTCAGCTGTATGCATCCGTGGAGTGTGTTTTATTGTGTCAATTCTCCAACTGTTTCCAATTTATCCTGGTTGTCCTTTTTTATTGTTCCTAGTACTCATATAATTATTGGCATTACAATCATTTTTGTGCTCTTTCTATTTGCTTGCTAAGAAGATCAATGTCAACCACAATCTTTTCTGTCCTTTGATCTTGTAATCTGCGGAGGTAGCAAAATCCAGGTTGTCATTGATTGACGTCCATTCAAACAGTATAACATTAAGGCAGGAATGCCTCAGAGGTCGATGCTTGGACCCCTATTATTCCTGATATTCATTCACAACTAATCTTTACCTCTTTGATAGGGTAAAAAAAAGACTTCACTCGAGTGCCCCACTTTGTCAACTAAGCTCACACCCCTGTCCCATCACTGCACTGTGTCAAGTATTTTAATGGAATGTGCTCTGATAAACTCGTTGCACTTGTGCCCCTTCGACGTACATATCCCTGACAAACCTGCTTAGCAACAAAATCACACCCCTTCACGCTAATAGTTTCTTCCCTCGAATAACTAGACTGTGGAATTACCTTCCTGCTTACCTGACTGTACCGATACGCAGAAGTTTAAATGTAATATAAACCAACATACTGTTAATCTTTGCTAGGCATGGTCTTAAATAGTAGCTCCTAACATCCAAGTGGGGATATGCCTCGTTAGGTGTTAAGGTGAGAAAACGAAAAAATCGACGGTTTGACAATTTTAAAAATTTATTATTATGGATTTCTAACACGTATAGAAAATTACTAACATCTGATTAATATCCTGTACTTCTATAAAGCTACCATTCGCATGTACTGTTGTCGCCACATCAAGGGTGGTGCACTTGCAACTTGTCTCTTGCTCCCAGTCAGGCTTCAAAAAAGAGTCTCCAACCTAGTAGGTCCCGCACTATCAACCAAACTCCAACTTCTGTCCCATCACCATAATGTTGCATCCTTACACCTGTTTTACAATTTTACAAGTATTTTAATGGAATGTGTTTCAGTGAACTTCAAACATGTGTATCTTTCGACGTAAATTTCTCCAACTAACCCGACAAGCAGAAAAATCCCACCCCTACAATGTATAAATCCCTATGTGCTGGAAAGCCTCTACGCTGATAGTTTCTTCTCTTTAAACGGCTAGACTTTGGAATTCCCTTACAGCTCCCTATTTCCCTGACTGCACTGACATGCAGAAGTTTATATGTAATATGAACAGTCATCTTGCTGCTCAACTCCCTACATAATATCCCTACAAATTTAGTCCCAAGTAATAGTCCCTTACATCAAAATGGCACTGTACCTTGTTTGAGCTAAAAAAAAAAAAACAATAAAAAAAAGAAAGGAAAAGTAGATCTTGCAGAACAGAAACCATATTGCGTGTCACTAAGAAGGTTATTTCTGCTGAGGTGGTTGACTATTTCTCTATTTAATATGGATTCTAGAAACTTACTCATGACACACAGGAGACTTATTGGTCTGTACTGAGAGGGAGATGACTTATCACCTGAATTCTTAAATACAGAGCATACTGATGAGATTTTCCAGGGTGTTGGAAAGTACTTCTCCTTAAGGCAACGTTTAAACAGTTTCATAAGTATGGGAGCAAGTTCTGGTTGAAGCTTTTTTAACACTATAATTGGGATGCCATCAGGGCCAGTTGCTTTACTGGAATCAAGGTTCTTGATTAGCTTGGCGACCTCATGCACGGATATTTGTATGTTACCTAGCTTGTTCTGTGTTACAGGAGGAAATATGGGGAGTTGATGGCCTTCATCGCATAGGGTAGAAAATTAGCTGCAAAGTTCTTGGCAAATAGTTTGGCCTTGTCTGAAGCTGACAAGATGACTTCTGGTCCGTTGATAATGGTTGGGGTAGAACGCAGGTTGCATTCTCTTATTGATTCACTGTGTTTGCCTCTTTGCTCACATTTACAACATGTACTCTTTTTTTGAGTTTTAGTTTTTAGAATTATTTGTACTAACGAGGAGTTCTCACACAGGTCATCATCAAAATTTGCTCACTGAGTGGTGTTCCTTGGAGTCCGAGTGATAACAAGTCTCCTCAGATTTCCAGTACTATCCGCCTCTTTTGATACCCTGTGCAAATTAATTTGCATCATCCCAACAACTGTTTACCATTGATTTCCTCCTGACCATTGATCATCACTTGGATTTAAATGGCAATAAGCCTCCCCAGGGTCCCAGTTATCTTTGCACTCATCTAGTGGAGGTTTGGTTAGTGCTTTCCCTCCTCGATCTTTCCATTTTGTAATATTTGGTATTGTACCAGTTGATACCGGCACTTGGGGGGGATTACATTATTATTAGTATTATTATAATAAAAAAATAAATAAAATAAAATTAAAAAGAAACAAATAAAATTTAAAAAATTACAAAAACAAATAAAATAAAACTTAAAATTAAAAAAAAAAATTAATAAATAAAAAAAACTAAAGTGACCCCTCCTCCACCTCACACGCTGTCATCTCCTTTTCAGACACCTATTCCGGGTGTGTGTCTTCCTTGTTATAAAGCCTATGCGTTTGATCCGTCATCGAAACACCAGGAAGAGAGGCTCCTATGCCTTAGTCAGCAATACATCAATTTGTACAATCGTCTGTAGCTGATATTGTTAAAAAATTAGATAAGCTCTGTCCATTGCAACAACCTTACACGTTTCTTGTCAAATTAGCCAACCGCATTTTCGGACCATTTTACCATATTTGTCCAAAATGTTCTGTGTATGTATATTTAGCAGTTTTGCATGGTGCTGAACTCAAATTTAAACATGTTAAGGCATTTGGGACTTTTAGGGCTAAATGGGGGAGAGGGGCAAATGATGGACTTAGTCATTTCTTTTTTTGCAGAACTCAAATTTAAATATAAGGCCTAAAACTGCACCGTTTGTTCATTTTCCCCAGGATTTGACGTCCCTTGGGGACTTTTGGGGCTAAATGGGGGGGGGGGGTAAATGCTGAACTTAGTCATTTTTTTCATGACTCGTTCACTATGCACCCACGGGCCCATGCATGCTTCACGTGTTATTATTATTTTCTTACGTATTCATTTTTGATGTAATGTTTGGGTCACGTGTATGACCGGTAACCCCCTAATATATATTTTTATTTTTTTTTCACTTTTTTCAGTAAATTATTATCGAATGGATACTAATCTAAAAAATTATCAAAACAAAAATGTCAATATTTAAATATTTGTAAATGGTGCTCAGTTTATAATGCAACGGTCTAGTAAATCGATCATCCATTTTAGAACCACTCGATGTTTTTGAAGCCAAATTTCACAAATTTAACATTTTTTTAAAGAGCTTGGACGTTTTGGAAATTTTACTTGAAATTTGCTCTTTTCCGATTATTTTATGTACATATTTATGGTTATCTTCAAGTTTCGTTACCCAACATTTACAAAATTAATTAAAAGTACCAGGGTATTAATATAGAGAGACGTTGTATTGTGTATCCATTGTGCGAATTCAACTGAAAACGTTTCTTGATGAATAAAAAGATGTGAGGCCAAAACAGCAGACAAAATAAATACAATATAAAGCGATTTCCATGCAGTCGTGGCCGTGGTTAAGGTGGTGGTCTAGAAAGCCATTGTTGTCTCCCCGCATAGGTTCGAATCCTATTGGCGACCTTTAAAGATTTTGTACTAACATTGTAAAAACGTCACTCGTAACCAGTGTTTGTTTTTAGTTTTCTTTTTGTCCTATAAATTTTCTGTGGTTATTTAATGCAGGTTTATACCTTAGTAAATAAAATACTTTGGTTATTTAATGCAGGTTTATACCTTAGTAAATAAAATACTTTGGTTATTTAATGCAGGTTTATACCTTAGTAAATAAAATACTTTGGTTATTAATGTAGGTTTATACCTTAGTAAATAAAATACTTTGGTAATTTAATGCAGGTTTATACCTTAGTAAATAAAATACTTTGGTTATTAATGTAGGTTTATACCTTAGTAAATAAAATACTTTGGTTATTTAATGCAGGTTTATACCTTAGTAAATAAAATACTTTGGTTATTTAATGCAGGTTTATACCTTAGTAAATAAAATACTTTGGTTATTTAATGCAGGTTTATACCTTAGTAAATAAAATACTTTGGTTATTAATGTAGGTTTATACCTTAGTAAATAAAATACTTTGGTTATTTAATGCAGGTTTATACCTTAGTAAATAAAATACTTTGGTTATTTAATGCAGGTTTATACCTTAGTAAATAAAATACTTTGGTTATTAATGCAGGTTTATACCTTAGTAAATAAAATACTTTGGTTATTAATGTAGGTTTATACCTTAGTAAATAAAATACTTTGGTTATTAATGTAGGTTTATACCTTAGTAAATAAAATACTTTGGTTATTTAATGCAGGTTTATACCTTAGTAAATAAAATACTTTGGTTATTAATGTAGGTTTATACCTTAGTAAATAAAATACTTTGGTTATTAATGTAGGTTTATACCTTAGTAAATAAAATACTTTGGTTATTAATGTAGGTTTATACCTTAGTAAATAAAATACTTTGGTTATTAATGTAGGTTTATACCTTAGTAAATAAAATACTTTGGTTATTAATGTAGGTTTATACCTTAGTAAATAAAATACTTTGGTTATTTAATGCAGGTTTATACCTTAGTAAATAAAATACTTTGGTTATTAATGTAGGTTTATACCTTAGTAAATAAAATACTTTGGTTATTAATGCAGGTTTATACCTTAGTAAATAAAATACTTTGGTTATTTAATGCAGGTTTATACCTTAGTAAATAAAATACTTTGGTTATTAATGTAGGTTTATACCTTAGTAAATAAAATACTTTGGTTATTAATGTAGGTTTATACCTTAGTAAATAAAATACTTTGGTTATTAATGTAGGTTTATACCTTAGTAAATAAAATACTTTGGTTATTTAATGCAGGTTTATACCTTAGTAAATAAAATACTTTGGTTATTAATGTAGGTTTATACCTTAGTAAATAAAATACTTTGGTTATTAATGTAGGTTTATACCTTAGTAAATAAAATACTTTGGTTATTAATGTAGGTTTATACCTTAGTAAATAAAATACTTTGGTTATTAATGTAGGTTTATACCTTAGTAAATAAAATACTTTGGTTATTAATGTAGGTTTATACCTTAGTAAATAAAATACTTTGGTTATTAATGTAGGTTTATACCTTAGTAAATAAAATACTTTGGTTATTTAATGCAGGTTTATACCTTAGTAAATAAAATACTTTGGTTATTAATGTAGGTTTATACCTTAGTAAATAAAATACTTTGGTTATTAATGTAGGTTTATACCTTAGTAAATAAAATACTTTGGTTATTAATGTAGGTTTATACCTTAGTAAATAAAATACTTTGGTTATTAATGTAGGTTTATACCTTAGTAAATAAAATACTTTGGTTATTAATGTAGGTTTATACCTTAGTAAATAAAATACTTTGGTTATTTAATGCAGGTTTATACCTTAGTAAATAAAATACTTTGGTTATTTAATGCAGGTTTATACCTTAGTAAATAAAATACTTTGGTTATTTAATGCAGGTTTATACCTTAGTAAATAAAATACTTTGGTTATTAATGTAGGTTTATACCTTAGTAAATAAAATACTTTGGTTATTAATGTAGGTTTATACCTTAGTAAATAAAATACTTTGGTTATTAATGTAGGTTTATACCTTAGTAAATAAAATACTTTGGTTATTAATGTAGGTTTATACCTTAGTAAATAAAATACTTTGGTTATTTAATGCAGGTTTATACCTTAGTAAATAAAATACTTTGGTTATTAATGTAGGTTTATACCTTAGTAAATAAAATACTTTGGTTATTAATGTAGGTTTATACCTTAGTAAATAAAATACTTTGGTTATTAATGTAGGTTTATACCTTAGTAAATAAAATACTTTGGTTATTAATGTAGGTTTATACCTTAGTAAATAAAATACTTTGGTTATTTAATGCAGGTTTATACCTTAGTAAATAAAATACTTTGGTTATTAATGTAGGTTTATACCTTAGTAAATAAAATACTTTGGTTATTAATGTAGGTTTATACCTTAGTAAATAAAATACTTTGGTTATTAATGTAGGTTTATACCTTAGTAAATAAAATACTTTGGTTATTAATGTAGGTTTATACCTTAGTAAATAAAATACTTTGGTTATTAATGTAGGTTTATACCTTAGTAAATAAAATACTTTGGTTATTAATGCAGGTTTATACCTTAGTAAATAAAATACTTTGGTTATTAATGTAGGTTTATACCTTAGTAAATAAAATACTTTGGTTATTAATGCAGGTTTATACCTTAGTAAATAAAATACTTTGGTTATTAATGTAGGTTTATACCTTAGTAAATAAAATACTTTGGTTATTAATGTAGGTTTATACCTTAGTAAATAAAATACTTTGGTTATTAATGTAGGTTTATACCTTAGTAAATAAAATACTTTGGTTATTAATGCAGGTTTATACCTTAGTAAATAAAATACTTTGGTTATTAATGTAGGTTTATACCTTAGTAAATAAAATACTTTGGTTATTAATGTAGGTTTATACCTTAGTAAATAAAATACTTTGGTTATTAATGTAGGTTTATACCTTAGTAAATAAAATACTTTGGTTATTAATGCAGGTTTATACCTTAGTAAATAAAATACTTTGGTTATTAATGTAGGTTTATACCTTAGTAAATAAAATACTTTGGTTATTAATGTAGGTTTATACCTTAGTAAATAAAATACTTTGGTTATTAATGTAGGTTTATACCTTAGTAAATAAAATACTTTGGTTATTAATGTAGGTTTATACCTTAGTAAATAAAATACTTTGGTTATTAATGTAGGTTTATACCTTAGTAAATAAAATACTTTGGTTATTAATGCA
Organism: Euprymna scolopes; assembly: GCF_053919585.1. Classification (NCBI taxonomy): domain Eukaryota; kingdom Metazoa; phylum Mollusca; class Cephalopoda; order Sepiida; family Sepiolidae; genus Euprymna; species Euprymna scolopes. The sequence continues at coordinate 172,393,277 of NC_136488.1, read as the reverse complement.
GGTTTATACCTTAGTAAATAAAATACTTTGGTTATTAATGTAGGTTTATACCTTAGTAAATAAAATACTTTGGTTATTAATGCAGGTTTATACCTTAGTAAATAAAATACTTTGGTTATTAATGTAGGTTTATACCTTAGTAAATAAAATACTTTGGTTATTAATGTAGGTTTATACCTTAGTAAATAAAATACTTTGGTTATTTAATGCAGGTTTATACCTTAGTAAATAAAATACTTTGGTCATTTAATGCAGGTTTATACCTTAGTAAATAAAATACTTTGGTTATTAATGCAGGTTTATACCTTAGTAAATAAAATACTTTGGTTATTAATGTAGGTTTATACCTTAGTAAATAAAATACTTTGGTTATTAATGTAGGTTTATACCTTAGTAAATAAAATACTTTGGTTATTTAATGCAGGTTTATACCTTAGTAAATAAAATACTTTGGTCATTTAATGCAGGTTTATACCTTAGTAAATAAAATACTTTGGTTATTAATGCAGGTTTATACCTTAGTAAATAAAATACTTTGGTTATTAATGTAGGTTTATACCTTAGTAAATAAAATACTTTGGTTATTAATGTAGGTTTATACCTTAGTAAATAAAATACTTTGGTTATTTAATGCAGGTTTATACCTTAGTAAATAAAATACTTTGGTTATTAATGTAGGTTTATACCTTAGTAAATAAAATACTTTGGTTATTTAATGCAGGTTTATACCTTAGTAAATAAAATACTTTGGTTATTAATGTAGGTTTATACCTTAGTAAATAAAATACTTTGGTTATTAATGTAGGTTTATACCTTAGTAAATAAAATACTTTGGTTATTAATGTAGGTTTATACCTTAGTAAATAAAATACTTTGGTTATTAATGTAGGTTTATACCTTAGTAAATAAAATACTTTGGTTATTAATGTAGGTTTATACCTTAGTAAATAAAATACTTTGGTTATTAATGTAGGTTTATACCTTAGTAAATAAAATACTTTGGTTATTTAATGCAGGTTTATACCTTAGTAAATAAAATACTTTGGTTATTTAATGCAGGTTTATACCTTAGTAAATAAAATACTTTGGTTATTAATGTAGGTTTATACCTTAGTAAATAAAATACTTTGGTTATTAATGTAGGTTTATACCTTAGTAAATAAAATACTTTGGTTATTAATGTAGGTTTATACCTTAGTAAATAAAATACTTTGGTTATTAATGTAGGTTTATACCTTAGTAAATAAAATACTTTGGTTATTAATGTAGGTTTATACCTTAGTAAATAAAATACTTTGGTTATTTAATGCAGGTTTATACCTTAGTAAATAAAATACTTTGGTTATTAATGTAGGTTTATACCTTAGTAAATAAAATACTTTGGTTATTAATGTAGGTTTATACCTTAGTAAATAAAATACTTTGGTTATTAATGTAGGTTTATACCTTAGTAAATAAAATACTTTGGTTATTTAATGCAGGTTTATACCTTAGTAAATAAAATACTTTGGTTATTTAATGCAGGTTTATACCTTAGTAAATAAAATACTTTGGTTATTAATGTAGGTTTATACCTTAGTAAATAAAATACTTTGGTTATTAATGTAGGTTTATACCTTAGTAAATAAAATACTTTGGTTATTAATGTAGGTTTATACCTTAGTAAATAAAATACTTTGGTTATTTAATGCAGGTTTATACCTTAGTAAATAAAATACTTTGGTTATTTAATGCAGGTTTATACCTTAGTAAATAAAATACTTTGGTTATTAATGTAGGTTTATACCTTAGTAAATAAAATACTTTGGTTATTAATGTAGGTTTATACCTTAGTAAATAAAATACTTTGGTTATTAATGTAGGTTTATACCTTAGTAAATAAAATACTTTGGTTATTTAATGCAGGTTTATACCTTAGTAAATAAATTACTTTGGTTATTTAATGCAGGTTTATACCTTAGTAAATAAAATACTTTGGTTATTAATGTAGGTTTATACCTTAGTAAATAAAATACTTTGGTTATTAATGTAGGTTTATACCTTAGTAAATAAAATACTTTGGTTATTAATGTAGGTTTATACCTTAGTAAATAAAATACTTTGGTTATTTAATGCAGGTTTATACCTTAGTAAATAAATTACTTTGGTTATTTAATGCAGGTTTATACCTTAGTAAATAAATTACTTTGGTTATTTAATGCAGGTTTATACCTTAGTAAATAAAATACTTTGGTTATTTAATGTAGGTTTATACCTTAGTAAATAAAATACTTTGGTTATTAATGTAGGTTTATACCTTAGTAAATAAAATACTTTGGTTATTAATGTAGGTTTATACCTTAGTAAATAAAATACTTTGGTTATTAATGTAGGTTTATACCTTAGTAAATAAAATACTTTGGTTATTAATGTAGGTTTATACCTTAGTAAATAAAATACTTTGGTTATTAATGTAGGTTTATACCTTAGTAAATAAAATACTTTGGTTATTTAATGCAGGTTTATACCTTAGTAAATAAAATACTTTGGTTATTAATGTAGGTTTATACCTTAGTAAATAAAATACTTTGGTTATTAATGTAGGTTTATACCTTAGTAAATAAAATACTTTGGTTATTAATGTAGGTTTATACCTTAGTAAATAAAATACTTTGGTTATTTAATGCAGGTTTATACCTTAGTAAATAAAATACTTTGGTTATTAATGTAGGTTTATACCTTAGTAAATAAAATACTTTGGTTATTAATGTAGGTTTATACCTTAGTAAATAAAATACTTTGGTTATTAATGTAGGTTTATACCTTAGTAAATAAAATACTTTGGTTATTAATGTAGGTTTATACCTTAGTAAATAAAATACTTTGGTTATTAATGTAGGTTTATACCTTAGTAAATAAAATACTTTGGTTATTAATGTAGGTTTCTACCTTAGTAAATAAAATACTTTGGTTATTTAATGCAGGTTTATACCTTAGTAAATAAAATACTTTGGTTATTAATGTAGGTTTATACCTTAGTAAATAAAATACTTTGGTTATTTAATGCAGGTTTATACCTTAGTAAATAAAATACTTTGGTTATTAATGTAGGTTTATACCTTAGTAAATAAAATACTTTGGTTATTAATGTAGGTTTATACCTTAGTAAATAAAATACTTTGGTTATTTAATGCAGGTTTATACCTTAGTAAATAAAATACTTTGGTTATTAATGTAGGTTTATACCTTAGTAAATAAAATACTTTGGTTATTAATGTAGGTTTATACCTTAGTAAATAAAATACTTTGGTTATTTAATGCAGGTTTATACCTTAGTAAATAAAATACTTTGGTTATTAATGTAGGTTTATACCTTAGTAAATAAAATACTTTGGTTATTAATGTAGGTTTATACCTTAGTAAATAAAATACTTTGGTTATTTAATGCAGGTTTATACCTTAGTAAATAAAATACTTTGGTTATTAATGTAGGTTTATACCTTAGTAAATAAAATACTTGGGTTATTAATGTAGGTTTATACCTTAGTAAATAAAATACTTTGGTTATTTAATGCAGGTTTATACCTTAGTAAATAAAATACTTTGGTTATTAATGTAGGTTTATACCTTAGTAAATAAAATACTTTGGTTATTAATGTAGGTTTATACCTTAGTAAATAAAATACTTTGGTTATTTAATGCAGGTTTATACCTTAGTAAATAAAATACTTTGGTTATTAATGTAGGTTTATACCTTAGTAAATAAAATACTTTGGTTATTAATGTAGGTTTATACCTTAGTAAATAAAATACTTTGGTTATTAATGTAGGTTTATACCTTAGTAAATAAAATACTTTGGTTATTAATGTAGGTTTATACCTTAGTAAATAAAATACTTTGGTTATTAATGTAGGTTTATACCTTAGTAAATAAAATACTTTGGTTATTAATGTAGGTTTATACCTTAGTAAATAAAATACTTTGGTTATTAATGTAGGTTTATACCTTAGTAAATAAAATACTTTGGTTATTAATGTAGGTTTCTACCTTAGTAAATAAAATACTTTGGTTATTTAATGCAGGTTTATACCTTAGTAAATAAAATACTTTGGTTATTAATGTAGGTTTATACCTTAGTAAATAAAATACTTTGGTTATTTAATGCAGGTTTATACCTTAGTAAATAAAATACTTTGGTTATTAATGTAGGTTTATACCTTAGTAAATAAAATACTTTGGTTATTTAATGCAGGTTTATACCTTAGTAAATAAAATACTTTGGTTATTAATGTAGGTTTATACCTTAGTAAATAAAATACTTTGGTTATTTAATGCAGGTTTATACCTTAGTAAATAAAATACTTTGGTTATTAATGTAGGTTTATACCTTAGTAAATAAAATACTTTGGTTATTTAATGCAGGTTTATACCTTAGTAAATAAAATACTTTGGTTATTAATGTAGGTTTATACCTTAGTAAATAAAATACTTTGGTTATTAATGTAGGTTTATACCTTAGTAAATAAAATACTTTGGTTATTTAATGCAGGTTTATACCTTAGTAAATAAAATACTTTGGTTATTAATGTAGGTTTATACCTTAGTAAATAAAATACTTTGGTTATTAATGTAGGTTTATACCTTAGTAAATAAAATACTTTGGTTATTAATGTAGGTTTATACCTTAGTAAATAAAATACTTTGGTTATTAATGTAGGTTTATACCTTAGTAAATAAAATACTTTGGTTATTAATGTAGGTTTATACCTTAGTAAATAAAATACTTTGGTTATTAATGTAGGTTTATACCTTAGTAAATAAAATACTTTGGTTATTTAATGCAGGTTTATACCTTAGTAAATAAAATACTTTGGTTATTAATGTAGGTTTATACCTTAGTAAATAAAATACTTTGGTTATTTAATGTAGGTTTATACCTTAGTAAATAAAATACTTTGGTTATTTAATGCAGGTTTATACCTTAGTAAATAAAATACTTTGGTTATTAATGTAGGTTTATACCTTAGTAAATAAAATACTTTGGTTATTTAATGTAGGTTTATACCTTAGTAAATAAAATACTTTGGTTATTAATGTAGGTTTATACCTTAGTAAATAAAATACTTTGGTTATTAATGTAGGTTTATACCTTAGTAAATAAAATACTTTGGTTATTTAATGCAGGTTTATACCTTAGTAAATAAAATACTTTGGTTATTAATGTAGGTTTATACCTTAGTAAATAAAATACTTTGGTTATTTAATGTAGGTTTATACCTTAGTAAATAAAATACTTTGGTTATTTAATGCAGGTTTATACCTTAGTAAATAAAATACTTTGGTTATTTAATGCAGGTTTATACCTTAGTAAATAAAATACTTTGGTTATTAATGTAGGTTTATACCTTAGTAAATAAAATACTTTGGTTATTTAATGTAGGTTTATACCTTAGTAAATAAAATACTTTGGTTATTTAATGCAGGTTTATACCTTAGTAAATAAAATACTTTGGTTATTAATGTAGGTTTATACCTTAGTAAATAAAATACTTTGGTTATTTAATGCAGGTTTATACCTTAGTAAATAAAATACTTTGGTTATTTAATGCAGGTTTATACCTTAGTAAATAAAATACTTTGGTTATTAATGTAGGTTTATACCTTAGTAAATAAAATACTTTGGTTATTTAATGTAGGTTTATACCTTAGTAAATAAAATACTTTGGTTATTTAATGCAGGTTTATACCTTAGTAAATAAAATACTTTGGTTATTAATGTAGGTTTATACCTTAGTAAATAAAATACTTTGGTTATTTAATGCAGGTTTATACCTTAGTAAATAAAATACTTTGGTTATTAATGTAGGTTTATACCTTAGTAAATAAAATACTTTGGTTATTAATGTAGGTTTATACCTTAGTAAATAAAATACTTTGGTTATTTAATGCAGGTTTATACCTTAGTAAATAAAATACTTTGGTTATTAATGTAGGTTTATACCTTAGTAAATAAAATACTTTGGTTATTTAATGCAGGTTTATACCTTAGTAAATAAAATACTTTGGTTATTAATGTAGGTTTATACCTTAGTAAATAAAATACTTTGGTTATTAATGTAGGTTTATACCTTAGTAAATAAAATACTTTGGTTATTTAATGCAGGTTTATACCTTAGTAAATAAAATACTTTGGTTATTAATGTAGGTTTATACCTTAGTAAATAAAATACTTTGGTTATTAATGTAGGTTTATACCTTAGTAAATAAAATACTTTGGTTATTTAATGCAGGTTTATACCTTAGTAAATAAAATACTTTGGTTATTAATGTAGGTTTATACCTTAGTAAATAAAATACTTTGGTTATTTAATGCAGGTTTATACCTTAGTAAATAAAATACTTTGGTTATTAATGTAGGTTTATACCTTAGTAAATAAAATACTTTGGTTATTTAATGCAGGTTTATACCTTAGTAAATAAAATACTTTGGTTATTTAATGCAGGTTTATACCTTAGTAAATAAAATACTTTGGTTATTTAATGCAGGTTTATACCTTAGTAAATAAAATACTTTGGTTATTAATGTAGGTTTATACCTTAGTAAATAAAATACTTTGGTTATTTAATGCAGGTTTATACCTTAGTAAATAAAATACTTTGGTTATTAATGTAGGTTTATACCTTAGTAAATAAAATACTTTGGTTATTAATGCAGGTTTATACCTTAGTAAATAAAATACTTTGGTTATTAATGTAGGTTTATACCTTAGTAAATAAAATACTTTGGTTATTAATGTAGGTTTATACCTTAGTAAATAAAATACTTTGGTTATTTAATGCAGGTTTATACCTTAGTAAATAAAATACTTTGGTTATTAATGTAGGTTTATACCTTAGTAAATAAAATACTTTGGTTATTAATGTAGGTTTATACCTTAGTAAATAAAATACTTTGGTTATTTAATGCAGGTTTATACCTTAGTAAATAAAATACTTTGGTTATTAATGTAGGTTTATACCTTAGTAAATAAAATACTTTGGTTATTTAATGCAGGTTTATACCTTAGTAAATAAAATACTTTGGTTATTAATGTAGGTTTATACCTTAGTAAATAAAATACTTTGGTTATTAATGTAGGTTTATACCTTAGTAAATAAAATACTTTGGTTATTTAATGCAGGTTTATACCTTAGTAAATAAAATACTTTGGTTATTTAATGCAGGTTTATACCTTAGTAAATAAAATACTTTGGTTATTAATGTAGGTTTATACCTTAGTAAATAAAATACTTTGGTTATTAATGTAGGTTTATACCTTAGTAAATAAAATACTTTGGTTATTTAATGCAGGTTTATACCTTAGTAAATAAAATACTTTGGTTATTAATGTAGGTTTATACCTTAGTAAATAAAATACTTTGGTTATTTAATGCAGGTTTATACCTTAGTAAATAAAATACTTTGGTTATTAATGTAGGTTTATACCTTAGTAAATAAAATACTTTGGTTATTAATGTAGGTTTATACCTTAGTAAATAAAATACTTTGGTTATTTAATGCAGGTTTATACCTTAGTAAATAAAATACTTTGGTTATTAATGTAGGTTTATACCTTAGTAAATAAAATACTTTGGCTATTTAATGCAGGTTTATACCTTAGTAAATAAAATACTTTGGTTATTAATGTAGGTTTATACCTTAGTAAATAAAATACTTTGGTTATTAATGTAGGTTTATACCTTAGTAAATAAAATACTTTGGTTATTTAATGCAGGTTTATACCTTAGTAAATAAAATACTTTGGTTATTAATGTAGGTTTATACCTTAGTAAATAAAATACTTTGGTTATTAATGTAGGTTTATACCTTAGTAAATAAAATACTTTGGTTATTAATGTAGGTTTATACCTTAGTAAATAAAATACTTTGGTTATTAATGTAGGTTTATACCTTAGTAAATAAAATACTTTGGTTATTAATGTAGGTTTATACCTTAGTAAATAAAATACTTTGGTTATTTAATGTAGGTTTATACCTTAGTAAATAAAATACTTTGGTTATTAATGTAGGTTTATACCTTAGTAAATAAAATACTTTGGTTATTAATGTAGGTTTATACCTTAGTAAATAAAATACTTTGGTTATTTAATGCAGGTTTATACCTTAGTAAATAAAATACTTTGGTTATTAATGTAGGTTTATACCTTAGTAAATAAAATACTTTGGTTATTTAATGTAGGTTTATACCTTAGTAAATAAAATACTTTGGTTATTTAATGCAGGTTTATACCTTAGTAAATAAAATACTTTGGTTATTAATGTAGGTTTATACCTTAGTAAATAAAATACTTCGGTTATTTAATGCAGGTTTATACCTTAGTAAATAAAATACTTTGGTTATTTAATGCAGGTTTATACCTTAGTAAATAAAATACTTTGGTTATTTAATGTAGGTTTATACCTTAGTAAATAAAATACTTTGGTTATTAATGTAGGTTTATACCTTAGTAAATAAAATACTTTGGTTATTAATGTAGGTTTATACCTTAGTAAATAAAATACTTTGGTTATTTAATGCAGGTTTATACCTTAGTAAATAAAATACTTTGGTTATTAATGTAGGTTTATACCTTAGTAAATAAAATACTTTGGTTATTAATGTAGGTTTATACCTTAGTAAATAAAATACTTTGGTTATTAATGTAGGTTTATACCTTAGTAAATAAAATACTTTGGTTATTTAATGCAGGTTTATACCTTAGTAAATAAAATACTTTGGTTATTAATGTAGGTTTATACCTTAGTAAATAAAATACTTTGGTTATTTAATGCAGGTTTATACCTTAGTAAATAAAATACTTTGGTTATTAATGTAGGTTTATACCTTAGTAAATAAAATACTTTGGTTATTTAATGCAGGTTTATACCTTAGTAAATAAAATACTTTGGTTATTAATGTAGGTTTATACCTTAGTAAATAAAATACTTTGGTTATTAATGTAGGTTTATACCTTAGTAAATAAAATACTTTGGTTATTAATGTAGGTTTATACCTTAGTAAATAAAATACTTTGGTTATTTAATGCAGGTTTATACCTTAGTAAATAAAATACTTTGGTTATTAATGTAGGTTTATACCTTAGTAAATAAAATACTTTGGTTATTTAATGCAGGTTTATACCTTAGTAAATAAAATACTTTGGTTATTAATGTAGGTTTATACCTTAGTAAATAAAATACTTTGGTTATTAATGTAGGTTTATACCTTAGTAAATAAAATACTTTGGTTATTAATGTAGGTTTATACCTTAGTAAATAAAATACTTTGGTTATTTAATGCAGGTTTATACCTTAGTAAATAAAATACTTTGGTTATTAATGTAGGTTTATACCTTAGTAAATAAAATACTTTGGTTATTAATGTAGGTTTATACCTTAGTAAATAAAATACTTTGGTTATTAATGTTATTTTGAAAATGGGCAAACAATATAAGCTAAGTTTAATTTAACAAATCCTAATATTACCAAAATGGCAACTGCTTTTTTTTTTTTTTTTTTTTTTTTTTTTTCTAAAATTTTGACTAATGTATTTTAACTATATGCGCATATATTGTCTTTAACTCTTTGCTTCCATGCGAGTCGTTTCTTATTACTTTATTTTTTATTTATTTATTCACTTTGTTTGTTTATTTCTCGTTTTGCTTTTACCAACTGTGTATACCTTCTCTTTAAATGTATTTATTTAATGCATTTTAATTACATATGCGTAAAAATGGTCTCTAACACTTAGTCCGACGCGAGCCGTTTTTAAGGTCAGAACTCTACTCGAAAACGAATAGCCTATGCAAGAATATAGAACAGAGCTAGGACCAACTTTCTTACTACTATAGAAGGCAGAAGATTAACCTAAATAAAAAAATAAAAAAGAATAAAGAATAAAAGGGAAAAAGAAAAAAAAAAAAAGTAAAATTACCATACACATGTGCGCACTAAACTATAAATAGATATAAAATCCGGGGAAAGGAAGTGAAGCCGACACACTAAGCAGGGTTCGCTCGCTGACAGACGCGAAAATTTTGAAAATGGGCAAACAATATAAGCTAAGTTTAATTTAACAAATCCTAATATTACCAAAATGGCAACTGCTTTTTTTTTTTTTTTTCTAAAATTTTGACTAATGTATTTTAACTATATGCGCATATATTGTCTTTAACTCTTTGCTTCCATGCGAGTCGTTTCTTATTACTTTATTTTTTATTTATTTATTCACTTTGTTTGTTTATTTCTCGTTTTGCTTTTACCAACTGTGTATACCTTCTCTTTAAATGTATTTATTTAATGCATTTTAATTACATATGCGTAAAAATGGTCTCTAACACTTAGTCCGACGCGAGCCGTTTTTAAGGTCAGAACTCTACTCGAAAACGAATAGCCTATGCAAGAATATAGAACAGAGCTAGGACCAACTTTCTTACTACTATAGAAGGCAGAAGATTAACCTAAATAAAAAAATAAAAAAGAATAAAGAATAAAAGGGAAAAAGAAAAAAAAAAAAAGTAAAATTACCATACACATGTGCGCACTAAACTATAAATAGATATAAAATCCGGGGAAAGGAAGTGAAGCCGACACACTAAGCAGGGTTCGCTCGCTGACAGACGCGAAAATTTTGAAAATGGGCAAACAATATAAGCTAAGTTTAATTTAACAAATCCTAATATTACCAAAATGGCAACTGCTTTTTTTTTTTTTTTCTAAAATTTTGACTAATGTATTTTAACTATATGCGCATATATTGTCTTTAACTCTTTGCTTCCATGCGAGTCGTTTCTTATTACTTTATTTTTTATTTATTTATTCACTTTGTTTGTTTATTTCTCGTTTTGCTTTTACCAACTGTGTATACCTTCTCTTTAAATGTATTTATTTAATGCATTTTAATTACATATGCGTAAAAATGGTCTCTAACACTTAGTCCGACGCGAGCCGTTTTTAAGGTCAGAACTCTACTCGAAAACGAATAGCCTATGCAAGAATATAGAACAGAGCTAGGACCAACTTTCTTACTACTATAGAAGGCAGAAGATTAACCTAAATAAAAAAATAAAAAAGAATAAAGAATAAAAGGGAAAAAGAAAAAAAAAAAAAAGTAAAATTACCATACACATGTGCGCACTAAACTATAAATAGATATAAAATCCGGGGAAAGGAAGTGAAGCCGACACACTAAGCAGGGTTCGCTCGCTGACAGACGCGAAAATTTTGAAAATGGGCAAACAATATAAGCTAAGTTTAATTTAACAAATCCTAATATTACCAAAATGGCAACTGCTTTTTTTTTTTTTTTTTCTAAAATTTTGACTAATGTATTTTAACTATATGCGCATATATTGTCTTTAACTCTTTGCTTCCATGCGAGTCGTTTCTTATTACTTTATTTTTTATTTATTTATTCACTTTGTTTGTTTATTTCTCGTTTTGCTTTTACCAACTGTGTATACCTTCTCTTTAAATGTATTTATTTAATGCATTTTAATTACATATGCGTAAAAATGGTCTCTAACACTTAGTCCGACGCGAGCCGTTTTTAAGGTCAGAACTCTACTCGAAAACGAATAGCCTATGCAAGAATATAGAACAGAGCTAGGACCAACTTTCTTACTACTATAGAAGGCAGAAGATTAACCTAAATAAAAAAATAAAAAAGAATAAAGAATAAAAGGGAAAAAGAAAAAAAAAAAAAAGTAAAATTACCATACACATGTGCGCACTAAACTATAAATAGATATAAAATCCGGGGAAAGGAAGTGAAGCCGACACACTAAGCAGGGTTCGCTCGCTGACAGACGCGAAAATTTTGAAAATGGGCAAACAATATAAGCTAAGTTTAATTTAACAAATCCTAATATTACCAAAATGGCAACTGCTTTTTTTTTTTTTTTCTAAAATTTTGACTAATGTATTTTAACTATATGCGCATATATTGTCTTTAACTCTTTGCTTCCATGCGAGTCGTTTCTTATTACTTTATTTTTTATTTATTTATTCACTTTGTTTGTTTATTTCTCGTTTTGCTTTTACCAACTGTGTATACCTTCTCTTTAAATGTATTTATTTAATGCATTTTAATTACATATGCGTAAAAATGGTCTCTAACACTTAGTCCGACGCGAGCCGTTTTTAAGGTCAGAACTCTACTCGAAAACGAATAGCCTATGCAAGAATATAGAACAGAGCTAGGACCAACTTTCTTACTACTATAGAAGGCAGAAGATTAACCTAAATAAAAAAATAAAAAAGAATAAAGAATAAAAGGGAAAAAGAAAAAAAAAAAAAAGTAAAATTACCATACACATGTGCGCACTAAACTATAAATAGATATAAAATCCGGGGAAAGGAAGTGAAGCCGACACACTAAGCAGGGTTCGCTCGCTGACAGACGCGAAAATTTTGAAAATGGGCAAACAATATAAGCTAAGTTTAATTTAACAAATCCTAATATTACCAAAATGGCAACTGCTTTTTTTTTTTTTTTTTCTAAAATTTTGACTAATGTATTTTAACTATATGCGCATATATTGTCTTTAACTCTTTGCTTCCATGCGAGTCGTTTCTTATTACTTTATTTTTTATTTATTTATTCACTTTGTTTGTTTATTTCTCGTTTTGCTTTTACCAACTGTGTATACCTTCTCTTTAAATGTATTTATTTAATGCATTTTAATTACATATGCGTAAAAATGGTCTCTAACACTTAGTCCGACGCGAGCCGTTTTTAAGGTCAGAACTCTACTCGAAAACGAATAGCCTATGCAAGAATATAGAACAGAGCTAGGACCAACTTTCTTACTACTATAGAAGGCAGAAGATTAACCTAAATAAAAAAATAAAAAAAGAATAAAGAATAAAAGGGAAAAAGAAAAAAAAAAAAAGTAAAATTACCATACACATGTGCGCACTAAACTATAAATAGATATAAAATCCGGGGAAAGGAAGTGAAGCCGACACACTAAGCAGGGTTCGCTCGCTGACAGACGCGAAAATTTTGAAAATGGGCAAACAATATAAGCTAAGTTTAATTTAACAAATCCTAATATTACCAAAATGGCAACTGCTTTTTTTTTTTTTTCTAAAATTTTGACTAATGTATTTTAACTATATGCGCATATATTGTCTTTAACTCTTTGCTTCCATGCGAGTCGTTTCTTATTACTTTATTTTTTATTTATTTATTCACTTTGTTTGTTTATTTCTCGTTTTGCTTTTACCAACTGTGTATACCTTCTCTTTAAATGTATTTATTTAATGCATTTTAATTACATATGCGTAAAAATGGTCTCTAACACTTAGTCCGACGCGAGCCGTTTTTAAGGTCAGAACTCTACTCGAAAACGAATAGCCTATGCAAGAATATAGAACAGAGCTAGGACCAACTTTCTTACTACTATAGAAGGCAGAAGATTAACCTAAATAAAAAAATAAAAAAGAATAAAGAATAAAAGGGAAAAAGAAAAAAAAAAAAAAGTAAAATTACCATACACATGTGCGCACTAAACTATAAATAGATATAAAATCCGGGGAAAGGAAGTGAAGCCGACACACTAAGCAGGGTTCGCTCGCTGACAGACGCGAAAATTTTGAAAATGGGCAAACAATATAAGCTAAGTTTAATTTAACAAATCCTAATATTACCAAAATGGCAACTGCTTTTTTTTTTTTTTTTTCTAAAATTTTGACTAATGTATTTTAACTATATGCGCATATATTGTCTTTAACTCTTTGCTTCCATGCGAGTCGTTTCTTATTACTTTATTTTTTATTTATTTATTCACTTTGTTTGTTTATTTCTCGTTTTGCTTTTACCAACTGTGTATACCTTCTCTTTAAATGTATTTATTTAATGCATTTTAATTACATATGCGTAAAAATGGTCTCTAACACTTAGTCCGACGCGAGCCGTTTTTAAGGTCAGAACTCTACTCGAAAACGAATAGCCTATGCAAGAATATAGAACAGAGCTAGGACCAACTTTCTTACTACTATAGAAGGCAGAAGATTAACCTAAATAAAAAAATAAAAAAGAATAAAGAATAAAAGGGAAAAAGAAAAAAAAAAAAAAGTAAAATTACCATACACATGTGCGCACTAAACTATAAATAGATATAAAATCCGGGGAAAGGAAGTGAAGCCGACACACTAAGCAGGGTTCGCTCGCTGACAGACGCGAAAATTTTGAAAATGGGCAAACAATATAAGCTAAGTTTAATTTAACAAATCCTAATATTACCAAAATGGCAACTGCTTTTTTTTTTTTTTTCTAAAATTTTGACTAATGTATTTTAACTATATGCGCATATATTGTCTTTAACTCTTTGCTTCCATGCGAGTCGTTTCTTATTACTTTATTTTTTATTTATTTATTCACTTTGTTTGTTTATTTCTCGTTTTGCTTTTACCAACTGTGTATACCTTCTCTTTAAATGTATTTATTTAATGCATTTTAATTACATATGCGTAAAAATGGTCTCTAACACTTAGTCCGACGCGAGCCGTTTTTAAGGTCAGAACTCTACTCGAAAACGAATAGCCTATGCAAGAATATAGAACAGAGCTAGGACCAACTTTCTTACTACTATAGAAGGCAGAAGATTAACCTAAATAAAAAAATAAAAAAGAATAAAGAATAAAAGGGAAAAAGAAAAAAAAAAAAAAGTAAAATTACCATACACATGTGCGCACTAAACTATAAATAGATATAAAATCCGGGGAAAGGAAGTGAAGCCGACACACTAAGCAGGGTTCGCTCGCTGACAGACGCGAAAATTTTGAAAATGGGCAAACAATATAAGCTAAGTTTAATTTAACAAATCCTAATATTACCAAAATGGCAACTGCTTTTTTTTTTTTTTTTTCTAAAATTTTGACTAATGTATTTTAACTATATGCGCATATATTGTCTTTAACTCTTTGCTTCCATGCGAGTCGTTTCTTATTACTTTATTTTTTATTTATTTATTCACTTTGTTTGTTTATTTCTCGTTTTGCTTTTACCAACTGTGTATACCTTCTCTTTAAATGTATTTATTTAATGCATTTTAATTACATATGCGTAAAAATGGTCTCTAACACTTAGTCCGACGCGAGCCGTTTTTAAGGTCAGAACTCTACTCGAAAACGAATAGCCTATGCAAGAATATAGAACAGAGCTAGGACCAACTTTCTTACTACTATAGAAGGCAGAAGATTAACCTAAATAAAAAAATAAAAAAAGAATAAAGAATAAAAGGGAAAAAGAAAAAAAAAAAAAGTAAAATTACCATACACATGTGCGCACTAAACTATAAATAGATATAAAATCCGGGGAAAGGAAGTGAAGCCGACACACTAAGCAGGGTTCGCTCGCTGACAGACGCGAAAATTTTGAAAATGGGCAAACAATATAAGCTAAGTTTAATTTAACAAATCCTAATATTACCAAAATGGCAACTGCTTTTTTTTTTTTTTCTAAAATTTTGACTAATGTATTTTAACTATATGCGCATATATTGTCTTTAACTCTTTGCTTCCATGCGAGTCGTTTCTTATTACTTTATTTTTTATTTATTTATTCACTTTGTTTGTTTATTTCTCGTTTTGCTTTTACCAACTGTGTATACCTTCTCTTTAAATGTATTTATTTAATGCATTTTAATTACATATGCGTAAAAATGGTCTCTAACACTTAGTCCGACGCGAGCCGTTTTTAAGGTCAGAACTCTACTCGAAAACGAATAGCCTATGCAAGAATATAGAACAGAGCTAGGACCAACTTTCTTACTACTATAGAAGGCAGAAGATTAACCTAAATAAAAAAATAAAAAAGAATAAAGAATAAAAGGGAAAAAGAAAAAAAAAAAAAAGTAAAATTACCATACACATGTGCGCACTAAACTATAAATAGATATAAAATCCGGGGAAAGGAAGTGAAGCCGACACACTAAGCAGGGTTCGCTCGCTGACAGACGCGAAAATTTTGAAAATGGGCAAACAATATAAGCTAAGTTTAATTTAACAAATCCTAATATTACCAAAATGGCAACTGCTTTTTTTTTTTTTTTTTCTAAAATTTTGACTAATGTATTTTAACTATATGCGCATATATTGTCTTTAACTCTTTGCTTCCATGCGAGTCGTTTCTTATTACTTTATTTTTTATTTATTTATTCACTTTGTTTGTTTATTTCTCGTTTTGCTTTTACCAACTGTGTATACCTTCTCTTTAAATGTATTTATTTAATGCATTTTAATTACATATGCGTAAAAATGGTCTCTAACACTTAGTCCGACGCGAGCCGTTTTTAAGGTCAGAACTCTACTCGAAAACGAATAGCCTATGCAAGAATATAGAACAGAGCTAGGACCAACTTTCTTACTACTATAGAAGGCAGAAGAACTTTATTTAAGTAGTATACTTAATATATGCAATCACCGTACGCTTGCTTGTATGTAAGTGTCCTCCATGATACCCATACCATACCAAACCACTGCACGTGGCTCATAATTTGACTGGCACTATATTTTTAACTGCAATACACATAATCCCAGCTGTGATACTAGGGCTAATTTTCTGAATAGATGCAACACTCTGCGCCTGACCTTAATGACTACAATCCCAAATCCCAACGAATTAGCTGTCCCTATAACTGGGAGGGAAAAACCCAATAGCTAGCTACGAAATCCTATACATTTTACCTCCAAGACGATTGCGTTTGTCTTACCTGCATGCATAAAAAAAAAAAAAAAAAAAAAAAAAAAAAAAAATTTCCTCCCTTCTTCAGACTAAACCTTACCTGTAACTCAAAAATCCTAATGGAAATCCATCTGTAAATAAATAACCCCTCTGCTCTTGAACGCTAACAATCTACTCCTTCCAACCTATCCGCCACTAAACTCCCACATTGCTCCGGTGCTCCGCATCTGTAGTTGAATCGCTAACTTCCAGCCCCTAATCCCTCACATGCAAACTGTTTTAATAACCATCACTAAACATCTATAAATTTCTACCTCTAAGGCATGCATTACAGCTCATTCCTATCCAGTAAGGGACTTAACAGCCTATGCACACAAAGGCAGGTACTTAACAGCCAAAGTACCCAGAAACAAAGCGATATGCACTACACAACTGTCTCGAGTTTTGCAACGATTAATTACGATATTGAAACGACACTCCTTGTTATGCAAAACGCCCCATGACTCTTACTAAAAAATACCTACAACTCCAACTCTATTCGCACCTACTGAAAACCTGCCCATATATATCTATTCACCTAATTACGCATGACTCAATACTTGCTGTCTTATCCATGCTATATTGCACTTACATCTTAACCCTCCTATCATCTAAAATAGCTCGGGCACAACTCGTAGCTCAATTCTTAATACCTACTCATACTGTAACACTATACTAGACCTAAGCTAACATTAATAAAATAAAAAAAAAGGGTACGACTAAAATCACATTATCTCCTCCCTAACAAGCCCTCTTACAAACATAGACGCTTACACTGCATGAACTTCACCCACCCCCTTTATCCATTAACAAGTAAATAGCATGTCCCTAAATCACTTTGAGGAGTGTAACTAATCAGTAGATATAATCCCCAACAAACTAACCCAGTAACACTAACAACGCGGGGTCGCAGAAATACCTGGATTAGAACCTAGGCGCGGAGAAAACCCTCTCAGGGCTGACGGACCCAGTAGATCTTCCCAGATCATCCGTCTAGGAGAAGGAAAACTCTGAAACTAAACCAAAGGGGAGAGAGGCCTCTTCAGTCTTGGATGACAACCTTCCTAGAGCTGGTGACTCAAACAAATTCACCGGTTTGCAAACCTAAATTGCTTAAGGAGTAGATAGGCTCTGTCTATCGCCCGGCTTCCATACTCCTTCTTTGCCTATTAGACAAGCGCAGAGACACTATCTCAGTGATTCGACAGAAACACCCAGCGGTAGATCTTGTTTCCTGGCTAGGGCAATGAACGCCGTTCTTCCCCATTCCCAGCATGCCCCACCCCTAAAACTGAACATTTGGGAGTGCTTGAGTATAAGATATGCCTGAGCAGTTAGATTGGGTTGACCTTCTCCTAAAGGGTTGAGGGTACCGGATTGACAGTTCCTGGCTGCTGTTCCCGACTGGTAGTACAGGAGCCCTAACTCTTTGGTAGCGCTTAGAGCGGCTGCTCCATCAACAGTTGAATAATATCGGGTTGTTTGCAGTGCCATGACGCGCATGGAAAGGGACCCTGCACTCATCCCCGGTGGGCTTTCCTGAGGCCACAATCCTAATTAGAGAAAGGTCAGCTGATGGTCTACTTGTGATGCATGTCTGAAGCTCCGCATAACCTCTTGCTTAGCTCCCCCTTACCGAAACTCTTAAAAAAAAATATGACGACAGTACAATCTAAAAAAAATAAGCTTAAACCAGGATTAGGGACAAACAAATTCAACTTGCCTCCTCCCTTGAGGCTCTCATTCACAAATATCCGTGGGCTTAGAACTAACTTAGCTGATGTTGAAGCATTTCTCTTAACAAATACCCCGGATATCTTAGCACTAAGTGAGACTAACCTACACTCCTCCATTCCCTCTAACCACTTTAACATGCCTGGATATCTCCCACTCTGCCGTAAGGACTCTGACAGACATATGCACGGACTTGGAGTTTACATTCGTAATACCCTTCCCTTGACTAGAGAAACAAACCTAGAAACAGATGATCAAGCCTTTATGTGCTTTAGACTAAACGTGCAACACAGTATTAGCTACTATTATTTTCTCTACCGCTCTCCCTCGACTCAGGACTGCTCCATAATAAACAAAGTATCTGACAGCATAGACACGGCACTGTCCCTCGACACTAGCGCACAAATACATGTGTTTGGTGACTTTAATGTCCACCACAAAAACTGGCTTGGATTCTCTGCTCACACAGATGCAGCGGGCAGCACAACCCATAGCTTCGCTATATCTCACTCCCTATCACAAATTGTTACGTTTCCAACCCGTTTCCCTGACCAGGAAGAACAACACGCATCACTTCTAGATCTGTTTTTGACCACAGTTCCCGATGACTGCATAGCGAAGGCCCACAGCCCACTCGGGAACGCTGATCATGCAGTGATAATGGTTGAAATCGCCCTAAACTCTAGACCCAAAACTGAAGAGCCAGTGCTCAAAACAACGAGATATTATAATAAGGCTGACTGGGAAGCCATCAGGGAACTAATTAGAGATGCTCCATGGAAAAATATTTTCTCTCTCCCTGCTGAACAGTGTGCAAACGAGACCACTGACTGGTTCAAAACTGCAATCGAAGCGCATGTTCCCATGCGGAAATTTTATAGTAAGCCCCACTCTCCCCAATGGTTTACGTCGACTTGTGCAACTGCCATTACTCAAAAGCAGCATGCATATCGTAGGTTTAACCGACATAAGTCCAGTTCAAACAGACTGAAGTATATAGAAGCTAGAAATAACGTTAAGAAAGAAATAGCGACAGCTAAGAGAGAATTTACGGAAACCACTAAAAAGCGCATCGAAGCACAAAAACTAGGAACTCGAGACTTCTGGAAAATCTACAACAGTGTAGTAAATAATGGGCAATCGACAATTCCCCCACTAACCAAC
This sequence comes from Euprymna scolopes, assembly GCF_053919585.1. Taxonomy (NCBI): domain Eukaryota; kingdom Metazoa; phylum Mollusca; class Cephalopoda; order Sepiida; family Sepiolidae; genus Euprymna; species Euprymna scolopes. The sequence continues at coordinate 172,373,630 of NC_136488.1, read as the reverse complement.
AATCACGAGGTTGTCTCCTCAGCAACCGACAAGGCTAACATGCTTGCCAGTCGGTTTGCCTCAAACTCCACACTGGACCCTTCCAACCACCCCCTACCTGACTTTCCTATGCGGACAGACGCCACACTAGACGATCTGAAAACCACCCCTGCTCAGGTGCATGCTATCATAAAAAACCTTGACACCTCAAAAGCATGTGGACCCGATCTTATCCCAGCTGTGCTATTAAAAAAGTGCTCAGCCGAAGTAGCTCCAGTTCTCTCCAAACTCTACAACAAATGTCTTAATGAAGCTTGCTTTCCGGGCTGTTGGAAAACTGCTTCTGTTGTACCAGTATTCAAGAATTCTGGTGAAAGGACAGACCCATCAAATTATCGCCCCATTAGCCTCCTTCCACTTTTTGCCAAAATATTTGAGACCATAATTAACCACGCTCTAATCCATCATCTTACAGATGCTAAACTACTGACTGACAAACAATATGGATTTAGACAAGCCCGTTCCACAGCAGACATCCTCACCGTGATCTCTGAACGTATATACCAATCACTGGACAAAGCGGGGGAAGGCAGAGCGGTAGCTCTAGATATATCTAAGGCTTTTGACAGGGTATGGCATGAGGGTCTCCTCAGTAAAATCAGATCATACGGTATCACTGGTAGAATACTTAACATAATTAAATCCTTCTTAGATAAGAGAAAAATCCAGGTAGTCCTCGACGGTCGCACATCTAAACAATATGATATAAATGCGGGAGTGCCCCAGGGTTCTATCCTTGGACCTCTATTGTTCCTGATATTCATAAATGACCTCCCCGACAACATTGCCTCTGAGATGGGTATATATGCTGATGACACTACACTCTATGGCAGACACGACAGGAAGACGAATGAACACATTTCTAAAGAAATGGCAGAAACACTAGAGGAAGACCTCCAATCTGTAGTGGAATGGGGACAAAAGTGGTTGGTCGCGTTCAATGCTGCCAAGACTAAACTAGTTTCATTCAATAATTACAAGAAACCCTCTCTACCACCAATAGCAATGGCCAACGACTCTTTATCTGAGAGTCCATCTTTCAAACTCCTTGGCCTAACGTTCACAGGAAACATGAGTTGGAACAATTACATTGAAGGCATTGCCAGGGCCGCTGCAAGAAAGGTGGGCTCTCTCTACCGTGCTAGAAAACTACTAACACCCGAAAGTATCCTGTACCTCTATAAGGCCACCATTCGCCCATGTATGGAGTATTGCTGCCACATCTGGGCTGGTGCATCTGCTACTAGTCTCTCGCTCCTTGACAAGGTTCAAAAGAGAGTCGCAAATCTGATAGGCCCTGAACTGGCATCTAAGCTTCAGCCTCTGTCCCATCGACGAAATGTTGCATCCCTCTGCCTGTTCTACAAGTATTTTAGTGGTGAATGCTCTGATGAACTGCAATCACTTGTGCCCCCACGACGCGAGCACCCTCGACAAACCCGACAGGCTACTAGATCCCACCCCCACACTGTAGAGGTCCCTAGATGTAAAAGATCTTTTTACTCCAATAGTTTCTTCCCCAGAACCGCAAGACTCTGGAATTCCATTCCAGGTCCCTGCTTCCCCAACAGTACTGACGTGCAGAAGTTCAAGTGTAACGTGAACCGACACCTTGCTGCCCAAATCCCTACATAGTACCCCAGTAGTTGTTGCCCCTGATAGTAGCCCCCTACACCAAAGTGGCAATTTGCCTTGTTTGGGGTGAAAATGTAATAAAAAAAAAAAAAAAAAAAAATGTAGGTTTATACCTTAGTAAATAAAATACTTTGGTTATTAATGTAGGTTTATACCTTAGTAAATAAAATACTTTGGTTATTTAATGCAGGTTTATACCTTAGTAAATAAAATACTTTGGTTATTTAATGCAGGTTTATACCTTAGTAAATAAAATACTTTGGTTATTAATGTAGGTTTATACCTTAGTAAATAAAATACTTTGGTTATTTAATGTAGGTTTATACCTTAGTAAATAAAATACTTTGGTTATTAATGTAGGTTTATACCTTAGTAAATAAAATACTTTGGTTATTAATGTAGGTTTATACCTTAGTAAATAAAATACTTTGGTTATTTAATGCAGGTTTATACCTTAGTAAATAAAATACTTTGGTTATTAATGTAGGTTTATACCTTAGTAAATAAAATACTTTGGTTATTAATGTAGGTTTATACCTTAGTAAATAAAATACTTTGGTTATTTAATGCAGGTTTATACCTTAGTAAATAAAATACTTTGGTTATTAATGTAGGTTTATACCTTAGTAAATAAAATACTTTGGTTATTAATGTAGGTTTATACCTTAGTAAATAAAATACTTTGGTTATTAATGTAGGTTTATACCTTAGTAAATAAAATACTTTGGTTATTAATGTAGGTTTATACCTTAGTAAATAAAATACTTTGGTTATTAATGTAGGTTTATACCTTAGTAAATAAAATACTTTGGTTATTAATGTAGGTTTATACCTTAGTAAATAAAATACTTTGGTTATTAATGTAGGTTTATACCTTAGTAAATAAAATACTTTGGTTATTAATGTAGGTTTATACCTTAGTAAATAAAATACTTTGGTTATTAATGTAGGTTTATACCTTAGTAAATAAAATACTTTGGTTATTTAATGCAGCTTTATACCTTAGTAAATAAAATACTTTGGTTATTAATGTAGGTTTATACCTTAGTAAATAAAATACTTTGGTTATTAATGTAGGTTTATACCTTAGTAAATAAAATACTTTGGTTATTAATGTAGGTTTATACCTTAGTAAATAAAATACTTTGGTTATTAATGCAGGTTTATACCTTAGTAAATAAAATACTTTGGTTATTAATGTAGGTTTATACCTTAGTAAATAAAATACTTTGGTTATTTAATGCAGGTTTATACCTTAGTAAATAAAATACTTTGGTTATTAATGTAGGTTTATACCTTAGTAAATAAAATACTTTGGTTATTTAATGCAGGTTTATACCTTAGTAAATAAAATACTTTGGTTATTAATGTAGGTTTATACCTTAGTAAATAAAATACTTTGGTTATTAATGTAGGTTTATACCTTAGTAAATAAAATACTTTGGTTATTAATGCAGGTTTATACCTTAGTAAATAAAATACTTTGGTTATTAATGCAGGTTTATACCTTAGTAAATAAAATACTTTGGTTATTAATGCAGGTTTATACCTTAGTAAATAAAATACTTTGGTTATTAATGCAGGTTTATACCTTAGTAAATAAAATACTTTGGTTATTAATGTAGGTTTATACCTTAGTAAATAAAATACTTTGGTTATTAATGTAGGTTTATACCTTAGTAAATAAAATACTTTGGTTATTAATGCAGGTTTATACCTTAGTAAATAAAATACTTTGGTTATTAATGTAGGTTTATACCTTAGTAAATAAAATACTTTGGTAATTTAATGCAGGTTTATACCTTAGTAAATAAAATACTTTGGTTATTAATGTAGGTTTATACCTTAGTAAATAAAATACTTTGGTTATTTAATGCAGGTTTATACCTTAGTAAATAAAATACTTTGGTTATTTAATGCAGGTTTATACCTAAGTAAATAAAATACTTTGGTTATTTAATGCAGGTTTATACCTTAGTAAATAAAATACTTTGGTTATTAATGTAGGTTTATACCTTAGTAAATAAAATACTTTGGTTATTTAATGCAGGTTTATACCTTAGTAAATAAAATACTTTGGTTATTAATGTAGGTTTATACCTTAGTAAATAAAATACTTTGGTTATTTAATGCAGGTTTATACCTTAGTAAATAAAATACTTTGGTTATTAATGTAGGTTTATACCTTAGTAAATAAAATACTTTGGTTATTTAATGCAGGTTTATACCTTAGTAAATAAAATACTTTGGTTATTAATGTAGGTTTATACCTTAGTAAATAAAATACTTTGGTTATTTAATGCAGGTTTATACCTTAGTAAATAAAATACTTTGGTTATTAATGTAGGTTTATACCTTAGTAAATAAAATACTTTGGTTATTAATGTAGGTTTATACCTTAGTAAATAAAATACTTTGGTTATTTAATGCAGGTTTATACCTTAGTAAATAAAATACTTTGGTTATTTAATGCAGGTTTATACCTTAGTAAATAAAATACTTTGGTTATTTAATGCAGGTTTATACCTTAGTAAATAAAATACTTTGGTTATTAATGTAGGTTTATACCTTAGTAAATAAAATACTTTGGTTATTTAATGCAGGTTTATACCTTAGTAAATAAAATACTTTGGTTATTAATGTAGGTTTATACCTTAGTAAATAAAATACTTTGGTTATTAATGTAGGTTTATACCTTAGTAAATAAAATACTTTGGTTATTTAATGCAGGTTTATACCTTAGTAAATAAAATAGTTTGGTTATTAATGTAGGTTTATACCTTAGTAAATAAAATACTTTGGTTATTTAATGCAGGTTTATACCTTAGTAAATAAAATACTTTGGTTATTAATGTAGGTTTATACCTTAGTAAATAAAATACTTTGGTTATTAATGCAGGTTTATACCTTAGTAAATAAAATACTTTGGTTATTAATGTAGGTTTATACCTTAGTAAATAAAATACTTTGGTTATTTAATGCAGGTTTATACCTTAGTAAATAAAATACTTTGGTTATTAATGTAGGTTTATACCTTAGTAAATAAAATACTTTGGTTATTTAATGCAGGTTTATACCTTAGTAAATAAAATACTTTGGTTATTAATGTAGGTTTATACCTTAGTAAATAAAATACTTTGGTTATTTAATGCAGGTTTATACCTTAGTAAATAAAATACTTTGGTTATTAATGTAGGTTTATACCTTAGTAAATAAAATACTTTGGTTATTTAATGCAGGTTTATACCTTAGTAAATAAAATACTTTGGTTATTAATGTAGGTTTATACCTTAGTAAATAAAATACTTTGGTTATTAATGTAGGTTTATACCTTAGTAAATAAAATACTTTGGTTATTTAATGCAGGTTTATACCTTAGTAAATAAAATAGTTTGGTTATTAATGTAGGTTTATACCTTAGTAAATAAAATACTTTGGTTATTTAATGCAGGTTTATACCTTAGTAAATAAAATACTTTGGTTATTAATGTAGGTTTATACCTTAGTAAATAAAATACTTTGGTTATTAATGCAGGTTTATACCTTAGTAAATAAAATACTTTGGTTATTAATGTAGGTTTATACCTTAGTAAATAAAATACTTTGGTTATTTAATGCAGGTTTATACCTTAGTAAATAAAATACTTTGGTTATTAATGTAGGTTTATACCTTAGTAAATAAAATACTTTGGTTATTTAATGCAGGTTTATACCTTAGTAAATAAAATACTTTGGTTATTAATGTAGGTTTATACCTTAGTAAATAAAATACTTTGGTTATTTAATGCAGGTTTATACCTTAGTAAATAAAATACTTTGGTTATTAATGTAGGTTTATACCTTAGTAAATAAAATACTTTGGTTATTTAATGCAGGTTTATACCTTAGTAAATAAAATACTTTGGTTATTAATGTAGGTTTATACCTTAGTAAATAAAATACTTTGGTTATTAATGTAGGTTTATACCTTAGTAAATAAAATACTTTGGTTATTTAATGCAGGTTTATACCTTAGTAAATAAAATACTTTGGTTATTTAATGCAGGTTTATACCTTAGTAAATAAAATACTTTGGTTATTTAATGCAGGTTTATACCTTAGTAAATAAAATACTTTGGTTATTAATGTAGGTTTATACCTTAGTAAATAAAATACTTTGGTTATTTAATGCAGGTTTATACCTTAGTAAATAAAATACTTTGGTTATTAATGTAGGTTTATACCTTAGTAAATAAAATACTTTGGTTATTAATGTAGGTTTATACCTTAGTAAATAAAATACTTTGGTTATTTAATGCAGGTTTATACCTTAGTAAATAAAATAGTTTGGTTATTAATGTAGGTTTATACCTTAGTAAATAAAATACTTTGGTTATTTAATGCAGGTTTATACCTTAGTAAATAAAATACTTTGGTTATTAATGCAGGTTTATACCTTAGTAAATAAAATACTTTGGTTATTAATGTAGGTTTATACCTTAGTAAATAAAATACTTTGGTTATTAATGTAGGTTTATACCTTAGTAAATAAAATACTTTGGTTATTAATGCAGGTTTATACCTTAGTAAATAAAATACTTTGGTTATTAATGTAGGTTTATACCTTAGTAAATAAAATACTTTGGTTATTAATGTAGGTTTATACCTTAGTAAATAAAATACTTTGGTTATTAATGTAGGTTTATACCTTAGTAAATAAAATACTTTGGTTATTAATGTAGGTTTATACCTTAGTAAATAAAATACTTTGGTTATTAATGTAGGTTTATACCTTAGTAAATAAAATACTTTGGTAATTTAATGCAGGTTTATACCTTAGTAAATAAAATACTTTGGTTATTAATGTAGGTTTATACCTTAGTAAATAAAATACTTTGGTTATTAATGCAGGTTTATACCTTAGTAAATAAAATACTTTGGTTATTAATGTAGGTTTATACCTTAGTAAATAAAATACTTTGGTTATTAATGTAGGTTTATACCTTAGTAAATAAAATACTTTGGTTATTAATGTAGGTTTATACCTTAGTAAATAAAATACTTTGGTTATTTAATGCAGGTTTATACCTTAGTAAATAAAATACTTTGGTTATTAATGTAGGTTTATACCTTAGTAAATAAAATACTTTGGTTATTAATGTAGGTTTATACCTTAGTAAATAAAATACTTTGGTTATTAATGCAGGTTTATACCTTAGTAAATAAAATACTTTGGTTATTAATGTAGGTTTATACCTTAGTAAATAAAATACTTTGGTTATTAATGTAGGTTTATACCTTAGTAAATAAAATACTTTGGTTATTTAATGCAGCTTTATACCTTAGTAAATAAAATACTTTGGTTATTAATGTAGGTTTATACCTTAGTAAATAAAATACTTTGGTTATTAATGTAGGTTTATACCTTAGTAAATAAAATACTTTGGTTATTAATGCAGGTTTATACCTTAGTAAATAAAATACTTTGGTTATTAATGTAGGTTTATACCTTAGTAAATAAAATACTTTGGTTATTAATGTAGGTTTATACCTTAGTAAATAAAATACTTTGGTTATTAATGTAGGTTTATACCTTAGTAAATAAAATACTTTGGTTATTAATGTAGGTTTATACCTTAGTAAATAAAATACTTTGGTTATTAATGTAGGTTTATACCTTAGTAAATAAAATACTTTGGTTATTAATGTAGGTTTATACCTTAGTAAATAAAATACTTTGGTTATTAATGTAGGTTTATACCTTAGTAAATAAAATACTTTGGTTATTAATGTAGGTTTATACCTTAGTAAATAAAATACTTTGGTTATTAATGTAGGTTTATACCTTAGTAAATAAAATACTTTGGTTATTAATGTAGGTTTATACCTTAGTAAATAAAATACTTTGGTTATTAATGTAGGTTTATACCTTAGTAAATAAATTACTTTGGTTATTTAATGTAGGTTTATACCTTAGTAAATAAAATACTTTGGTTATTAATGTAGGTTTATACCTTAGTAAATAAAATACTTTGGTTATTAATGTAGGTTTATACCTTAGTAAATAAAATACTTTGGTTATTAATGCAGGTTTATACCTTAGTAAATAAAATACTTTGGTTATTAATGTAGGTTTATACCTTAGTAAATAAAATACTTTGGTTATTAATGTAGGTTTATACCTTAGTAAATAAAATACTTTGGTTATTTAATGCAGCTTTATACCTTAGTAAATAAAATACTTTGGTTATTAATGTAGGTTTATACCTTAGTAAATAAAATACTTTGGTTATTAATGTAGGTTTATACCTTAGTAAATAAAATACTTTGGTTATTAATGTAGGTTTATACCTTAGTAAATAAAATACTTTGGTTATTAATGCAGGTTTATACCTTAGTAAATAAAATACTTTGGTTATTAATGTAGGTTTATACCTTAGTAAATAAAATACTTTGGTTATTAATGTAGGTTTATACCTTAGTAAATAAAATACTTTGGTTATTAATGTAGGTTTATACCTTAGTAAATAAAATACTTTGGTTATTAATGTAGGTTTATACCTTAGTAAATAAAATACTTTGGTTATTAATGTAGGTTTATACCTTAGTAAATAAAATACTTTGGTTATTAATGTAGGTTTATACCTTAGTAAATAAAATACTTTGGTTATTAATGTAGGTTTATACCTTAGTAAATAAAATACTTTGGTTATTAATGTAGGTTTATACCTTAGTAAATAAAATACTTTGGTTATTAATGTAGGTTTATACCTTAGTAAATAAAATACTTTGGTTATTAATGTAGGTTTATACCTTAGTAAATAAAATACTTTGGTTATTAATGTAGGTTTATACCTTAGTAAATAAAATACTTTGGTTATTAATGTAGGTTTATACCTTAGTAAATAAATTACTTTGGTTATTTAATGCAGGTTTATACCTTAGTAAATAAAATACTTTGGTTATTAATGTAGGTTTATACCTTAGTAAATAAAATACTTTGGTTATTAATGTAGGTTTATACCTTAGTAAATAAAATACTTTGGTTATTTAATGCAGGTTTATACCTTAGTAAATAAAATACTTTGGTTATTAATGTTAGTTTATACCTTAGTAAATAAAATACTTTGGTAATTTAATGCAGGTTTATACCTTAGTAAATAAAATACTTTGGTTATTAATGTAGGTTTATACCTTAGTAAATAAAATACTTTGGTTATTAATGTAGGTTTCTACCTTAGTAAATAAAATACTTTGGTTATTTAATGCAGGTTTATACCTTAGTAAATAAAATACTTTGGTTATTAATGTAGGTTTATACATTAGTAAATAAAATACTTTGGTTATTTAATGCAGGTTTATACCTTAGTAAATAAAATACTTTGGTTATTAATGTAGGTTTATACCTTAGTAAATAAAATACTTTGGTTATTTAATGCAGGTTTATACCTTAGTAAATAAAATACTTTGGTTATTTAATGCAGGTTTATACCTTAGTAAATAAAATACTTTGGTTATTAATGCAGGTTTATACCTTAGTAAATAAAATACTTTGGTTATTAATGTAGGTTTATACCTTAGTAAATAAAATACTTTGGTTATTAATGTAGGTTTATACCTTAGTAAATAAAATACTTTGGTTATTTAATGCAGCTTTATACCTTAGTAAATAAAATACTTTGGTTATTAATGTAGGTTTATACCTTAGTAAATAAAATACTTTGGTTATTTAATGCAGCTTTATACCTTAGTAAATAAAATACTTTGGTTATTAATGTAGGTTTATACCTTAGTAAATAAAATACTTTGGTTATTTAATGCAGGTTTATACCTTAGTAAATAAAATACTTTGGTTATTAATGTAGGTTTATACCTTAGTAAATAAAATACTTTGGTTATTTAATGCAGGTTTATACCTTAGTAAATAAAATACTTTGGTCATTTAATGCAGGTTTATACCTTAGTAAATAAAATACTTTGGTTATTAATGCAGGTTTATACCTTAGTAAATAAAATACTTTGGTTATTAATGTAGGTTTATACCTTAGTAAATAAAATACTTTGGTTATTAATGTAGGTTTATACCTTAGTAAATAAAATACTTTGGTTATTTAATGCAGCTTTATACCTTAGTAAATAAAATACTTTGGTTATTAATGTAGGTTTATACCTTAGTAAATAAAATACTTTGGTTATTAATGTAGGTTTATACCTTAGTAAATAAAATACTTTGGTTATTAATGCAGGTTTATACCTTAGTAAATAAAATACTTTGGTTATTAATGCAGGTTTATACCTTAGTAAATAAAATACTTTGGTTATTAATGTAGGTTTATACCTTAGTAAATAAAATACTTTGGTTATTAATGTAGGTTTATACCTTAGTAAATAAAATACTTTGGTTATTTAATGCAGGTTTATACCTTAGTAAATAAAATACTTTGGTTATTAATGTAGGTTTATACCTTAGTAAATAAAATACTTTGGTTATTTAATGCAGCTTTATACCTTAGTAAATAAAATACTTTGGTTATTAATGTAGGTTTATACCTTAGTAAATAAAATACTTTGGTTATTAATGTAGGTTTATACCTTAGTAAATAAAATACTTTGGTTATTTAATGCAGGTTTATACCTTAGTAATCAAAATACTTTGGTTATTAATGTAGGTTTATACCTTAGTAAATAAAATACTTTGGTTATTTAATGCAGGTTTATACCTTAGTAAATAAAATACTTTGGTTATTAATGTAGGTTTATACCTTAGTAAATAAAATACTTTGGTTATTTAATGCAGGTTTATACCTTAGTAAATAAAATACTTTGGTTATTAATGTAGGTTTATACCTTAGTAAATAAAATACTTTGGTTATTAATGTAGGTTTATACATTAGTAAATAAAATACTTTGGTTATTTAATGCAGGTTTATACCTTAGTAAATAAAATACTTTGGTTATTAATGTAGGTTTATACCTTAGTAAATAAAATACTTTGGTTATTTAATGCAGGTTTATACCTTAGTAAATAAAATACTTTGGTTATTTAATGCAGGTTTATACCTTAGTAAATAAAATACTTTGGTTATTAATGCAGGTTTATACCTTAGTAAATAAAATACTTTGGTTATTTAATGCAGCTTTATACCTTAGTAAATAAAATACTTTGGTTATTAATGTAGGTTTCTACCTTAGTAAATAAAATACTTTGGTTATTTAATGCAGGTTTATACCTTAGTAAATAAAATACTTTGGTTATTAATGTAGGTTTATACCTTAGTAAATAAAATACTTTGGTTATTAATGTAGGTTTCTACCTTAGTAAATAAAATACTTTGGTTATTTAATGCAGGTTTATACCTTAGTAAATAAAATACTTTGGTTATTAATGTAGGTTTCTACCTTAGTAAATAAAATACTTTGGTTATTTAATGCAGGTTTATACCTTAGTAAATAAAATACTTTGGTTATTAATGTAGGTTTATACCTTAGTAAATAAAATACTTTGGTTATTAATGTAGGTTTATACCTTAGTAAATAAAATACTTTGGTTATTTAATGCAGGTTTATACCTTAGTAAATAAAATACTTTGGTTATTAATGTAGGTTTCTACCTTAGTAAATAAAATACTTTGGTTATTTAATGCAGGTTTATACCTTAGTAAATAAAATACTTTGGTTATTAATGTAGGTTTATACCTTAGTAAATAAAATACTTTGGTTATTAATGTAGGTTTCTACCTTAGTAAATAAAATACTTTGGTTATTTAATGCAGGTTTATACCTTAGTAAATAAAATACTTTGGTTATTAATGTAGGTTTATACCTTAGTAAATAAAATACTTTGGTTATTTAATGCAGGTTTATACCTTAGTAAATAAAATACTTTGGTTATTAATGTAGGTTTATACCTTAGTAAATAAAATACTTTGGTTATTAATGTAGGTTTCTACCTTAGTAAATAAAATACTTTGGTTATTTAATGCAGGTTTATACCTTAGTAAATAAAATACTTTGGTTATTAATGTAGGTTTATACCTTAGTAAATAAAATACTTTGGTTATTTAATGCAGGTTTATACCTTAGTAAATAAAATACTTTGGTTATTAATGTAGGTTTATACCTTAGTAAATAAAATACTTTGGTTATTAATGTAGGTTTCTACCTTAGTAAATAAAATACTTTGGTTATTTAATGCAGGTTTATACCTTAGTAAATAAAATACTTTGGTTATTAATGTAGGTTTCTACCTTAGTAAATAAAATACTTTGGTTATTTAATGCAGGTTTATACCTTAGTAAATAAAATACTTTGGTTATTAATGTAGGTTTCTACCTTAGTAAATAAAATACTTTGGTTATTTAATGCAGGTTTATACCTTAGTAAATAAAATACTTTGGTTATTTAATGCAGGTTTATACCTTAGTAAATAAAATACTTTGGTTATTAATGTAGGTTTCTACCTTAGTAAATAAAATACTTTGGTTATTTAATGCAGGTTTATACCTTAGTAAATAAAATACTTTGGTTATTTAATGCAGGTTTATACCTTAGTAAATAAAATACTTTGGTTATTTAATGCAGGTTTATACCTTAGTAAATAAAATACTTTGGTTATTAATGTAGGTTTATACCTTAGTAAATAAAATACTTTGGTTATTAATGTAGGTTTATACCTTAGTAAATAAAATACTTTGGTTATTAATGCAGGTTTATACCTTAGTAAATAAAATACTTTGGTTATTAATGTAGGTTTATACCTTAGTAAATAAAATACTTTGGTTATTTAATGCAGGTTTATACCTTAGTAAATAAAATACTTTGGTTATTAATGTAGGTTTATACCTTAGTAAATAAAATACTTTGGTTATTTAATGCAGGTTTATACCTTAGTAAATAAAATACTTTGGTTATTAATGTAGGTTTATACCTTAGTAAATAAAATACTTTGGTTATTTATTGCAGGTTTATACCTTAGTAAATAAAATACTTTGGTTATTAATGTAGGTTTATACCTTAGTAAATAAAATACTTTGGTTATTTAATGCAGGTTTATACCTTAGTAAATAAAATACTTTGGTTATTAATGTAGGTTTATACCTTAGTAAATAAAATACTTTGGTTATTAATGTAGGTTTATACCTTAGTAAATAAAATACTTTGGTTATTTAATGCAGGTTTATACCTTAGTAAATAAAATACTTTGGTTATTAATGTAGGTTTATACCTTAGTAAATAAAATACTTTGGTTATTTAATGCAGGTTTATACCTTAGTAAATAAAATACTTTGGTTATTAATGTAGGTTTATACCTTAGTAAATAAAATACTTTGGTTATTAATGTAGGTTTATACCTTAGTAAATAAAATACTTTGGTTATTAATGTAGGTTTATACCTTAGTAAATAAAATACTTTGGTTATTAATGTAGGTTTATACCTTAGTAAATAAAATACTTTGGTTATTTAATGCAGGTTTATACCTTAGTAAATAAAATACTTTGGTTATTAATGTAGGTTTATACCTTAGTAAATAAAATACTTTGGTTATTAATGTAGGTTTATACCTTAGTAAATAAAATACTTTGGTTATTAATGTAGGTTTATACCTTAGTAAATAAAATACTTTGGTTATTAATGTAGGTTTATACCTTAGTAAATAAAATACTTTGGTTATTAATGTAGGTTTATACCTTAGTAAATAAAATACTTTGGTTATTAATGCAGGTTTATACCTTAGTAAATAAAATACTTTGGTTATTAATGTAGGTTTATACCTTAGTAAATAAAATACTTTGGTTATTAATGTAGGTTTATACCTTAGTAAATAAAATACTTTGGTTATTAATGTAGGTTTATACCTTAGTAAATAAAATACTTTGGTTATTAATGTAGGTTTATACCTTAGTAAATAAAATACTTTGGTTATTTAATGCAGGTTTATACCTTAGTAAATAAAATACTTTGGTTATTAATGTAGGTTTATACCTTAGTAAATAAAATACTTTGGTTATTAATGTAGGTTTATACCTTAGTAAATAAAATACTTTGGTTATTAATGTAGGTTTATACCTTAGTAAATAAAATACTTTGGTTATTAATGTAGGTTTATACCTTAGTAAATAAAATACTTTGGTTATTAATGTAGGTTTATACCTTAGTAAATAAAATACTTTGGTTATTAATGTAGGTTTATACCTTAGTAAATAAAATACTTTGGTTATTAATGTAGGTTTATACCTTAGTAAATAAAATACTTTGGTTATTTAATGCAGCTTTATACCTTAGTAAATAAAATACTTTGGTTATTAATGTAGGTTTATACCTTAGTAAATAAAATACTTTGGTTATTAATGTAGGTTTATACCTTAGTAAATAAAATACTTTGGTTATTAATGTAGGTTTATACCTTAGTAAATAAAATACTTTGGTTATTAATGCAGGTTTATACCTTAGTAAATAAAATACTTTGGTTATTAATGTAGGTTTATACCTTAGTAAATAAAATACTTTGGTTATTAATGTAGGTTTATACCTTAGTAAATAAAATACTTTGGTTATTTAATGTAGGTTTATACCTTAGTAAATAAAATACTTTGGTTATTAATGTAGGTTTATACCTTAGTAAATAAAATACTTTGGTTATTAATGTAGGTTTATACCTTAGTAAATAAAATACTTTGGTTATTAATGCAGGTTTATACCTTAGTAAATAAAATACTTTGGTTATTAATGTAGGTTTATACCTTAGTAAATAAAATACTTTGGTTATTAATGTAGGTTTATACCTTAGTAAATAAAATACTTTGGTTATTTAATGCAGCTTTATACCTTAGTAAATAAAATACTTTGGTTATTAATGTAGGTTTATACCTTAGTAAATAAAATACTTTGGTTATTAATGTAGGTTTATACCTTAGTAAATAAAATACTTTGGTTATTAATGTAGGTTTATACCTTAGTAAATAAAATACTTTGGTTATTAATGCAGGTTTATACCTTAGTAAATAAAATACTTTGGTTATTAATGTAGGTTTATACCTTAGTAAATAAAATACTTTGGTTATTAATGTAGGTTTATACCTTAGTAAATAAAATACTTTGGTTATTAATGTAGGTTTATACCTTAGTAAATAAAATACTTTGGTTATTAATGTAGGTTTATACCTTAGTAAATAAAATACTTTGGTTATTAATGTAGGTTTATACCTTAGTAAATAAAATACTTTGGTTATTAATGTAGGTTTATACCTTAGTAAATAAAATACTTTGGTTATTAATGTAGGTTTATACCTTAGTAAATAAAATACTTTGGTTATTAATGTAGGTTTATACCTTAGTAAATAAAATACTTTGGTTATTAATGTAGGTTTATACCTTAGTAAATAAAATACTTTGGTTATTAATGTAGGTTTATACCTTAGTAAATAAAATACTTTGGTTATTAATGTAGGTTTATACCTTAGTAAATAAAATACTTTGGTTATTTAATGCAGGTTTATACCTTAGTAAATAAAATACTTTGGTTATTAATGTAGGTTTATACCTTAGTAAATAAAATACTTTGGTTATTAATGTAGGTTTATACCTTAGTAAATAAAATACTTTGGTTATTTAATGCAGGTTTATACCTTAGTAAATAAAATACTTTGGTTATTAATGTAGGTTTATACCTTAGTAAATAAAATACTTTGGTAATTTAATGCAGGTTTATACCTTAGTAAATAAAATACTTTGGTTATTAATGCAGGTTTATACCTTAGTAAATAAAATACTTTGGTTATTAATGTAGGTTTATACCTTAGTAAATAAAATACTTTGGTTATTTAATGCAGGTTTATACCTTAGTAAATAAAATACTTTGGTCATTTAATGCAGGTTTATACCTTAGTAAATAAAATACTTTGGTTATTAATGCAGGTTTATACCTTAGTAAATAAAATACTTTGGTTATTAATGTAGGTTTATACCTTAGTAAATAAAATACTTTGGTTATTAATGTAGGTTTATACCTTAGTAAATAAAATACTTTGGTTATTTAATGCAGCTTTATACCTTAGTAAATAAAATACTTTGGTTATTAATGTAGGTTTATACCTTAGTAAATAAAATACTTTGGTTATTAATGTAGGTTTATACCTTAGTAAATAAAATACTTTGGTTATTAATGCAGGTTTATACCTTAGTAAATAAAATACTTTGGTTATTAATGCAGGTTTATACCTTAGTAAATAAAATACTTTGGTTATTAATGTAGGTTTATACCTTAGTAAATAAAATACTTTGGTTATTAATGCAGGTTTATACCTTAGTAAATAAAATACTTTGGTTATTAATGTAGGTTTATACCTTAGTAAATAAAATACTTTGGTTATTAATGCAGGTTTATACCTTAGTAAATAAAATACTTTGGTTATTAATGTAGGTTTATACCTTAGTAAATAAAATACTTTGGTTATTAATGTAGGTTTATACCTTAGTAAATAAAATACTTTGGTTATTTAATGCAGGTTTATACCTTAGTAAATAAAATACTTTGGTTATTAATGTAGGTTTATACCTTAGTAAATAAAATACTTTGGTTATTTAATGCAGCTTTATACCTTAGTAAATAAAATACTTTGGTTATTAATGTAGGTTTATACCTTAGTAAATAAAATACTTTGGTTATTAATGTAGGTTTATACCTTAGTAAATAAAATACTTTGGTTATTTAATGCAGGTTTATACCTTAGTAAATAAAATACTTTGGTTATTAATGTAGGTTTATACCTTAGTAAATAAAATACTTTGGTTATTTAATGCAGGTTTATACCTTAGTAAATAAAATACTTTGGTTATTAATGTAGGTTTATACCTTAGTAAATAAAATACTTTGGTTATTAATGTAGGTTTATACCTTAGTAAATAAAATACTTTGGTTATTTAATGCAGGTTTATACCTTAGTAAATAAAATACTTTGGTTATTAATGTAGGTTTATACCTTAGTAAATAAAATACTTTGGTTATTTAATGCAGGTTTATACCTTAGTAAATAAAATACTTTGGTTATTAATGTAGGTTTATACCTTAGTAAATAAAATACTTTGGTTATTTAATGCAGGTTTATACCTTAGTAAATAAAATACTTTGGTTATTAATGTAGGTTTATACCTTAGTAAATAAAATACTTTGGTTATTAATGTAGGTTTATACCTTAGTAAATAAAATACTTTGGTTATTAATGTAGGTTTATACCTTAGTAAATAAAATACTTTGGTTATTTAATGCAGGTTTATACCTTAGTAAATAAAATACTTTGGTTATTAATGTAGGTTTATACCTTAGTAAATAAAATACTTTGGTTATTAATGTAGGTTTATACCTTAGTAAATAAAATACTTTGGTTATTTAATGCAGGTTTATACCTTAGTAAATAAAATACTTTGGTTATTAATGTAGGTTTATACCTTAGTAAATAAAATACTTTGGTTATTTAATGCAGGTTTATACCTTAGTAAATAAAATACTTTGGTTATTAATGTAGGTTTATACCTTAGTAAATAAAATACTTTGGTTATTTAATGCAGGTTTATACCTTAGTAAATAAAATACTTTGGTTATTAATGTAGGTTTATACCTTAGTAAATAAAATACTTTGGTTATTAATGTAGGTTTATACCTTAGTAAATAAAATACTTTGGTTATTAATGTAGGTTTATACCTTAGTAAATAAAATACTTTGGTTATTAATGTAGGTTTATACCTTAGTAAATAAAATACTTTGGTTATTAATGTAGGTTTATACCTTAGTAAATAAAATACTTTGGTTATTTAATGCAGGTTTATACCTTAGTAAATAAAATACTTTGGTTATTAATGTAGGTTTATACCTTAGTAAATAAAATACTTTGGTTATTTATTGCAGGTTTATACCTTAGTAAATAAAATACTTTGGTTATTAATGTAGGTTTATACCTTAGTAAATAAAATACTTTGGTTATTTAATGCAGGTTTATACCTTAGTAAATAAAATACTTTGGTTATTTAATGCAGGTTTATACCTTAGTAAATAAAATACTTTGGTTATTAATGTAGGTTTATACCTTAGTAAATAAAATACTTTGGTTATTAATGTAGGTTTATACCTTAGTAAATAAAATACCTTGGTTATTAATGTAGGTTTATACCTTAGTAAATAAAATACTTTGGTTATTAATGTAGGTTTATACCTTAGTAAATAAAATACTTTGGTTATTAATGTAGGTTTATACCTTAGTAAATAAAATACTTTGGTTATTAATGTAGGTTTATACCTTAGTAAATAAAATACTTTGGTTATTTAATGCAGGTTTATACCTTAGTAAATAAAATACTTTGGTTATTAATGTAGGTTTATACCTTAGTAAATAAAATACCTTGGTTATTAATGTAGGTTTATACCTTAGTAAATAAAATACTTTGGTTATTAATGTAGGTTTATACCTTAGTAAATAAAATACTTTGGTTATTAATGTAGGTTTATACCTTAGTAAATAAAATACTTTGGTTATTTAATGCAGGTTTATACCTTAGTAAATAAAATACTTTGGTTATTAATGTAGGTTTATACCTTAGTAAATAAAATACTTTGGTTATTAATGTAGGTTTATACCTTAGTAAATAAAATACTTTGGTTATTTAATGCAGGTTTCTACCTTAGTAAATAAAATACTTTGGTTATTTAATGCAGGTTTATACCTTAGTAAATAAAATACTTTGGTTATTAATGTAGGTTTATACCTTAGTAAATAAAATACTTTGGTTATTAATGTAGGTTTATACCTTAGTAAATAAAATACTTTGGTTATTTAATGCAGGTTTATACCTTAGTAAATAAAATACTTTGGTTATTAATGTAGGTTTATACCTTAGTAAATAAAATACTTTGGTTATTAATGTAGGTTTATACCTTAGTAAATAAAATACTTTGGTTATTAATGTAGGTTTATACCTTAGTAAATAAAATACTTTGGTTATTAATGTAGGTTTATACCTTAGTAAATAAAATACTTTGGTTATTAATGTAGGTTTATACCTTAGTAAATAAAATACTTTGGTTATTAATGTAGGTTTATACCTTAGTAAATAAAATACTTTGGTTATTAATGTAGGTTTATACCTTAGTAAATAAAATACTTTGGTTATTTAATGCAGCTTTATACCTTAGTAAATAAAATACTTTGGTTATTAATGTAGGTTTATACCTTAGTAAATAAAATACTTTGGTTATTAATGTAGGTTTATACCTTAGTAAATAAAATACTTTGGTTATTAATGCAGGTTTATACCTTAGTAAATAAAATACTTTGGTTATTAATGTAGGTTTATACCTTAGTAAATAAAATACTTTGGTTATTAATGTAGGTTTATACCTTAGTAAATAAAATACTTTGGTTATTAATGCAGGTTTATACCTTAGTAAATAAAATACTTTGGTTATTAATGTAGGTTTATACCTTAGTAAATAAAATACTTTGGTTATTAATGTAGGTTTATACCTTAGTAAATAAAATACTTTGGTTATTAATGTAGGTTTATACCTTAGTAAATAAAATACTTTGGTTATTTAATGCAGCTTTATACCTTAGTAAATAAAATACTTTGGTTATTTAATGCAGCTTTATACCTTAGTAAATAAAATACTTTGGTTATTAATGTAGGTTTATACCTTAGTAAATAAAATACTTTGGTTATTAATGTAGGTTTATACCTTAGTAAATAAAATACTTTGGTTATTAATGCAGGTTTATACCTTAGTAAATAAAATACTTTGGTTATTAATGTAGGTTTATACCTTAGTAAATAAAATACTTTGGTTATTAATGTAGGTTTATACCTTAGTAAATAAAATACTTTGGTTATTTAATGTAGGTTTATACCTTAGTAAATAAAATACTTTGGTTATTAATGTAGGTTTATACCTTAGTAAATAAAATACTTTGGTTATTAATGTAGGTTTATACCTTAGTAAATAAAATACTTTGGTTATTAATGCAGGTTTATACCTTAGTAAATAAAATACTTTGGTTATTAATGTAGGTTTATACCTTAGTAAATAAAATACTTTGGTTATTAATGTAGGTTTATACCTTAGTAAATAAAATACTTTGGTTATTTAATGCAGCTTTATACCTTAGTAAATAAAATACTTTGGTTATTAATGTAGGTTTATACCTTAGTAAATAAAATACTTTGGTTATTAATGTAGGTTTATACCTTAGTAAATAAAATACTTTGGTTATTAATGTAGGTTTATACCTTAGTAAATAAAATACTTTGGTTATTAATGCAGGTTTATACCTTAGTAAATAAAATACTTTGGTTATTAATGTAGGTTTATACCTTAGTAAATAAAATACTTTGGTTATTAATGTAGGTTTATACCTTAGTAAATAAAATACTTTGGTTATTAATGTAGGTTTATACCTTAGTAAATAAAATACTTTGGTTATTAATGTAGGTTTATACCTTAGTAAATAAAATACTTTGGTTATTAATGTAGGTTTATACCTTAGTAAATAAAATACTTTGGTTATTAATGTAGGTTTATACCTTAGTAAATAAAATACTTTGGTTATTAATGTAGGTTTATACCTTAGTAAATAAAATACTTTGGTTATTAATGTAGGTTTATACCTTAGTAAATAAAATACTTTGGTTATTAATGTAGGTTTATACCTTAGTAAATAAAATACTTTGGTTATTAATGTAGGTTTATACCTTAGTAAATAAAATACTTTGGTTATTAATGTAGGTTTATACCTTAGTAAATAAAATACTTTGGTTATTTAATGCAGGTTTATACCTTAGTAAATAAAATACTTTGGTTATTAATGTAGGTTTATACCTTAGTAAATAAAATACTTTGGTTATTAATGTAGGTTTATACCTTAGTAAATAAAATACTTTGGTTATTTAATGCAGGTTTATACCTTAGTAAATAAAATACTTTGGTTATTAATGTAGGTTTATACCTTAGTAAATAAAATACTTTGGTAATTTAATGCAGGTTTATACCTTAGTAAATAAAATACTTTGGTTATTAATGTAGGTTTATACCTTAGTAAATAAAATACTTTGGTTATTAATGTAGGTTTATACCTTAGTAAATAAAATACTTTGGTTATTTAATGCAGGTTTATACCTTAGTAAATAAAATACTTTGGTTATTAATGTAGGTTTATACATTAGTAAATAAAATACTTTGGTTATTTAATGCAGGTTTATACCTTAGTAAATAAAATACTTTGGTTATTAATGTAGGTTTATACCTTAGTAAATAAAATACTTTGGTTATTTAATGCAGGTTTATACCTTAGTAAATAAAATACTTTGGTTATTTAATGCAGGTTTATACCTTAGTAAATAAAATACTTTGGTTATTAATGCAGGTTTATACCTTAGTAAATAAAATACTTTGGTTATTAATGTAGGTTTATACCTTAGTAAATAAAATACTTTGGTTATTAATGTAGGTTTATACCTTAGTAAATAAAATACTTTGGTTATTTAATGCAGCTTTATACCTTAGTAAATAAAATACTTTGGTTATTAATGTAGGTTTATACCTTAGTAAATAAAATACTTTGGTTATTTAATGCAGCTTTATACCTTAGTAAATAAAATACTTTGGTTATTAATGTAGGTTTATACCTTAGTAAATAAAATACTTTGGTTATTTAATGCAGGTTTATACCTTAGTAAATAAAATACTTTGGTTATTAATGTAGGTTTATACCTTAGTAAATAAAATACTTTGGTTATTTAATGCAGGTTTATACCTTAGTAAATAAAATACTTTGGTCATTTAATGCAGGTTTATACCTTAGTAAATAAAATACTTTGGTTATTAATGCAGGTTTATACCTTAGTAAATAAAATACTTTGGTTATTAATGTAGGTTTATACCTTAGTAAATAAAATACTTTGGTTATTAATGTAGGTTTATACCTTAGTAAATAAAATACTTTGGTTATTTAATGCAGCTTTATACCTTAGTAAATAAAATACTTTGGTTATTAATGTAGGTTTATACCTTAGTAAATAAAATACTTTGGTTATTAATGTAGGTTTATACCTTAGTAAATAAAATACTTTGGTTATTAATGCAGGTTTATACCTTAGTAAATAAAATACTTTGGTTATTAATGCAGGTTTATACCTTAGTAAATAAAATACTTTGGTTATTAATGTAGGTTTATACCTTAGTAAATAAAATACTTTGGTTATTAATGCAGGTTTATACCTTAGTAAATAAAATACTTTGGTTATTAATGTAGGTTTATACCTTAGTAAATAAAATACTTTGGTTATTAATGCAGGTTTATACCTTAGTAAATAAAATACTTTGGTTATTAATGTAGGTTTATACCTTAGTAAATAAAATACTTTGGTTATTAATGTAGGTTTATACCTTAGTAAATAAAATACTTTGGTTATTTAATGCAGGTTTATACCTTAGTAAATAAAATACTTTGGTTATTAATGTAGGTTTATACCTTAGTAAATAAAATACTTTGGTTATTTAATGCAGCTTTATACCTTAGTAAATAAAATACTTTGGTTATTAATGTAGGTTTATACCTTAGTAAATAAAATACTTTGGTTATTAATGTAGGTTTATACCTTAGTAAATAAAATACTTTGGTTATTTAATGCAGGTTTATACCTTAGTAAATAAAATACTTTGGTTATTAATGTAGGTTTATACCTTAGTAAATAAAATACTTTGGTTATTAATGTAGGTTTATACCTTAGTAAATAAAATACTTTGGTTATTTAATGCAGGTTTATACCTTAGTAAATAAAATACTTTGGTTATTAATGTAGGTTTATACCTTAGTAAATAAAATACTTTGGTTATTTAATGCAGGTTTATACCTTAGTAAATAAAATACTTTGGTTATTAATGTAGGTTTATACCTTAGTAAATAAAATACTTTGGTTATTAATGTAGGTTTATACATTAGTAAATAAAATACTTTGGTTATTTAATGCAGGTTTATACCTTAGTAAATAAAATACTTTGGTTATTAATGTAGGTTTATACCTTAGTAAATAAAATACTTTGGTTATTTAATGCAGGTTTATACCTTAGTAAATAAAATACTTTGGTTATTTAATGCAGGTTTATACCTTAGTAAATAAAATACTTTGGTTATTAATGCAGGTTTATACCTTAGTAAATAAAATACTTTGGTTATTTAATGCAGGTTTATACCTTAGTAAATAAAATACTTTGGTTATTAATGTAGGTTTCTACCTTAGTAAATAAAATACTTTGGTTATTTAATGCAGGTTTATACCTTAGTAAATAAAATACTTTGGTTATTAATGTAGGTTTCTACCTTAGTAAATAAAATACTTTGGTTATTAATGTAGGTTTCTACCTTAGTAAATAAAATACTTTGGTTATTTAATGCAGGTTTATACCTTAGTAAATAAAATACTTTGGTTATTAATGTAGGTTTCTACCTTAGTAAATAAAATACTTTGGTTATTTAATGCAGGTTTATACCTTAGTAAATAAAATACTTTGGTTATTAATGTAGGTTTATACCTTAGTAAATAAAATACTTTGGTTATTAATGTAGGTTTATACCTTAGTAAATAAAATACTTTGGTTATTTAATGCAGGTTTATACCTTAGTAAATAAAATACTTTGGTTATTAATGTAGGTTTCTACCTTAGTAAATAAAATACTTTGGTTATTTAATGCAGGTTTATACCTTAGTAAATAAAATACTTTGGTTATTAATGTAGGTTTATACCTTAGTAAATAAAATACTTTGGTTATTAATGTAGGTTTCTACCTTAGTAAATAAAATACTTTGGTTATTTAATGCAGGTTTATACCTTAGTAAATAAAATACTTTGGTTATTAATGTAGGTTTATACCTTAGTAAATAAAATACTTTGGTTATTTAATGCAGGTTTATACCTTAGTAAATAAAATACTTTGGTTATTAATGTAGGTTTATACCTTAGTAAATAAAATACTTTGGTTATTAATGTAGGTTTCTACCTTAGTAAATAAAATACTTTGGTTATTTAATGCAGGTTTATACCTTAGTAAATAAAATACTTTGGTTATTAATGTAGGTTTATACCTTAGTAAATAAAATACTTTGGTTATTTAATGCAGGTTTATACCTTAGTAAATAAAATACTTTGGTTATTAATGTAGGTTTATACCTTAGTAAATAAAATACTTTGGTTATTAATGTAGGTTTCTACCTTAGTAAATAAAATACTTTGGTTATTTAATGCAGGTTTATACCTTAGTAAATAAAATACTTTGGTTATTAATGTAGGTTTATACCTTAGTAAATAAAATACTTTGGTTATTTAATGCAGGTTTATACCTTAGTAAATAAAATACTTTGGTTATTAATGTAGGTTTATACCTTAGTAAATAAAATACTTTGGTTATTAATGTAGGTTTCTACCTTAGTAAATAAAATACTTTGGTTATTTAATGCAGGTTTATACCTTAGTAAATAAAATACTTTGGTTATTAATGTAGGTTTATACCTTAGTAAATAAAATACTTTGGTTATTTATTGCAGGTTTATACCTTAGTAAATAAAATACTTTGGTTATTAATGTAGGTTTATACCTTAGTAAATAAAATACTTTGGTTATTAATGTAGGTTTCTACCTTAGTAAATAAAATACTTTGGTTATTTAATGCAGGTTTATACCTTAGTAAATAAAATACTTTGGTTATTAATGTAGGTTTATACCTTAGTAAATAAAATACTTTGGTTATTTAATGCAGGTTTATACCTTAGTAAATAAAATACTTTGGTTATTAATGTAGGTTTATACCTTAGTAAATAAAATACTTTGGTTATTAATGTAGGTTTCTACCTTAGTAAATAAAATACTTTGGTTATTTAATGCAGGTTTATACCTTAGTAAATAAAATACTTTGGTTATTAATGTAGGTTTATACCTTAGTAAATAAAATACTTTGGTTATTTAATGCAGGTTTATACCTTAGTAAATAAAATACTTTGGTTATTAATGTAGGTTTATACCTTAGTAAATAAAATACTTTGGTTATTAATGTAGGTTTCTACCTTAGTAAATAAAATACTTTGGTTATTTAATGCAGGTTTATACCTTAGTAAATAAAATACTTTGGTTATTAATGTAGGTTTATACCTTAGTAAATAAAATACTTTGGTTATTTAATGCAGGTTTATACCTTAGTAAATAAAATACTTTGGTTATTAATGTAGGTTTATACCTTAGTAAATAAAATACTTTGGTTATTAATGTAGGTTTCTACCTTAGTAAATAAAATACTTTGGTTATTTAATGCAGGTTTATACCTTAGTAAATAAAATACTTTGGTTATTAATGTAGGTTTCTACCTTAGTAAATAAAATACTTTGGTTATTTAATGCAGGTTTATACCTTAGTAAATAAAATACTTTGGTTATTAATGTAGGTTTATACCTTAGTAAATAAAATACTTTGGTTATTAATGTAGGTTTATACCTTAGTAAATAAAATACTTTGGTTATTTAATGCAGGTTTATACCTTAGTAAATAAAATACTTTGGTTATTAATGTAGGTTTATACCTTAGTAAATAAAATACTTTGGTTATTTATTGCAGGTTTATACCTTAGTAAATAAAATACTTTGGTTATTAATGTAGGTTTATACCTTAGTAAATAAAATACTTTGGTTATTTAATGCAGGTTTATACCTTAGTAAATAAAATACTTTGGTTATTTAATGCAGGTTTATACCTTAGTAAATAAAATACTTTGGTTATTAATGTAGGTTTATACCTTAGTAAATAAAATACTTTGGTTATTAATGTAGGTTTATACCTTAGTAAATAAAATACCTTGGTTATTAATGTAGGTTTATACCTTAGTAAATAAAATACTTTGGTTATTAATGTAGGTTTATACCTTAGTAAATAAAATACTTTGGTTATTAATGTAGGTTTATACCTTAGTAAATAAAATACTTTGGTTATTAATGTAGGTTTATACCTTAGTAAATAAAATACTTTGGTTATTTAATGCAGGTTTATACCTTAGTAAATAAAATACTTTGGTTATTAATGTAGGTTTATACCTTAGTAAATAAAATACCTTGGTTATTAATGTAGGTTTATACCTTAGTAAATAAAATACTTTGGTTATTAATGTAGGTTTATACCTTAGTAAATAAAATACTTTGGTTATTAATGTAGGTTTATACCTTAGTAAATAAAATACTTTGGTTATTTAATGCAGGTTTATACCTTAGTAAATAAAATACTTTGGTTATTAATGTAGGTTTATACCTTAGTAAATAAAATACTTTGGTTATTAATGTAGGTTTATACCTTAGTAAATAAAATACTTTGGTTATTTAATGCAGGTTTCTACCTTAGTAAATAAAATACTTTGGTTATTTAATGCAGGTTTATACCTTAGTAAATAAAATACTTTGGTTATTAATGTAGGTTTATACCTTAGTAAATAAAATACTTTGGTTATTTAATGCAGGTTTATACCTTAGTAAATAAAATACTTTGGTTATTAATGTAGGTTTATACCTTAGTAAATAAAATACTTTGGTTATTAATGTAGGTTTATACCTTAGTAAATAAAATACTTTGGTTATTTAATGCAGCTTTATACCTTAGTAAATAAAATACTTTGGTTATTAATGTAGGTTTATACCTTAGTAAATAAAATACTTTGGTTATTAATGTAGGTTTATACCTTAGTAAATAAAATACCTTGGTTATTAATGCAGGTTTATACCTTAGTAAATAAAATACTTTGGTTATTAATGTAGGTTTATACCTTAGTAAATAAAATACTTTGGTTATTAATGTAGGTTTATACCTTAGTAAATAAAATACTTTGGTTATTTAATGCAGGTTTATACCTTAGTAAATAAAATACTTTGGTTATTAATGTAGGTTTATACCTTAGTAAATAAAATACTTTGGTTATTAATGTAGGTTTATACCTTAGTAAATAAAATACCTTGGTTATTAATGCAGGTTTATACCTTAGTAAATAAAATACTTTGGTTATTAATGTAGGTTTATACCTTAGTAAATAAAATACTTTGGTTATTAATGTAGGTTTATACCTTAGTAAATAAAATACTTTGGTTATTAATGTAGGTTTATACCTTAGTAAATAAAATACTTTGGTTATTAATGTAGGTTTATACCTTAGTAAATAAAATACTTTGGTTATTAATGTAGGTTTATACCTTAGTAAATAAAATACTTTGGTTATTAATGTAGGTTTATACCTTAGTAAATAAAATACTTTGGTTATTAATGTAGGTTTATACCTTAGTAAATAAAATACTTTGGTTATTTAATGCAGGTTTATACCTTAGTAAATAAAATACTTTGGTTATTAATGTAGGTTTATACCTTAGTAAATAAAATACTTTGGTTATTAATGTAGGTTTATACCTTAGTAAATAAAATACTTTGGTTATTTAATGCAGGTTTATACCTTAGTAAATAAAATACTTTGGTTATTAATGTAGGTTTATACCTTAGTAAATAAAATACTTTGGTTATTAATGTAGGTTTATACCTTAGTAAATAAAATACCTTGGTTATTAATGCAGGTTTATACCTTAGTAAATAAAATACTTTGGTTATTAATGTAGGTTTATACCTTAGTAAATAAAATACTTTGGTTATTTAATGCAGGTTTATACCTTAGTAAATAAAATACTTTGGTTATTAATGTAGGTTTATACCTTAGTAAATAAAATACTTTGGTTATTAATGTAGGTTTATACCTTAGTAAATAAAATACTTTGGTTATTAATGTAGGTTTATACCTTAGTAAATAAAATACTTTGGTTATTAATGTAGGTTTATACCTTAGTAAATAAAATACTTTGGTTATTTAATGCAGGTTTATACCTTAGTAAATAAAATACTTTGGTTATTAATGTAGGTTTATACCTTAGTAAATAAAATACCTTGGTTATTAATGCAGGTTTATACCTTAGTAAATAAAATACTTTGGTTATTAATGTAGGTTTATACCTTAGTAAATAAAATACTTTGGTTATTTAATGCAGGTTTATACCTTAGTAAATAAAATACTTTGGTTATTAATGTAGGTTTATACCTTAGTAAATAAAATACTTTGGTTATTTAATGCAGGTTTATACCTTAGTAAATAAAATACTTTGGTTATTAATGTAGGTTTATACCTTAGTAAATAAAATACCTTGGTTATTAATGTAGGTTTATACCTTAGTAAATAAAATACTTTGGTTATTAATGTAGGTTTATACCTTAGTAAATAAAATACTTTGGTTATTAATGTAGGTTTATACCTTAGTAAATAAAATACTTTGGTTATTTAATGCAGGTTTATACCTTAGTAAATAAAATACCTTGGTTATTTAATGCAGGTTTATACCTTAGTAAATAAAATACTTTGGTTATTAATGTAGGTTTATACCTTAGTAAATAAAATACTTTGGTTATTAATGTAGGTTTATACCTTAGTAAATAAAATACCTTGGTTATTAATGCAGGTTTATACCTTAGTAAATAAAATACTTTGGTTATTAATGTAGGTTTATACCTTAGTAAATAAAATACTTTGGTTATTTAATGCAGGTTTATACCTTAGTAAATAAAATACTTTGGTTATTAATGTAGGTTTATACCTTAGTAAATAAAATACTTTGGTTATTTAATGCAGGTTTATACCTTAGTAAATAAAATACTTTGGTTATTAATGTAGGTTTATACCTTAGTAAATAAAATACTTTGGTTATTAATGTAGGTTTATACCTTAGTAAATAAAATACTTTGGTTATTAATGTAGGTTTATACCTTAGTAAATAAAATACTTTGGTTATTAATGTAGGTTTATACCTTAGTAAATAAAATACCTTGGTTATTAATGCAGGTTTATACCTTAGTAAATAAAATACTTTGGTTATTAATGTAGGTTTATACCTTAGTAAATAAAATACTTTGGTTATTTAATGCAGGTTTATACCTTAGTAAATAAAATACTTTGGTTATTAATGTAGGTTTATACCTTAGTAAATAAAATACTTTGGTTATTTAATGCAGGTTTATACCTTAGTAAATAAAATACTTTGGTTATTAATGTAGGTTTATACCTTAGTAAATAAAATACCTTGGTTATTAATGTAGGTTTATACCTTAGTAAATAAAATACTTTGGTTATTAATGTAGGTTTATACCTTAGTAAATAAAATACTTTGGTTATTAATGTAGGTTTATACCTTAGTAAATAAAATACTTTGGTTATTTAATGCAGGTTTATACCTTAGTAAATAAAATACTTTGGTTATTAATGCAGGTTTATACCTTAGTAAATAAAATACTTTGGTTATTAATGCAGGTTTATACCTTAGTAAATAAAATACCTTGGTTATTAATGCAGGTTTATACCTTAGTAAATAAAATACTTTGGTTATTAATGTAGGTTTATACCTTAGTAAATAAAATACTTTGGTTATTTAATGCAGGTTTATACCTTAGTAAATAAAATACTTTGGTTATTAATGCAGGTTTATACCTTAGTAAATAAAATACTTTGGTTATTAATGCAGGTTTATACCTTAGTAAATAAAATACCTTGGTTATTAATGCAGGTTTATACCTTAGTAAATAAAATACTTTGGTTATTTAATGCAGGTTTATACCTTAGTAAATAAAATACTTTGGTTATTAATGCAGGTTTATACCTTAGTAAATAAAATACTTTGGTTATTAATGCAGGTTTATACCTTAGTAAATAAAATACCTTGGTTATTAATGCAGGTTTATACCTTAGTAAATAAAATACTTTGGTTATTAATGTAGGTTTATACCTTAGTAAATAAAATACTTTGGTTATTTAATGCAGGTTTATACCTTAGTAAATAAAATACTTTGGTTATTAATGTAGGTTTATACCTTAGTAAATAAAATACTTTGGTTATTTAATGCAGGTTTATACCTTAGTAAATAAAATACTTTGGTTATTAATGTAGGTTTATACCTTAGTAAATAAAATACCTTGGTTATTAATGTAGGTTTATACCTTAGTAAATAAAATACTTTGGTTATTAATGTAGGTTTATACCTTAGTAAATAAAATACTTTGGTTATTAATGTAGGTTTATACCTTAGTAAATAAAATACTTTGGTTATTTAATGTAGGTTTATACCTTAGTAAATAAAATACCTTGGTTATTAATGCAGGTTTATACCTTAGTAAATAAAATACTTTGGTTATTAATGTAGGTTTATACCTTAGTAAATAAAATACTTTGGTTATTAATGTAGGTTTATACCTTAGTAAATAAAATACTTTGGTTATTTAATGCAGGTTTCTACCTTAGTAAATAAAATACTTTGGTTATTTAATGCAGGTTTATACCTTAGTAAATAAAATACTTTGGTTATTAATGTAGGTTTATACCTTAGTAAATAAAATACTTTGGTTATTTAATGCAGGTTTATACCTTAGTAAATAAAATACTTTGGTTATTAATGTAGGTTTATACCTTAGTAAATAAAATACTTTGGTTATTAATGTAGGTTTATACCTTAGTAAATAAAATACTTTGGTTATTTAATGCAGCTTTATACCTTAGTAAATAAAATACTTTGGTTATTAATGTAGGTTTATACCTTAGTAAATAAAATACTTTGGTTATTAATGTAGGTTTATACCTTAGTAAATAAAATACCTTGGTTATTAATGCAGGTTTATACCTTAGTAAATAAAATACTTTGGTTATTAATGTAGGTTTATACCTTAGTAAATAAAATACTTTGGTTATTAATGTAGGTTTATACCTTAGTAAATAAAATACTTTGGTTATTAATGTAGGTTTATACCTTAGTAAATAAAATACTTTGGTTATTTAATGCAGGTTTCTACCTTAGTAAATAAAATACTTTGGTTATTAATGTAGGTTTATACCTTAGTAAATAAAATACTTTGGTTATTAATGTAGGTTTATACCTTAGTAAATAAAATACTTTGGTTATTAATGTAGGTTTATACCTTAGTAAATAAAATACTTTGGTTATTTAATGCAGGTTTCTACCTTAGTAAATAAAATACTTTGGTTATTAATGTAGGTTTATACCTTAGTAAATAAAATACTTTGGTTATTAATGTAGGTTTATACCTTAGTAAATAAAATACTTTGGTTATTTAATGCAGGTTTCTACCTTAGTAAATAAAATACTTTGGTTATTAATGTAGGTTTATACCTTAGTAAATAAAATACTTTGGTTATTAATGTAGGTTTATACCTTAGTAAATAAAATACTTTGGTTATTAATGTAGGTTTATACCTTAGTAAATAAAATACTTTGGTTATTAATGTAGGTTTATACCTTAGTAAATAAAATACTTTGGTTATTAATGTAGGTTTATACCTTAGTAAATAAAATACTTTGGTTATTAATGTAGGTTTATACCTTAGTAAATAAAATACTTTGGTTATTTAATGCAGGTTTCTACCTTAGTAAATAAAATACTTTGGTTATTAATGTAGGTTTATACCTTAGTAAATAAAATACTTTGGTTATTAATGTAGGTTTATACCTTAGTAAATAAAATACTTTGGTTATTAATGTAGGTTTATACCTTAGTAAATAAAATACTTTGGTTATTTAATGCAGGTTTCTACCTTAGTAAATAAAATACTTTGGTTATTAATGTAGGTTTATACCTTAGTAAATAAAATACTTTGGTTATTAATGTAGGTTTATACCTTAGTAAATAAAATACTTTGGTTATTAATGTAGGTTTATACCTTAGTAAATAAAATACTTTGGTTATTAATGTAGGTTTATACCTTAGTAAATAAAATACTTTGGTTATTAATGTAGGTTTATACCTTAGTAAATAAAATACTTTGGTTATTAATGTAGGTTTATACCTTAGTAAATAAAATACTTTGGTTATTTAATGCAGGTTTCTACCTTAGTAAATAAAATACTTTGGTTATTAATGTAGGTTTATACCTTAGTAAATAAAATACTTTGGTTATTAATGTAGGTTTATACCTTAGTAAATAAAATACTTTGGTTATTTAATGCAGGTTTCTACCTTAGTAAATAAAATACTTTGGTTATTAATGTAGGTTTATACCTTAGTAAATAAAATACTTTGGTTATTAATGTAGGTTTATACCTTAGTAAATAAAATACTTTGGTTATTAATGTAGGTTTATACCTTAGTAAATAAAATACTTTGGTTATTAATGTAGGTTTATACCTTAGTAAATAAAATACTTTGGTTATTAATGTAGGTTTATACCTTAGTAAATAAAATACTTTGGTTATTAATGTAGGTTTATACCTTAGTAAATAAAATACTTTGGTTATTTAATGCAGGTTTCTACCTTAGTAAATAAAATACTTTGGTTATTAATGTAGGTTTATACCTTAGTAAATAAAATACTTTGGTTATTAATGTAGGTTTATACCTTAGTAAATAAAATACTTTGGTTATTAATGTAGGTTTATACCTTAGTAAATAAAATACTTTGGTTATTTAATGCAGGTTTCTACCTTAGTAAATAAAATACTTTGGTTATTAATGTAGGTTTATACCTTAGTAAATAAAATACTTTGGTTATTAATGTAGGTTTATACCTTAGTAAATAAAATACTTTGGTTATTAATGTAGGTTTATACCTTAGTAAATAAAATACTTTGGTTATTAATGTAGGTTTATACCTTAGTAAATAAAATACTTTGGTTATTAATGTAGGTTTATACCTTAGTAAATAAAATACTTTGGTTATTAATGTAGGTTTATACCTTAGTAAATAAAATACTTTGGTTATTAATGTAGTTTTATACCTTAGTAAATAAAATACTTTGGTTATTTAATGCAGGTTTCTACCTTAGTAAATAAAATACTTTGGTTATTAATGTAGGTTTATACCTTAGTAAATAAAATACTTTGGTTATTAATGTAGGTTTATACCTTAGTAAATAAAATACTTTGGTTATTTAATGCAGGTTTCTACCTTAGTAAATAAAATACTTTGGTTATTAATGTAGGTTTATACCTTAGTAAATAAAATACTTTGGTTATTAATGTAGGTTTATACCTTAGTAAATAAAATACTTTGGTTATTTAATGCAGGTTTCTACCTTAGTAAATAAAATACTTTGGTTATTAATGTAGGTTTATACCTTAGTAAATAAAATACTTTGGTTATTAATGTAGGTTTATACCTTAGTAAATAAAATACTTTGGTTATTAATGTAGGTTTATACCTTAGTAAATAAAATACTTTGGTTATTAATGTAGGTTTATACCTTAGTAAATAAAATACTTTGGTTATTAATGTAGGTTTATACCTTAGTAAATAAAATACTTTGGTTATTAATGTAGGTTTATACCTTAGTAAATAAAATACTTTGGTTATTAATGTAGGTTTATACCTTAGTAAATAAAATACTTTGGTTATTTAATGCAGGTTTCTACCTTAGTAAATAAAATACTTTGGTTATTAATGTAGGTTTATACCTTAGTAAATAAAATACTTTGGTTATTAATGTAGGTTTATACCTTAGTAAATAAAATACTTTGGTTATTAATGTAGGTTTATACCTTAGTAAATAAAATACTTTGGTTATTAATGTAGGTTTATACCTTAGTAAATAAAATACTTTGGTTATTAATGTAGGTTTATACCTTAGTAAATAAAATACTTTGGTTATTAATGTAGGTTTCTACCTTAGTAAATAAAATACTTTGGTTATTAATGTAGGTTTATACCTTAGTAAATAAAATACTTTGGTTATTAATGTAGGTTTATACCTTAGTAAATAAAATACTTTGGTTATTAATGTAGGTTTATACCTTAGTAAATAAAATACTTTGGTTATTAATGTAGGTTTATACCTTAGTAAATAAAATACTTTGGTTATTAATGTAGGTTTATACCTTAGTAAATAAAATACTTTGGTTATTTAATGCAGGTTTCTACCTTAGTAAATAAAATACTTTGGTTATTAATGTAGGTTTATACCTTAGTAAATAAAATACTTTGGTTATTAATGTAGGTTTATACCTTAGTAAATAAAATACTTTGGTTATTTAATGCAGGTTTCTACCTTAGTAAATAAAATACTTTGGTTATTAATGTAGGTTTATACCTTAGTAAATAAAATACTTTGGTTATTAATGTAGGTTTATACCTTAGTAAATAAAATACTTTGGTTATTTAATGCAGGTTTCTACCTTAGTAAATAAAATACTTTGGTTATTAATGTAGGTTTATACCTTAGTAAATAAAATACTTTGGTTATTAATGTAGGTTTATACCTTAGTAAATAAAATACTTTGGTTATTAATGTAGGTTTATACCTTAGTAAATAAAATACTTTGGTTATTAATGTAGGTTTATACCTTAGTAAATAAAATACTTTGGTTATTTAATGCAGGTTTCTACCTTAGTAAATAAAATACTTTGGTTATTAATGTAGGTTTATACCTTAGTAAATAAAATACTTTGGTTATTAATGTAGGTTTATACCTTAGTAAATAAAATACTTTGGTTATTAATGTAGGTTTATACCTTAGTAAATAAAATACTTTGGTTATTTAATGCAGGTTTCTACCTTAGTAAATAAAATACTTTGGTTATTAATGTAGGTTTATACCTTAGTAAATAAAATACTTTGGTTATTAATGTAGGTTTATACCTTAGTAAATAAAATACTTTGGTTATTAATGTAGGTTTATACCTTAGTAAATAAAATACTTTGGTTATTTAATGCAGGTTTATACCTTAGTAAATAAAATACTTTGGTTATTTAATGCAGGTTTATACCTTAGTAAATAAAATACTTTGGTTATTAATGTAGGTTTATACCTTAGTAAATAAAATACTTTGGTTATTTAATGCAGGTTTATACCTTAGTAAATAAAATACTTTGGTTATTTAATGCAGGTTTATACCTTAGTAAATAAAATACTTTGGTTATTTAATGCAGGTTTATACCTTAGTAAATAAAATACTTTGGTTATTAATGTAGGTTTATACCTTAGTAAATAAAATACTTTGGTTATTTAATGCAGGTTTATACCTTAGTAAATAAAATACTTTGGTTATTAATGTAGGCCACAAATCTTGTGCTCAATATGAGATATTGAGGGAACTCTTGTACCAACATATAATTGAGAACATTAATAACCAAAGTATTTTATTTACTAAGGTATAAACCTACATTAATAACCAAGGTATTTTATTTACTAAGGTATAAACCTACATTAATAACCAAAGTATTTTATTTACTAAGGTATAAACCTACATTAATAACCAAAGTATTTTATTTACTAAGGTATAAAGCTGCATTAAATAACCAAAGTATTTTATTTACTAAATCTTGTGCTCAATATGAGATATTGAGGGAACTCTTGTACCAACATATAATTGAGAATTCTTGGCCGTTGGGTCAAGATCAAAGTGTAGTATTGATTCTTAAACGCTGGAGATTTATTAGTTAGTTTAAGATCCATAGAGTGAATGAGGTATTTTGGTAAATGTTGCCAGTCAAGAGTAAAACTCCAAAGTCTACATTTATTACTTTTAATCACTTTAGTCACAAAGACCCTGAACCCTTCCCCTCCCCAATCTCTTGTAGGGCCTTGTGCCTAATTTTGTTGTTTGAAAATCTTTTGTTTTTTACTTAATTGTATTTAAAAAATTTTAAAAGCAATAAAATATATAAACAAGATCAAAGTGTAGGATCTGTTCTTCAGATGCTACACTTCAATTTCTTGTTCTCTGTTAGTGGAGGAGAAATCCTTCATGACTCAGACAATTTTTATTTTTTGTTCTTTTTCTCCACATTAAAAAAACGACCCTGGTGTCTAACTCTGTCCCGTGGGGAGGCATTGTAAATAGGAACAATAATTGAGAATTAAGACGAGATGTTTTCTTTTGTTTGCTGCTCATGTTGTTCGTCTGTGAAAACAACGAGGACCATCAGATCATCCTGAAGGGTGGAGTAGGGAGGTCATCATCGGTGAGTGTGGAGATAGCTTATAAGCCCAATCTTTGCGGTAGGGTCCAGGAAATGGTAGCAGATGTCAAGGCACATCGCATTTACCCCCAACAATGCATATCGCCATTTGGATGTAAGAGGCTACTATTTGAGAATTCCAAAATCTAGATGTTCGATGAAAGAAACTAGAGTAGAAAGCTTTCTGGCATTTGGGGACCCCAACAGTGAAGGGGTGAGATTTTGTTGCTAAGTGGGTTGCTGGCGCTATGTACATCGAGGGGACACAAATGCAACGATTTCATCAGAGCTCATTCTATTAAATTACTTGTAAAACAGACACAGAGATGCAACATTGCAGTGATGGGACAGGGGTTGGAACTTAGTTGACAAAGTGGGACCTATTAGATTGAATACTCTTTTTTGAACCTATTGAAGAGAGCAAGACTAGTGGTAGATGCACCAGATGTGACAACAATACTCCCTGCATGGTCGAATGGTGTAGAGGTACAGGATACTCTCAGGTGTGAGTACTCTTCAAACATGATGGAAGCCGCATTCTTTGCAGCAACCTTTGCAATGTCTTCAGCATATTTGTTCCAGTTCATATTGCCTGTGAATGTTAAGCTGAAGAGCTTGAAGGAAGAATTCTCAGGTAAGGTGTTAATTGTAACGGATCTCAGTAGTTGGAGAAGCGTCCTGTAACTGCTAGAATGATAGCAGCTTAATCTCATCAGCATAAAATGGTTCCATTTACGACCCCATTCCACTATAGTCTGGAGGTCATTTTCTAACGATTCTGCCATTGTCTTGGATTTGTGTACATCCGTTCTTCTCTCATGCATGTTATAGTGCGTTGTATCATCAGCAAATATACCTTTGACACAAAGCATCTTCCTATCTTCTGCTTCTCTGCAACAACTTTCCTGTCATTTTCGTATTGGCAGGTACGGTCATGTATAGCGACCCGCCACTCAGTTCTATCTGAAGCTGTTTCCTCATATGATTGAGAAAACTTGAATGCCTACAGAGGAGCGGTTGAATGCCTAATAGAGAGAACTTGGATACCTACTAGACACTATCCACAAGTGTCTCCCTCCCTCTACAGAAGTTTGTCAGGACAACCTGGCCTGAGAATACTTTTTTTCTACAAGTAAATCCTGACAAAATCACATTTCGCATTTACGGCTCAAATAATTTTGCTCACATGTTTTTTTTTATTTAAAAAGAAACGTTTTTTATTTTAG
The DNA here is from genome assembly GCF_053919585.1 of Euprymna scolopes. Taxonomy (NCBI): domain Eukaryota; kingdom Metazoa; phylum Mollusca; class Cephalopoda; order Sepiida; family Sepiolidae; genus Euprymna; species Euprymna scolopes. The sequence goes on along the minus strand of NC_136488.1, from coordinate 172,336,695 downwards.
GTTTTCAGTTGAATTCAATGTTGAAGGCCTTCAGTGATATCTCCAAAGTTTTTTTCAAATCGGGGATCCACTTTAAGGTTCATGTCTGAAGTCCTCCTCCTTGGTAATTCACTCAGGTCACGGGTCGTGGAAGTTGCTTGAAACATAGTTCAGTCCTGGCTGTTAGTAGTCTGGTGAATTCTTCGTCCAATGGTGCTTGTACAGCACTGTTGCCTCATAAGGTTTGGCAGGCCTTCCGACACTAATAGCTTATATAGATTATAGCTGTACACATTTTAAGTAACAAAGCCTTCTCGGCATTTCTCTATTACGAGAAATATCATTTCCCATATTGCTTTTTTATGGGAATAACTTGTATGGTTTTTCATCTTATATATATATATATATATATATATATATATATATATATAGAGAGAGAGAGAGAGAGAGAAAATAAATGACAAAAATTCATGATGTTGACCATCTTATAATTTATTCCTTTAATTCTTATACAATTCTTGACAGTATCTGTTTTGTAGCGCAAAATCAATCACTTAATTATTATATCAATCAGTGAATCTATTATGCCCTTAACTCATCAAAAAATTCAATATGGTGTGATGGAAAAATAAAAAGGTATTTGCAGCTTCTCTTCCAATTTTCGGATTTTAATCATGCCAAATCGCACTTCAATTCCTTTTGACGAATTGATTGTTGCTATTTTTTCTATCAAGAATTGTATAAGTCAACTGAATTAAAAGAATAAATTATAAGATGGTCAACATCATGAATTTTGGAATATAACTTTTTGTCATTTATTCTCTATATTTCTCTGTAATTACATTGAGTTTCTTAAATAAGGATTGATGTATATTATAAGAAAATATATTTCTACAGAAATATATATATATATGAATTTTGACGATGCTAGTTGGATATTTCCTCTCTTTGAGGATCTTCCTCTAGTTGAAACAATATGTAAACTCATTCTGGACTCACAGTAATAAATTTCTTATATACTGCTCTGGCTACACATTGAGCACTCTAGTCCGGTTTTTTCACCACTGGTAAATAAATATATATATATATATATATATATATATATATATATATATATATATATGGCACAATCGTGTTGACACACCGGTTCTCACCAGATCACTGAAGTTAAGCAACATTGAACCTGGCCAGTGCCAGATAAGTAATCATTTGGGAAGGCTAGGCGCTGTATGTGCCGTGCCGAGTTGTAGAAATTTCCAGGTTGGTATCTGGGGGTGCATTAATTCACTGGGAGAGAGTCTTCATTAAGACATGCATCTAGAAGGAAAGTTTGATGTAAAAACCTGCGGTCTACTGTATACTCTGTCCTACGTCAGGCATCTGCACCGACAAAGATTAGCAGTAATACCAAAAAGTGTGGTTGATTATACACAAAGCCTTCACCACTATAAACGAATAGCTGATACATGCTCTAACTCAGTTAGAGCATGTATCAGCTACAGACAACATCCAAATGAACTGCTCTGAGGATAATTACCGTTTTCATAGGATGAACCATTTTAAGATTCACTACTTAAAAAATGCTAGGTTTATTTATGGTGTCTTTTATTTAAAAAAAAAAACCCACCCAATATTTTGCTGATAAAAAAAACTATATGCTAATATTATTGTCTATGACTCAATGTCTGTCACAATAAAAAACATTGTTTCCGAAATGATCGTACAATTTATTGGCTCTGTTGTGTTCCTTCTTATGAAACTGATATTTAATTCTTAATTTTAATTTTCAATTATAAATTATCAATCACCTTACCAGAGATATATATATATATATATATATATATATATATATATATATATATATATATATATATATTCTAGAAGTGTAAGCCATGTTTAGTTTCAGAACAGTTTCAGATGGTTCGTTGTTCTAAACAAGTCTTGAGAGGTGACTGGTTTGCGGTAGACAGAACAGTTTCCGATGGTTCGTTGTTACACACAAGTCCTGAGAGGTGACTTGTTTGCAGTAGACAGTTCAACAGAGCAAAATATTCTTACCGTGTCAAGAAAGAAAAAACATGTGAAATTGGTACAAAAAAGGTTTAATATTTATGGAGCAATTCTGGTGTCTGATTGGTTGGTAGCAGAACGTGAATTAATTCGATTCGTCAGTTCTTAGCAGCATCGTTTATAAATAGAATCGTCCGACTGTGTGGGATCATACCCCATTCTACTTCTTGTAGTTTATTGCTTGCTGCCTGAGGCGCCCCGACCGGGGAATGCCGACGGGATTACTCAGGCAATTTTTAAAATTGCGGGAGTGCCCCTCCTTTAAGGGGACACTGCGGGGTTCCCACTTTCCAGGCCTTGTGCCAAATAATGCTGATGTGGGCAGCATTTAAATAAATACCCCATTCTACTTCTTGTATGATGGGATGTGTCTCCTAGCGGCTTCGGCTGCAGGGAGACAGGGTAGTACCAGTCAAGGATCCGTCACTTGACACTCAGCCCAACAGGTGAGGGGCCGGGAACCGGCCCAGCACCTGTTGGACTGATGTACACCGCCTGGGTAATACCAAGGAGGTCCACCCTCCCAGGCCATGCCACCGGGCTTTCTGGTGGGGCAAGTTTATTGCTTGCTGCCTGAGGCGCCCCGACCAGGGAATGCCGACGGGGTTACTCAGGCAATTTTTAAAATTGCAGGAGTGCCCCTTCTTTAGGGAAGCCTGCGGGGTTCCCACTTTCCGGCCTTATGCCACATAATGCTGATGTGGGCAGCATTTAAATATTTACCCCATTATACTTCCAACATATTGCAACGTATATATATATATATATATATATATATATATATATATATATATACAGAGACAAGGTACAGCAGCATGCCCAAAGATATACTGACTGAACTTAAAACAAATTTTCTAATGGAGTTCAATAAGGAATATCCGCCTTACTTACTACAAAAATGCTAGTTTTATTTTGGTGTCTTAACCCCCCCCCTCCATTTCCTTCAAACTTGAGAGACTATGGATACCCACTGTTAAGATGTCTGCCTGTGGACTTTTGTGACAAGAGTTGCGTAATCTGCAACCACACCTCTCCTGAGTTGGTCTTGTTAAATACAAGTGGCAAGTGGAGGTCCAGGACGACTGGAAACAATGCTGAGATAAGCGTAAGTACATACATACATACATACATATATATATATATATATATATATATATATATATATATATATACATACATACATATATATATATATATATATATATATATATATATATATATATATATATATATAATATAAAGCTGAATGTGTGTGTGTGTGTGTGTGTGTGGTCACGAATAGGCTCCTATATGGTTGACTATTTTAAAAAACTGATCACATATAATGATAAAAGACCGATCAAGACACAGGAATGGGTATGTTTGATCTGGAAGAACGGTGGTTCATTAAATTGTGAGGTCTGCGTTCGTGCCTGGTCCACAAAGTATGGAAATAAAAACTTAAAAAATTAAAAAAAAACGTTTACAAGTGTTTTTGATATAGATGTACATAAGACTACTTTGATAAGTATGTTTTAACTTAAATAGGGATGGTATAATAAAATTGTGGGGTCTCCGTTCGTGCCTGGCCCCATAGAATGGAAATAGGCACAAACTTTAATAAAGACTTTTCATATATATTTTTTTTTTACACAATGGTCACCACTTATCAAGGCCCGGAAGCCACTCAGGGATAAGGGTTATTGCAAGTACAGTACGTTAGTGTGGAGATTTGATGAAGTGTTTAAGGGGGCGAATCATTAGGAATTTGTTAATGTTGGACTTGAAGACATCCAAGTTGTAGTCAGGTGGGTAGCAGGCAGGCGGAACAGAGTTCCACAGGCGTGCAGTTCTAAGAAAGAAGCTTTGTTCATGGAATCCATGTTTTGATTTAGCCACAGATAAAGAGTGGATTCAGCTAGACGGGTGTTTTTCGTGAAAGATTGGCGAGGGGGGGACCAGAGAATGGAGTTCAGACGATCACCTGCCATGGAAATAACGATAAAACAAAGATAGGCTCGCAACGTCTCTTCTGTGGGAGAGAGGTTTCAGGGTAGAGAAAAGGGCTTTTATATAGATAGAGAATTGCATCAGTAGTGAGATATCTTCTGAAGTGGTAGAAGGATCCCACCATCTTTCCAGCGACTTTGGCAACAGACTTGATGTACGTGTTCCATTTCAGATCAGGAGTAAAGGTCAAACATAGAAGCTTGTCAAAACATGGGGCCTCTTCCAGACGAGAGCCATCCATCCCAATTGATGCCAGATTGGGATCAGAGCGTTGATGATGTAAGGATAGGAGTTTGGTTTTATCTATTTGCGTAAGTATACTTTGATAATTATGTTTCAGTTTGAAGAAATATGGTATAATAAAATTATGAGGTGTTCGTTCGCGCATGACCTCCATAGAATGGAAATATGTCACATTTCATGTACGTCGTGTTAGCTCAGTTGGTTAGAGCGTTGGGTCATTATCTAAACATTTTGGGTTTGAATCGTGGTGTGAGATGTCTTTTTTTTTTCCGATTTTTTAAATTTAAATATTGAAGCAGGGTTATTTAAGCCATTTTTCATGTAACGTTCGTTTTTCTGTTTTTTTTTACTTCGCTTATTCTTAGGTCTTCATTAACACCCCCACTCCCGACCATACACACCCAAAAACACCCGGGTACCCACCGATTTTTTAAATTTTAATATCGAAACAGGCTTATTTAAGCCATTTTTCACATGTTTTTTTTTTTTTTGGGGGGGGGGTAGTTTTAACGTTCATTTTTCTGTTTTCTTTTTGTTTTTGTTTTTTCGATTTTTACATTTAACATCGTTCGTTTGCCTTACGTTAGTTTTTTTTTCGATGTTTTGATTACCCACCACCACCCACCCACCGCCCGGGTACCCCCCACTTAAGTTTTAACGTTCGTTTTTATGTTTTCTTTTTTTACTTTGCTTATTCTTAGGTTTTCATTAACAACCACACACACCTCCAAACACTCGGGCAACGCCGGGTACCCCCCCCCCCCGCTAGTCTATATATATAAAAGCGAAAATGTGTGTATGTGTGTATGTTTGTATGTATGTATGTGTGTTTGTATGTCTCGCAAAAACTTTCGACACGAGTCACGGATTTTCACCAGATAGGTATCATTTTAAAGTTCCAACCTTCGTCCGACAAATATCGAAAAATTGACCAAAAACATTAATTCCTTCACCCTAAAATCATCAGTTTTGTACAGGGAGGGGTGCCGAAAAAATCGTTCCTTCATTTTCTCTGCTCCTGCTACTACGACAATGACGTCGTGTTTGACCTAGAAAACGTTCGCGTTAGTTTCAACCACCTGCAAGTGTTTTTAAAGGTTTAATAATTTAAGGTTATTAAATGCATGTCTCTTTGGCGTTGGGGTAACGTGTCGGCCATTTTTTTTCCGCCTTAGCCTCGATGTTTCGGGTTTGAGCCTGTCTTTCTATCTAAACTTTTTTTCCTCTTTTACACCTTTTTTTTTTTTTTTTTTACGTTTGTTCGCTGTTTTGCTTTGTATTGGTTTTTCCAATTTTTCTTAACATCGTGTTTTTTTATAATATTAAAACAGGGTCACCTTCTCCTACATATACACCCCCAAACACCCGGGCAACGCCGGGTACCCCTGCTAGTATATATATAGAAAAGCGAAAATGCGTGTATGTATATATGTTCGCTTTTTGTGTCTGTCCAAGAAAGGCTTTTTTCAGAGAAGCGGTTGGTCGGTTCGCAACTTCTTAAAACTTTTTATATCACATGTAAATCGTAATATATCCGAGTTAACAACGGAGCTCGCCTGTCTATTTAATTTGCTCGACTTCGGGAAGATAAATATTCAACAGTTTTCGCTTGCCGCATGTGGATTAGGCTTTTTCCTATAATAAAAACGATACTTATTCTGGCGGTATTTTTCGGGTGGTGATCGCCAGAAATGTCCGAAAGCAATCAGCCTTAATCAATGTGGATATATTTTCCTTATATCAAACAATTGCTATTCAATTTGGACAAGGGGAGCTGCCCCCCACCCCAACATCTTGGGAAAATAAAAATAAAAAAGCGTTCCCGCAGTAAATGAAATACTATCCCACAGTCAAAGTTGACCTCATTAAGTCATTAAAACGTGCACCTGCCAAATCTAAGTATTTAAATAAATTCAAACGTGTTTCCGTCAGTATATCGCGGTGGAACAATGGTTAACGTCAAACTCTTTTTTTCACACTTTAATTTCCAACTTCGCCTCAAGGGTTCGATCCTCATACTCACCTACCAAAACATTTTTTTATTTTATCCCCCCCCCCGGAGTTTTGGTTCATCTCCAAACACCCGGGCAACGCCGGGTAACCCTGCTAGTACTTTCATAAATCAGAATCCATTTTCTGTAGGCTGTTTTTGAACCCAGTCAATGACGGGTACTTTTGCTAGTATATATATATATATATATATATATATATATATATATATATATATATATATATATATATATAGAGAGAGAGAGAGAGGAGGGGGGGGAGAAATTACTGCACGTGTAACTTAAAAAAAACAACTTCTTATACATTTTTATTACTAGTGATAGGTGTATTAGAATTTTGAGGGAATTTTTTTTTTTTTTTTTTTTTAAATGAAACCTTGATCCTGGCCTCTTTAATTGAAAAAAAAAAATTAGGGCTTGAATTACATTTTTCGAATAGTTATAAGCTTGGAAAGACAGGGGGGGGGTCGAATTATTCAATATTCTTTTCACGCATTCAAGGTCAGTTTCTGACACACCTTCACTGGTTGGTAGGCGATTAAACGTCTGATATCGGTATTAATATACTTTGGACTGATACGATTATATCTTGCTTAGCGACACACCTGCGTTAAAAGTATTCTTTCAGATCAAGAGGTCAATACAAACTTTGTTTCATTAAATCTTGGCATTTACATTACTTAGTAGTTGGAAAGTAAAAACAGGTTTATATGGGGTAGGGTGTAATTTGATACGTGGTGGTAGGAGAAGTGTGGTTATCAGAATTTTTTTCTATAAAAAGTCGACATGCGAGGTGCGTAAAACTAGTAGAAATAATAAATAGAATAGTGTTAGGTTAGCAAGGTTCTATGGTGTAATGGTTAGCACTCTGGACTTTGAATCCAGCGATCCGAGTTCAAATCTCGGTAGAACCTAGAACAATTGTAACCTTTTATTTGTAAATTTAAGATTTAAATTATTATAATCCTTCTTGTCGAGGACTAATATTTATGTAATTCGATAATTTACGTGTTAAAATTGGGCAAATGTTATAGTCCGTTGACTTTGACTGATGGGTAAATATTCTTAAATTTGGGCTCAACTTTGCATTAAATTCTAATCTCTATTAATTCTTATTTGTTCATCGAAGAAATACCCTAATGCTTAGTTTGCTGCACCTTATCGCAGCAAAGGTTCATACAAAATTTCAGGCAGATCGGTCGAGCAGTTTCCGAGAAAAAGTTCAACTGATACAGACCGACCAACAGAAATATAGATACAATATAGATATAGATACAATATAGATATAGATACAATATAGATATAGATAATACACTGACATTTTTTATTGGTAGTACGTTATCACCTTTCACACATGTTCCAAAAATTAAATTTTGATTTTTTTTTATTATTGCATTTTCACCCAAAACAAGGCACAGTGCAACTTTGAAGCAGGGGGCTACTATCGGGGACATAAGTTGCAGGGATATTATGAAGGGAGATGAGTAGCAAGATGTTTGTTCACATTACACTTGAACTTCTGCATGTCAGTACAGTTGGGAAAGCAAGAAACCGGAAAGGAGTTCCAAAGTCTAGCAGTTCTGGGTAAGAAACTATTGAAGTAGAAGGCTTTCTTGCACCTAGGGATGTCTACTGTGACGGGGTGGGATTTAGCTGCTTGTCGGGTTTGTCGGGGGTATTTATGTCGAGGGGGTACAAGTGCTTGTAGTTCGTCAGAACATTCACCATTAAAATACTTGTAGAACAAAATGATTAATCTTATGTTGCTTAGATAACAATTCCAACGCCACCCATTTTAAAATGAATTGTTCCAAAATCATGTTGCCAAAAAAACTAAAATCATACAATTTAAAATATTTTTTAACTGACATTCGTTTCACAGATTCGATTAACGATTTTTTTTATACAGTAAGAAGACAGAATAGTTATAATTTTAAAAAGATTTAAAGTGCTACAATTTAAATAAATCAAATTTATAAAACTCACCATGTTTGTCTATTTTTATTTTTTCAAAGAGTGCATCTCCCCTGAGATGCAGAGCGGCACGAAGTGGGTTAAATGATTGCATTTTTTGTGGATCGTTCTTTCATGGGGTTTTAGCCTGTAAAATAGCTGCAAGGAGTCAAAATTTAAAAAAAAATAAATACAACTTGGTAGGTGTAAGTCGACTAAACATTTTCCTTGTACACATGCTCATGTTTTGGTTTCGATTCTAGCTGATGGCACCCAGTTATATATATATAAATGGACTCTCCTGTCGGTTTCGACGTATGAGTTTCTGCCACAACAACTAAGTTGTTCGGAAATCCACACATATGATTAGTTTATAGTGGTAAAGGCTTTGTGTAGAACCAACCACACTTTTTGCTATATTTTTTTTTTTCTTTTTTTATACAATTTTCACCCCAAACAAGGCACAGTGCCACTTTGAAGCAGGGGGCTACTGTCAGGGACTTAATTAGCGGAGGTAATTATGAAGGGAGATGAGTAGAAAGATGTTTGTTAACATTACACTTGAACTTCTGCATATCAGTGCAGTTGGGAAAGCAGAATCCCAGAAGGGAGTTCCAAAGACCCGCAGTTCTGGGGAAGAAACTATTGGAGTAAAAGGCTTTCTTGCACCTAGGGATCTCTACTGTAAAGGGATGAGACTTACTAGCTTGTTGGGTTTGTCGGGGTTAGTTACGTCGGGGAGGTACAAGTGTTTGCAGTTCGTCAGAGCATTCACCATTAAAGTATTTGTAGAACAGGCAGAGGGATGCAGCATCTCGTCGATGGGACAGAAGCTGAAGCCTAGATGACAGTTCAGGACCTATCAGGTTGGCGACTCTCTTTTGAACCCTGTCCAGGAGCGAGAGACAAGCAGCAGATGCACCAGCCCAGATGTGACAACAGTACTCCATACATGGGCGAATGGTGGCCTTATAGAGGTAGAGGATACTGTCAGGCATAAGTAGTTTTCTAGCACGGTAGAGGGAGCCAACCTTCCTTGCAGCAGCCTTGGCAATGCTCTCAATGTATTTATTCCAGTTCATATTCCCTGTAAACATTAGGCCGAGGAGTTTAAAAGAAGTACTTTCAGGTAATGTGTTCTTGGCCATTGCTATTGGTGGTAGAGAAGGTTTCTTGTAGTTATTGAAGGAAACAAGTTTAGTCTTAGCAGCATTGAATGTGACCAACCATTTTTGTCCCCATTCCACTACAGATTGGAGGTCATCATCTAGTGTTTCTGCCATTTCCTTGGATATGTGTTCATTTGTTTTCCCCTCATATCTGTTATAGAGAGTGGTGTCATCGGCAAATATACCCATCTCCGAAACAATTTTATCAGGGAGGTCATTTATGAATATCAGGAATAATAGAGGTCCAAGGATAGACCCCTGAGGTACTCCCGCATTTATGTCATATTGTTTAGATGTACGAACGGTGAGGACAACTTTGATTTTTCTATTACTTAAGAAGGATTTAATTACATTATGAATTCTTCCAGTGATTCCATATGATCTAATTTTCCTTAAAAGACCATCATGCCATACCCTGTCAAAACCTTAGATATATCAAGGGCCAACGCTCTACCCTCCCCTGTTTTGTCTAATGAATGGTATATACGTTCAGAAACTACAGTTAAGATATCTGCTGTTGAACGGGCTTGCCTGAATCCATATTGTTTGTCAGTCAGGAGTTTAGCAGCTGTTAGGTGTTGGACTAGAGCTTGATTAACTAAGGACTCAAATATTTTGGCGAAAAGCGGGAGGAGGCTAATGGGGCGATAATTTAGTGGGTCAGTTCTTTCACCAGAATTCTTGAAGACTGGTACCACAGAGGCGGTTTTCCAGCAGTCGGGAAAGCAAGATTTGTTAAGGCATTTATTGTAAAGTTTGGACAGAACTGGAGCAACCTCGGCAGAGCATTTTTTTAATAGCACAGCCGGGATGAGATCTGGTCCACATGCTTTTGAGGTGTCTAGGTTTTTTATAATAGCATGTACCTGAGAAGGGGTGATTTTCAAATCGTCTAGTGTGGCGTCTGTTCACAGAGGAAAATCAGGGAGGGAGTGGTGTACCGAGTTCAGTGTGGAGTTTGAGGCAAACTGACTGGCAAGCAGATTAGCCTTGTCAGTTGCCGTGCAAGCAACCTCATGATTGTTTGATAGTGGGGGAATAGTTGACTGTCCATTATTTACTACGCTGTTGTAGATTTTCCAAAAATCCTGGGTTCCTAATTTCTGTGCTTCGATGCGTTTTCTGGTGGTTTCAGAGTAATCTGTCTTAGCTGTTTCTACCACTCTCTTAGAATTATTTCTGGCTTCTATAAACTTCTGTTTATTTGAGCTGGACTTATGTCGGTTGAATCTTGTGGAACACATGCTGCCTTTGACAAATGGCAGCTGCACAAGCAGAAGTAAACCATTGGGGAGAGTGGGGCTTGCTATAGAATTTCCGTGCGGGAACATGTGCTTCAATAGCAGTTTTGAACCATTCAGTTGTCTCATTTTCACACTGTTCCGCTGGAAGAGTAAAGATATTTTGCCATGGGGCATCTCTGATGAGCTCCCTGATGGTTTCCCAATCAGCCTTTTTGTAATACCTCGTTGTTTTGAGTAGTGGGTCTTCAGTTTTAGGGCGAGAATTTAGGCTGATTTCTACCATTATCACAGCGTGATAAGCATTCCCGAGTGGGCTGTGGGCATTTGTTGTACCGTCATCGGGAACCGTTGTCAGAAATAGATCTAGAAGTGAGACATGTTGATCTTGCTGGTCTGGGAAACGTGTCGGAAATATAACCATCTGAGATAGGCAATGGGATATAGAGAAGCTATGTGTTGTGCTACCACCTATGTCTGTGTGATTAGAGAATCCTTCCTAGCCAGTTACTGTGGTGGACATTGAAGTCACCAAATACATGTATTTGTGCGCTAGTATCGAGGGAGAGTGCTATATCTATGCTGTCTGAGACTTTGTTTATTAGGGTACAGTCTTGGTTTGAGGGAGAGCGGTAGAGAAAATACTGCTAATTGTCTCTCTTTCTATATATATATATATATATATATATATATATATATATATATATATATATATATATATATATATATATACTTTTGAAATCATTACTACATACTGGGTACAATATAATAATCAACAAAAAATTGGCTTTATTCTAATAAATACGGAACCTGCATGAATTAAAAAATCATATTTAAGCGTATTTTACGACGGGACAACGTCGGATTATCTGCTTGTAAATAAATAACCAAGGGAAATTTTCGTTTTATTTACTTAAAAAAATAGCTGACAATAACAATTATATTCATGGGAAAATGACAGATGCAAAATCTTGTTTCAAACTATTCAAAAACTGTTATGGTATGGTTGCGTACCTCTACCTGTAAGACGCAAATAATGTGATTTTGAAACACACTAAAGAAATGACAATTTTCTTTTCTTTTTTTTTCTTTTTTTTTTTTAAATCCAACGGAACGGGCTAGTTAAGACGCGTGACTAATTGTTTTTGATGACAACTATATGTGTGAGAAACTAGACAAATTGAATCGTGTCTCCTCATTGGTTGATTAGTTCAATGCATTGTTTTAAAACAGCCACTCTTATTGGTTGAATTCAAATATTAACCCAAGTAAGTTACGGCCTTTTTTTCGACTGAAAATTAATTCCAGAAGAAACAGTAAAGATGCCAAACTCATTTTTATTTTTTTTAAATAGTTTGTTTGGGAGTATTTTCGAAACCAATTTAGGTGACTGAAATAGGACTTGACCAATATTTTAATCATTTATGATAAAAAATGAAAACGCCTTTGATATTAAAAAAAATCAGTTATTTAAAGAGGACAAAAATACACACAGACAGAAAATGATATCAAATAGTTTAACCCTTGCATTTTTATCATAAATTATTTAAATATTTGTCAAATCCTATTTCGGTCACCCAAATTGGTCGCAACGTTACTCACAAACAACTTATTTTTCTTAAACTATATTTTAGTAAGTAAAAAAAAAAAAAAATAAATAAATAAAAACCATTCAATAAAAGGCAGACCCTATAATTTGTTATACCACACCTTTTCAAACTGAAGCACGCTTCTCAAACTATTCTTATGTGGATCTATATTAAAAACCTTGTTAAACTTTGTGACATATTTCCATTTTCTGGAGGTCGAGCGCGACCGACGACCCCATGATTTTATCATGCCATACTTTTTCAAACCGAAACATAATTATCAAAGTACGCGGATATCAAAAGTATTCGTTTGTGACATATTTCCATTTTATGCAAAGCCAGGCGCGAACGCAGACCCCACAATTTTATTATACCACCCCTGTTCAAGCTTAAACATATTTATCGAAGTATTTTTATGCGCATCTATATCAGTAACGATCGTAAAAATTTTATTTTTCTTTATTTCCATACTTTGGAGACCAGGCGCGAACGCAGACCCCGTAATTTCAATAAACCAACTGTTCAAAATGTATCATTAACGTTTTTGATCCTCGATACGTCTTCTATCATTGTATGTAGTCAGTTTTGTATATTAGTCAACTATATAGGAGCCTATTCGTGTACAGACACACACACAGACGTAGCTTTATTATATAGATATATATAGAAAGAGAGAGGCGGAGAGAAAAAAAGAGAGATTAGACAGATAGATAGATTGATAGTGCAAATTAAAATTAAAAGGAAATCCCGCACATATGGGGTGATTTTAACATATCCATTTCAGATCCTTGACACCTCTTCTATCATCGTATGTGGTCGGTTTGTACAACAATAAACCACATAGGAGCCTATTCGTGTACACACACACACACACACACACACACACACACACACACACACACACACACACACATACACACACACTATATTCAAAATATTATAATGGCACATAATTATAATGGCAAATAATTATTATGTCAAAACTTGCAATGACAAATTGTTATAATGATAAATAATTATGATGTCAAATAATTATAATGACAAATAATTATAATGATAAATTTTTATAATGTCAAAAGATTATGATGACACACACACACACACACACACACACAGATGGTCAGCTTTATTATATAGATTATTTAAATATTGGTCAAGTCCTATTCCTATCGCCTAAATTGCTTTCTATATTGCTCACAAACAACTGACCCTTTTTAAACTATATTTTAGTAAAAATAAATAAATAAATAAACAAATAAATAAAAACCATTCTATGAAAACCAGATAGACTCCACAATTTTATTATACCACACGGTAACCACACCTGTTTAAACTGAAACATACTTATCACAATATTATTATGTGGATCTATATGAAAAAAAAACTTGCTAAACTTTGTTACATATTTTCATCCTCCAGATGGAGGTCAGGCGCGAAGGCAGACGCATAATTTTATTATACCATATTTCTTCAAACTGAAACCAACGTATCAAAATGTACTTACGTGGATAGATATCGAAAGTCTTTGTTAAAGTTTGTGGTAGATTTAAATTCTGTTTAGGCCAGGCGTGAACTTTGACTCCACAGTTTTATTATACCATCCATGTTCAAGCTAAAACATACTTATCATAGTATTCTTATGCGCACCTATACCAAAAACTCCTGTAAAAGATTTTTTTACTCTTTTTATTTCTATACTTTGGGGGCTAGGCGCGTATGCAGACCCCACAAATTTAATAAACCACGACTGTTCAAAATGAAACAAAGAATAGGAAATTGGGAAAAGAATTTTTGTAACTTGTCTTCTTCCTAAGATTAAGGGTGGTGGTGTTTGATCAACACTGCTGGGGAGCCATGATGTAATACACTGTTTTGTTTTTAAATCCCCGAAACAGTGTTTCATGGTAAACAACTGATGATCCCTTAAAAAATATAAAAATTGGTATTATAGTAAATTTGAGAGTTGATGCAGTGATTGCAGGTGATTAAATGACTTACTGACTAGATGTTTTTTTTTGATGAATGATAAAAAATAATTTTTTGTGTGGTTTCAAATGTTAAAAACTTCAAAGACTATATATATATATATATATATATATATATATATATATATATATATATATATATATATATATATATACTAGCCTGGGTGCCTTGCCCGGGTGTTTGTGTTGAGCAAAAAAAAAAAAAAAGTGTGAAAGTAATCGATACGATGACTTGCAAAAATGGCTCGCAAAAAAATCGACCCCTTCCCTTCTCGTAGAAAAGTGCCTACTTGACGGTGAAGGAATTACTGTTTTTGGCTAATTTTTCGATATTTGTCGTCTGAGACGTCGAGCTTCAAAATGATACCGAGATCGTGAAAATCCGTAGCATCTGCCGAACGTTTTAGGCATACCTACCTACATACATACATACATTTAATCATACATACATACATACATTTAAACAGACAGGTGAGATTTATATTATAGATAACGAATTGTCACCGCAAATGAACAGACACACGCACACAGAAACTAACACACGTCCGTACAAAGAAAGAAATATAAGTAGAGGCGTACTCATTAGATATTGATGAATAACTCAGTGTGATGTGTGGTTCTATGGTGTAATGGTTAGCACTCTGGACTTTGAATCCAGCGATCCGAGTTCAAATCTCGGTAGAACCTGGTATTTCATTTTTTTTTTTTTTTTTTGTCTAATATGCGATTATCATCATTCCTAACAGTCTCTGTAATACTTATATTCAACTTATGTTTATGTTTAACAAAACTGTTCTTTGCCCTTCGATATATCTTTCTCTTAGTTTAGTGAATAATATCGACTTAGTGAAAAAATGTTTTATCTCTGCCTCCAACATCCAGTAATACAACCCGCTTTCTGATTAAGCATCACTCGGATGTAAACCTGGCACACGAAATAAATAACACACACGCAATTCTATTAATATATAGATGTTTCTGCCCCACAAAATAGGTGCTGTCAAGTATTGAACATTTTAACATGCTTAAAGAAATAGCCGGTATAAACAACACCTTAGATTTTGGAGTACATACTTTTTGTCTCTCTCTCTCTCTCTCTCTCTCACACACACACACACACACACACACACACACACACACACACACACACACACACACACACACACACACACACATTGACCAAATTTGTGTAACATGATGAATTTAAAAGGTTAAAAAATAAAAAGGCTTGCGAACTTTTCTGAAGGTCGTTCAACAGAGTTAAATATGTAGTTTGAGATGAATTCATTTGCATACATATATGTACATATCATACATATATGTATAATGTCTATATAAAGAAAACCTCGCCCAACAGAGCTAAATCTGTAGTTTGAGAATTTATTTGCATACATCAGAAACCTCAACGATTCAAAAAGACGTTATAAAAGACAGAATTGGAGAGGACAACGGATCGAGTGGTTGACAGTGAAGAGAACAAGGCGAATGTAAAAAGTCGTGCGCACACTATCAATTATTTTGTTTTCTAATTGGATTACATGCTATTTTGGCACGAACAAAAGTAAAGATGATGCGACCCAAATGAAAGGCGGACTTTGTGAAAATTCATCATACCACGGAGAATTTTAAATACGCATTCGAAATTCGGACTTTGTGAAAATTCGTTGAGCTATGAAAACTGTCATCGTGAAACGGAGAGATTAAAATCAGACTAGGGTCGAACTTTATGAAAATTGTCGTCGTTGTGAAGTGGAGAGATTAAAATGCGATTTTTGAGACTTGCGTCGTTAAGTTATGGAAAGGAATAAGTTACAATTCGTGCCAGACTTTTTATTATTTTTTTAGAATTGGCGTCGTTGTGTAGGGGGGGGGTAATTGTGTCTATTCGTGTAATGAGTTCCTAAGATTTTCAACTGGAAGGGCGAATGCGACTTGGAAGATTTCTGAGTTCGACAAAAAGATTCCCGGGTTCGACAAGTTACATTAGAAGGTTAGATCGGTCAAAAGGTTGAGAAAATAACACTCAAATTGAGAACACTAATCCAAATAACACAAGTATTTTTATACGAAAATCCAAGCAATCATGGAATAAAAAAAAATAACAAACAATAGTTAATTAATAAAATGTATGTATAAAAATCAATATGCAAATTAGTTCATTTTGTGATCAATATCGCATTGTTAAGTAACATTTAGTTAAAACTTATTGACACGGACAGATTATAACGAAACAGGTTTGGGTGTGCGAATAAGAAAGAAAACAAAATGTTTGTCAGATGAAACATTAGAATGCGAGAAGTGGATAAATAAATCAGCGGCCACTAAATTATGTCAGGTTCTATGGTGTAATGGTTAGCACTCTGGACTTTGAATCCAGCGATCCGAGTTCAAATCTCGGTAGAACCTAAAAAGTAAGCCTTTTTTATAATTATTTTGTAATTTATGAATTAAATCACGATTTTTGTTACCAACGATATGTGACCTCGAGCACAAACCTCTATTTCTTCTCTACTTAGTTATTAAAGTCAATTTGTTTGTGTGACTCCGAAGCGGCTCACATCACATGTACGTTATGCGTCTGGGAGTGTTCTTAGATATGTCTTGTATTGGAATGCCATTGATAAGTAATAGAAATCGATAATCGAAAAATTCGATGCAAAAACAATTCGATTGTTGGCAAAGTTAAGTACATTTTAGAAGTTTTATTACCGCACAAGTAGAAGGTCTCGGAACATGAAATCAATAGTAGGCCTTTTTTTTTAGGGGCGCGTTCGAAATAGATGTTTTTGTTTAGAGCACAATTAAAACATGATACTTGACTTTTGCATTTTAAACTTTAATTCAAGCCAATATATAAAAAAAAAAAAACATTTTAAAAAACCAACAGTAGGTTCTCTACAGCGCGATGTAGACTACAATGTATTGTGGATTAAGTTATTGTGGGGAGACATGTGAAACTTTCTCCCGGTGCACTGCGATGGGTCCCTGACTAGAGCATGCAATTAATCGATTTGATTCAAGAATGGGCAATTTCATCAATTTCGATGAGAATAAAAATATTAGAAGTGTGGAATCTTTCTTGATTGTCATTCAATCCCGGACAACGCCGGGTCACCTTGCGTTGTCGTCTAAGACGTGTAATACTCGTCTTTAATTAAGGGAATTTTCCCACTATTTCTCCATAAATATCATTCATGAGAACTCTTTGGTTGAATAAGGGCTTCTTTGGTTGAATCCCCTTTGTGGGGAGCTTGAATTAATCTCCAGTTTGATAATCTGAATGAAGAAAATAATGTTTTGGTTTAATTTCTATCATGAACTATGAACTATATTGAACATTTCCACTTTGTAGCGATATGTATAACCGCTACTCTACTAAATTCTTGAATTGCCTCGGTCAAGAAGGATTGCTCAGGAGGCCACCAACAGCTATGAAGCACGCGGAAGCGCAACGCACGTTTCTGCAAGACTGACTGAATCGAGGAATCCATTCCAAGTTAAATGTTTTAACTTGCGAATTCGTGTCTTCAAAAGTGTTTTGCCTCTGTGGAGTTATTCTTCGAAGTAAGAAACAAAAATGGTCGCCTGAAGAAAACTGAAACGAAAAAAAAAAAAGATGATGGTGTAATGTTATTATTAAAAAAAATTATTCAAAATAAAATTTTTATATAAAAATATTTTATTCAAAAGAAATTTTTTATTAAAAAATATTTTATTTAAAAGAAACTTTTTATTTAAAACAAACTATATTATTGAAACGAACACTTTTATTTAAAATGTTTTATTGACAAGAGAATTTTTAGTTAAAAATATTTTATTGAAAAGAAAATTTTTAGTTAAAAATATTTTATTGAAAAGAAAATTGTTAGTTAAAAATATTTTAGTGAAAAGAAAATTTTTTATTTTAAAACATATTTTATTCAATTTTTTTAATCTTATACTCAAAAGTAAATTTTTATTTGAATATTTTATTGAAAAGGGATGTTTTATTTAAATATTTTATTAAAAAGTTTTTTAAAAATATATTTTATTCATTTTTTTTAATCTTATACTCCAAAGTAAATTTTTATTTGAATATTTTATTCAAAAGGGATGTTTTATTTAAATATTTTATTAAAAAGATTTTTTAAATATATTTTATTCAAAAGAAAATTTTTATTAAAAAATATATATCAAAAAGAAAAAAAGTGTTTTTAAAAATATTTTATTTCGAAGGAAAATTTTTATAAAAAAATATTTAATTCAAAAGAAAAAAAAAAATTATGAATATAAAACAACTCCTAACCGTACTGTATATCGATACTCTATGGCTGACTGGGATAGCTTCCGTACATTCATAAAACTTCTAAAATCATAATTATATATTGGGTCCAACGTAATATAATAACAAATATGAAATCTGTATTAATCAAAATATATTTAAGTGGCTGAGCGGCTTACTAGTATATATATATATATATATATATATATATATATATATATATAATGTCTTTGAAGTTTTTAACCTTTAAAACTATAGAAAAAAGTATTTTTTATCATTCGTTATAAAACCATCTAGTCAGTAAGTCATTTAATCACCTGTAATCACTCGCTCTCGAATTTGCTATAGTACTAATAATTTATTTTTCAAGGGAGCATCTGTTGTTTACCATGAAACACTGTTTCGGGGATTTAAAAACAAAACAGTATATTACATCATGGCTCCCCAGCAGTGTTGATCAAACACCACCACCCTTAATCTTAGGAAGAAGACATGTTACAAAAATTTGATCCAATTTCCTATTCTTAATTGCAATTACTAACATTTTCATACTATAAAAATGAATTTCTTACCTGTGCGATTCATCAATTTCCACATTTAAAATGGATACATTTTTTAATTTATCAGTCTTGTATTTATAAGATTAGGATTAATCTATTTAACTACTTATCACCCCACTATGATTAGTATTTAGTATATTTACATTCTTATTTATTTAAAAAGGTTAAAAATATTTTTACATATATATATATATATATATATATATATATATATATATATATATATATATATATATATATATAATAAATAAATGACAAAAGTCTATATATATCACTGGTAGAATACTTAACATAATTAAATCCTTCTTAGATAAGAGAAAAATCCAGGTAGTCCTCGACGGTCGCACATCTAAACAATATGATATAAATGCGGGAGTGCCCCAGGGTTCTATCCTTGGACCTCTATTGTTCCTGATATTCATAAATGACCTCCCCGACAACATTGCCTCTGAGATGGGTATATATGCTGATGACACTACACTCTATGGCAGACACGACAGGAAGACGAATGAACACATTTCTAAAGAAATGGCAGAAACACTAGAGGAAGACCTCCAATCTGTAGTGGAATGGGGACAAAAGTGGTTGGTCGCGTTCAATGCTGCCAAGACTAAACTAGTTTCATTCAATAATTACAAGAAACCCTCTCTACCACCCATAGCAATGGCCAACGACTCTTTATCTGAGAGTCCATCTTTCAAACTCCTTGGCCTAACGTTCACAGGAAACATGAGTTGGAACAATTACATTGAAGGCATTGCCAGGGCCGCTGCAAGAAAGGTAGGCTCTCTCTACCGTGCTAGAAAACTACTAACACCCGAAAGTATCCTGTACCTCTATAAGGCCACCATTCGCCCATGTATGGAGTATTGCTGCCACATCTGGGCTGGTGCATCTGCTACTAGTCTCTCGCTCCTTGACAAGGTTCAAAAGAGAGTCGCAAACCTGATAGGCCCTGAACTGGCATCTAAGCTTCAGCCTCTGTCCCATCGACGAAATGTTGCATCCCTCTGCCTTTTCTACAAGTATTTTAGTGGTGAATGCTCTGACGAACTGCAATCACTTGTGCCCCCACGACGCGAGCACCCTCGACAAACCCGACAGGCTACTAGATCCCACCCCCACACTGTAGAGGTCCCTAGATGTAAAAGATCTTTTTACTCCAATAGTTTCTTCCCCAGAACCGCAAGACTCTGGAATTCCATTCTAGGTCCCTGCTTCCCCAACAGTACTGACGTGCAGAAGTTCAAGTGTAACGTGAACCGACACCTTGCTGCCCAAATCCCTACATAGTACCCCAGTAGTTGTTGCCCCTGACAGTAGCCCCCTACACCAAAGTGGCAATTTGCCTTGTTTGGGGTGAAAATGTAATAAAAAAAAAAAAAAAAAAAAAATATTCCAAATTTCATGATGTTGATTATGTTACAATTTATTCTTGTAATTCAGTTGACATTTACAATTCTTGATAGTATCTGTTTCGTAGCACAAAATCATTCATTTAATTATTATATCAATCAATGAATTTATTTTGCTCTTAACTCATCATAATTTGCCTACCATAACCGATGGCACCTACTATATATATATATATATATATATATATATATATATATATATATATATATATATAGAGAGAGAGAGAGAAAGAGAGAGAGATGAAAATAAACAAAACAAATTCCTTTTATCTTTCTTTATTTCGTTGGAATACTATTTCCATTACTTTTACACACACACACAGATATATATATAATAGAAATTCTATAGATACATGTATATATATACATACACACACACACACACACACACATATATATATATATATATATAAGCGTAACGATATACACACACACAAACGATACATGTATATATATACACATGTGTATACATTTATACATCCATATATATACACACACAGATATATATATATACACATGTGTATACATTTATACATCCATATATATACAAAGATATATATATATATATATATATATATATATATATATAAGCATAACGATACACACACACACACACACACACACACAAGCACAAGGGGTAAGTCGCATATTTGAGTATTGTAGAGTAAGAAAGCATTTGTCAAAATCTATTTCTAAATTTAGTTTTTAAATGTGATTATCAAAACATGTTGAAACAAAACGTCGATATATAAAATAAATATATATCAATATAGAAAGCCTACAGTAGTCAGGTTCTATGGTGTAATGGTTAGCACTCTGGACTCTGAATCCAGCGATCCGAGTTCAAATCTCGGTAGAACCTAATCGCCTTTGATTTTGTTTATTTAATTCTTTGGTCTCAACATTTTTCATAAAAATCATGATCATACCAAACATACACATTCTCCCATAGAATAATGTAATTTTTTTTTAAAGATTAATATTTGTCTTTTTTTATATATAATTAAACTAGTCGCAGTAAGTGGCGCACGACATTTCCGTTCGTAAAATACGTTTTAATATTTTTAATTCGTGCATATTTCGTATCTATTATTACAGAGCCATTTCTCTATTGAATATTATATTGTACCCAATAATATATAGTACTGATTTCAAAAGATTAAAAAATGATTTGGGTGCCATCTGCTAGACTCGAAACTAAAACATTTAGCATTCCAGCCACGTTCTCTACCAAATGAGCTATCCTGACAGATAAACACGGAAGTTTTAAAATTAAACCACTTCTAGTCATTACTGTATTTGCGCATGCGTAAAACTAATACAAATATGTGTGCAAATTGAAAGAAAGATCTTACATTTCAACTTGCAGACATGTTTCGGTACGTGTTTTCCATTTATCTAAACAAAGATTTTGCTCGTTATAAACCATTCTTAGTGTATGATTATTATTTTCTGTTAGTTTACGTGTTATGCGACCAGTAGTCTATGAGTTTATCAATTAAATATTTACATACACATAGACACACATACATACATCAACTGTTTTATTTATATAGATAAGTTGCTACTTATCGTATAAAACGAACGTGTGAAGATATCGCACCGGGCAAAAACGACAACGGCATTTCAAACAACTTAAAAATCAAAATTTATATACGAAACTAATTTTCATAAATCAAGTTCATAAAATATGCGAGAATACAAGAATACAAGAATACGAGAATACGAGAATACGAGATAAAGGCTTGATTTCTCATAAGGTTCCTGAAAAAAAAAAAATATAACTACTTTATTTACTCACAAAAATTAATATACGAAAGTATAAATTTATGCGTAAACTTTAAGTATTTACTTCACCAGTCTCAATACGTAGGTAGAGCTAGTTAGTAAGTCATAAAATATATATGGTGATTAAGCTACACTGAATATTCCGCGTTTCATCCACTCTAGGATTCTTCAGGCTTATGCCGGAAGAATCCTAGAGTGGATGAAACCGTGACGTCATAGATGGCATGTCAGCTGAAAAATGACGTCATCGCCATAGGTCCTAGCAAGCAAGATAAGTAGAACACAGACTGTCGATAATGAGCAGGCATTTTTTACAGAAAGCGTTAGAAAACTTCAAAATTGGATTAACAAAGATAAACATGATACTTTGTACTGAAACTCATCCAATATTAAAAATATTAATAATAAAAAACGAATTGAAAGGGAGAAAAGTTGTTAAAAAGTTTAAAAAGAAAAAGAATACGATTTGATTTGTATGAAACTGAAGTTTATTCAATAGAAATAAATAAAAATGAACAATAAATATTTTTTAAATAAAAAAAACAATATTTTAAAAATCAAAACTGAAAAAAAAAGATAAATTGGTTTAACTGAAAAACGAACAATAAATTAGTTTAACTGAAATACGAACAACAAATTAGTTTAACTGAAAAACGAAAAATAAATTAGTTTAACTGAGAAACGAAAAATAAATTAGTTTAACTGAAAAACGAACAATAAATTAGTTTAACTGAAAAACGAACAATAAATTAGTTTAAAAACGAACAATAAATTGGTTTAACTGAAAAACGAACAATAAATTGGTTTAACTGAAATACGAACAACAAATTAGTTTAACTGAAAAACGAACAATAAATTGGTTTAACTAAAAAACGAACAATAAATTGGTTTAACTGAAATACGAACAACAAATTAGTTTAACTGAAAAACGAACAATAAATTAGTTCAACTGAAAAACGAACAATAAATTGGTTTAACTGAAAAACGAACAATAAATTGGTTTAACTGAAAAACGAACAATAAATTAGTTTACATGAAAAACGAACAATAAATTAGTTTACATGAAAAACGAACAATAAATTAGTTTACATGAAAAACGAACAATAAATTGGTTTAACTGAAAAACGAACAATAAATTAGTTTAACTGAAAAACGAACAATAAATTGGTTTAACTGAAAAACGAACAATAAATTAGTTTACATGAAAAACGAACAATAAATTAGTTTACATGAAAAACGAACAATAAATTAGTTTACATGAAAAACGAACAATAAATTGGTTTAACTGAAAAACGAACAATAAATTAGTTTAACTGAAAAACGAACAAAAAATTGGTTTAACCTAATATTGTCATTCTCTTTGCGACAAAAATTGTTTATAAGGGAATTCGATGAACTCCATATCAGCATTCTTTCAATTTGCGTAATAGTGTGACCCTCATCACAAGAGTCAACATGGAATAATCAATTTTGATCGGCCAAAATATTTAAACTCATGTACATGGCTAATTTTCTCTGATGAATCGAATGTAAAAAAGAATCGCATTTTTTAAGTTTGTTTATATAATTATATAAGACAAAATTATTAGTTATATCATTTGGGTATAGCAGAGAACATCTGTTAATATTCTCAAAGTAGCTGTTTAATTCAGCTATTTCTTCAACAGCCTCTCTCCAGTATATTAAACTTTTGCAGCTATTGCATTTCAGTTTTTTGAAAACTGCATGACAGCAATAACCTGTTAAGTATAATATAACAGGAAGTACTTCCTTGCATTGATTAACATCATCTTCTGTTACATCTATGTTAAATTTATAAACATGTAACTCTTGCTCCCTTGTCAATTCATCCCAGTTAGTTTCTTTAAAATTTTTCAATTCAATAGTTTGATTATTAATCTGAGTTTTTTTTTCACATTCATACACCTGACGTATCGATATATTATACAGATCTCTACTAAGTTGTCGATACTGACCAAACCTTGCCTCAAGGTTATCTGTCTGAAACTTTCCTGGTAATATATACACCATGTTCAGTACATTTATACAATATTTAATCAATTCTAAAATTGTGTAAGTAGTATGGTGCAAAGCAGTATATGTTTCCTTTGTTAACTTACCAGTTCTTCCAGGAATGCTATTCCAAGTTTCTAACCAGTCACATAACACATTTAGGAAACTATAATTATCACTATTTAATGTAAGTGGATTAGCATATTTATTACGAAGTCGACAACCTTTATATGGTGTTTTCACATTCAGTATTGTCCACCAAATATAAAATATTTGAATGTATTCTGCGATTTCTGCATAATTTGTCAAGCATTCCTGTTTTCCTAAGGTTAGCAAACCTTGAATAGTATATTCGTTGAAAATTTGCAAAACCAAATTAACATTTTGCCTTTCAAAAGTAGTCGGAGAAAGAGCTTTTGAAGTCAACTTATAGCAATATTTCACAAGTGATTGGGATTCTAAGACATAAAGTTTATGTAAACTAGAAAATGGAGCACTTTGGATGTTATCTAATTCATGATTTCCATTATAACAAAACTTTGGGAACATCATGCATTTACGTTCATCTTTTTGGCCAAGCCAATTGTTTCTAATGCATTTGAATATATGCACTGAGTCGAATAAGAAAAGAGGGCTAGACGTTCTAACTGGATGGGGATATACAATTGAAAGTTTTGATGAGCTACAAAACAAAGACATAGCTTTTTATTTATTGCATTATTATCTCTTATAACAGATAATACCTTAAACCCTATATTTTCTAAGCCAATAATTACACGTTTAATCATGTCAAATAAGTTCTCAGCTAGAAGACATTTAGTTGGCATAACATGCACAACATCCTTATATTGTGAGAATATACTGCTAAGCATAAACGCAAATGCACTTGTGGCAGGTTCATTGCTGTTGTTAGCTAAGCCAACAATATTACGACCTTTATAATCAAGATAAGGTTTGAGATGTATTTCATCAACAAGTAAAGATACTGTGATGTCATTCTGCATTAGTAACTTGAACTTACTTTTAATATACATGAGAAAATTGTTATCGTGTTGTTCAATGACAGGATTCATAGAAGTTGATAAGGTTAATCTTCGAATGGTTGAATAACATGGTAAAATTACATCTTTATTGTCTCTATGGCGAAAGCTGTCAAAATGAGGGCTTACCGTTCAAACGACCTAGGTGTGCGTGTGTGCTTTGTCATCGCTGCGAAACTAGGATAAGAAAAGAATTCCAAGATGGCGCCGACGGCGTTTTGTAATGGTATGATCTCGGAAACTCTCGCAAAATCTTGTGCATATATGCAAATCAGTTGGTCTTCGACAACTATAAATTCAGGTCGTTTTGGAAGGCAAGGAGTGAGGAAAGAACGGCCGGTTGGTAATTGTGTACACTGGTTCGTGTTGGTGGCGTGTCACCGTGTCTGTGTGTGTACTGATCGAACCGCTTTCCTGTCCCTTGCACTTTGAATTTGTTTAGATTGGACTTTAACTTCAGTCTCTTAACAGTCTATACCCTCTAGGGGAGCAGTTATATAATAAGGAAGAAAATACCATCATTTCACTCGAATAATTAACCTTATTTATTGTTATTATGTTAATTTCTCATATATGAATTTAATGGCTTTAAAATATTTAAATGATTCATCTTACACTAATAGCAAAAATGATAAGATTAATTTTAATAAAGAACTTATATTAGAAGTTTTCATTTCCTGTTCTTCGATGTCCATTTTTTTCATGTTTTCCATCAAAATCTGCAGAGTATTTTCTATTTTTTTTTTTCCTTCTAAAGTATGCATTACTTCAAGCTAGTCTAAAGTTAATACAAAATCCTAAAGGTATTACTTCTTAACCAGATTTTTAAACGAGTTAAAAATAAGTAGACTTTTTCAATTTGATAAAAGTTCCATTATAGCATATTTATTATGGGGTGGAGCTGGAACAATCAAACATCCCATCTCGACCTAGATAAAGGCAAAAAGTATCCATGCATTAACATGGGAGGGGAGACTATCTTCAAATACTATCCTAAGCTGGGAATGAGGCAACGGACTTATAATAAGTAGATATTAATAAGTCCTTCTCACCTTTTTTTTTTTTTTTTTTAATGCATGTGGATGTGTTATCGCAGCTTCAGTAACTCTCGCTTCTCCTTCTTTGTCCTTCAATCCTCATTCAAATAAGTGATTTTTCTGACAAAGGGTGAAGAAAAAGCTGCTTTCCAGGTCGGTAGGACTTTGTGAACAGTAGCCTGAGATGTCGGAAAATTTTTGTTTCTATGTCTATCCTTGTGGTCATGTCATTAGTAAGAGTGCTGGAGATAAACGTTTCATCTGAGCTGACATTATACACCTGATAGTCAGGGACCCGAACCTTGGATTAACCACTAAGGAGGCTGTCCTATCAGCAGATGCAAAGTACCGAGGCTGTTGTATTGCCATTTGGTGAATGGATTCTAGACCATGCAGTAGTTTCTGGTAGGGCCTCTCGATGCCATACTAGTGGGTAATTGTTACGGCTTTACCTTATCATGTGCTACAAAAAAAAAAAAAATTCTTGTCTTTTTCTCTCTTACTTTTCCCTCTCTGTCCTGCTCCAACTAAGTCTACCGACCTGCTCCACAAATCCCAAAACCTCAACATGACAAATCTCAAAAAAAAACCCTGAATAAACCTAGAACCCCATCCTCCAATGTAGACCCCTACTACCAGGTCTCCTTCTCCAACATCGGGGGTCTATGTTCCAACCTTCCAGAGGTTGAAACACAATTACAGGAGACGAAACCGGACATATTCTTTCAAAGTGAAACTGGCATAGGGCCAACCACTTCCCTAGACGAATTCATAATTAAAGGATACTCTAACTTACTATCTAAATCTGACCCCCAAGATCGCCATGGGTATGGAATATGTGCCTACATCAAAGATGGCTTTCAATGTGGTAGGGATATCTCCAGAAAAGACCCTAATTTACCTTATATGTGCTTCCAGGTTGCACTAGCTTACACCACCGCATTTATATTTGCCCTCTATTGCCCCCACAACAGTAAGGTTTCTATCTTTAAGAGCATATCTGAGAAAATAGACAACATCCTGTCTGCTCATCCTTCGGCTAACATTCACATTTGCGGTGACTTCAATGTTCATAATGTGGAATGGCTGACCCATTCAAATAAAACTGATGATGAGGGGAGGTTCTGTCATGATTTTGCCATTGCCTATGACATCACTCAGATTGTTCACGAACTCACCCGTGTGCCCGATACTACCGGTCAGTATGCAAGCCTTCTAGACCTTTTCCTCACAACTTCCCCTGAGCTGTGTTCATGTTCTATTCTATCTCCTCTGGGATCCTCCGACCACTCTGTTATAGCAGTTAAGATAAAAATGAAATGTTATAAGTCTTCAGATGTACCTCTCCACCGTACTGTATATCGATACTCTATGGCTGACTGGGATAGCTTCCATGCATTCATATCTGACCTACCTCTGCATTCCATGTTTAAAAAGGATGTGTCCTCTATAGTATCAGACCTGACCGAATGGTTAATTGTAGGCATAGACAGATTCATACAATCCAAAAAATTCCAACAAAAACCTAACAGTCAGCCATGGTTCTCCCCAGAATGTGCTGCTGCCATCGCGCACAGAAATCACTTTTTCCATAGCTACCAACGTAATAGATGTACTGAGACTAAAGCTGCTTTCAGGATTGCCAGCAACCACAGTAAAAGAGTAATAAAAAATGCAAGAGAGCTATATGCTCTGGCCGTTAAATCTAAAGAAGCTGAGCAGCGGCTTGGTTCCCACCAGTTTTGGCAAATAGCAAACAGGATCTTGAACAGAAGCGTGCGTTCTATCCCAACTATCATCAATGGACCTGAGGTCATCTCATCAGCATCAAACAAGACCAAACTATTTGCCAAGAACTTTGCAGCTAATTCTACCCTATGTGACGAAGGCCATCAACTCTCCATATTACCTCCTATAACAGACAACACGCTCTGCAACATACAAATATCTGTGCATGATGTCGCCAAGCTAATCAAGAATTTTGATTCCAGTAAAGCAACTGGCCCTGACGGTATTCCAGTTATAGTGCTGAAAAAGCTCCAACCAGAACTTGCCCCCATACTTACAAAACTGTTTAAGCGTTGCCTTAAGGAGAAGTGCTTTCCAACACCCTGGAAAACCTCATCAGTATGCTCTGTATTTAAGAATTCAGGTGAAAATCATCCCCCTCTCAGTACAGACTAATAAGTCTCCTGTGTGTCACGAGTAAGTTGCTGGAATCCATATTAAATAAAGAAGTAGTCAACCACCTCAACTGAAACAACCTTCTTAGTGACATGCAATATGGTTTCCGCTCTGTAAGATCTACAGCAGATGTGCTAACGGTTATATCTCATAGGATTAGTGAATCTCTTGACAAAGGCTTAATTTCCAGGGCAATTGCTCTTGACATATCGAAGGCCTCCGATAAGGTATGGCATAAGGGCCTACTTCACAGCATTTCCAGCTACGGTATCACTGGAATTGTTTTCTCAATCATTAAATCATTTCTCTCTGATAGGGTCATACCAGTAGTGGTTGATGGACAGAAATCAGAGGCCCACAGTATTAATGCTGGAGTCCCTCATGGGTCCATCCTGGGCCCAACTCTCTTCCTGATCTACATCAATGATCTCCCAAAACACATGCTTAAATCATTCGCTGACATCTATGCTGATGACACAACCACCTATGGCAAAACATCAAAGGCCGTAAATGACAAAGTTCTCTCTAATTCTTACTCCTCTGATCTTGTGCATGTGGTACAATGGGGGAAGATGTGGCTGGTCATTTTTAATGCATCCAAAACCAAGCTTCTATCTTTACATCATCAACGCTCTGATCCCCATCTGGCATCAATTGAAATGGATGGGAAGACTCCATGTTTTGACAAGCTTCTGGGTTTGACCTTTACTCCTGATCTGAAATGGAACACGTACATCAGGTCTGTTGCCAGGGATGCTGGGAAAATGGTGGGATCCTTCTACCGCTCCAGAAGATATCTCACTACTGATGCAATTCTCTATCCGTATAAAAGCCAAGTACATCCAAGGATGGAGTAATGCTGCCACATCTGGACAGGAGTTGCTAAAAACCGCCTATCCTGCCTTGACAGAGTACAAAATAGACTTCGTGGTTTAGTGGAGGATGCCCTTTTCTCTTCCCTACAGCCTCTCTCCCACAGAAAAGACGTTGCGAGCCTGTCTTTGTTTTATCGTTACTTCCATGGCAAGTGCTCATCTGAGCTCCAATCTCTTGTCTCCCCTCGCCAATCTTTCATAATAAACAACCGTCTGGCTGAAACTACTGTCAATAATTTTCCCCACTCTTTATCTGTGCCTAAATCCAAACCTAGATTCCATGAGCAAAGCTTCTTTCTCAGAAGTGCACGATTGTGGAACTTTCTTCCGTTCGCCTGTTTCCCACCTGACTACAACTTGGATGTCTTCAAGTCCAACATAAACAAATTCCTGACAAACCGCCCTCTTAAGTAAGACACTCTATCAAATCTCCAATACTAATGATTACTACAATACTATCCCATTGATTACTGTACACGCAATAACCCTTATCCCTGAGTGGCCTCCAGGCCTTGATAAGTGGTGATCCCCATGTAAAAAAAAAAAAAAAACACTCATTTCCACATCACTACAGAATACTCTAATGGCCAAGTCCGGTTCAATCACCATAGACATTTTTATTTTGGGACATGGGCATCTCTTTATATGGCATATAATGATGGTGTTGTCTTGCCTAATAGAAGTCCAATAATTTTTATCTGTAAACATTAATTTTTTTTCTAAATCATCAATATCATGGAAAGTTTTACGTTTCCGTAACTCTAACTTGTCAGCAACACTTTCACATAATGCACGCTTAAGAGCAGAATTTTCTAAATGCATTTTCTTTGCATTAGGAGACTCTCTAAAAGTGGTTGATAACGATAAATAGGAGGGACAGTTTGGTAATATTCGAGGAATAGCACCATCCTTAAGATAGGGATTTTTTAATTTAACACTAATTGTCTTTCCAGTCCTTTCATCAAATGCTGATGCCTCTCGCTGTATGTCTTCAGGTCGAAAATGAAGTTCACATACCTAAAGAAATAATTTAAAAGAAAATCGTACCATGTTTGACTTAATGCAAAAAAAAAAAAAAACAGAAAATTACATGACAAAAAACGATAAAATAAAAAAATAAGGTAAATGTGCAGAATTAGTCCACCCTCGAAAAATTCTTTTAAATTACCACTTTTATTGGTTGGGGGGGGGGGGGTGAAAACGAAAATAACGTTTAAAATTATGGCAAACTAGTAGTTTCCAAGATATAAAGAGATGTTAGTTAAAAAAAAGGGGGGGGATAATTTAATCTAAACCGCCCACCCACTTTATGGTCAATTTTTTTTCTTTTTTTTTACATGGGCAACGAGCAATTTTTTTTTAATTACATTTTCTCCTCAAACAAGGCGAAGTGCCTCTTTGTTTAAAAGAAAGTGCCCCCCAAAAAACGATGGCCATAAAGTGGGTGATCATTTTACGTTAAATTTTTATAGAAAAGTGATCCCCCATTTTTTAAAACTAACATTTCTTCATATCTTGGAAACTACTCGTTTGCCACAATTTTAAACGTTATTTTCGTTTACAGCACCACTAGCAGTGTCAGAATTTGGGGGGAATTTTTGACAACCCTAACACAAAACTGTGAATAACATATACAAAACTCGTAATTTCTCTGTTTAAGGTGGGTTGTTTATTTTCTTTATGGAATATACTGCCAAAATAAACTATTAAAATTGTTTAAAAATAATAGAAATATTATTTTTTTATTGCCAACATTTTGTGAACATTTTTTAAAAATAAAAAATGATATTTCTATCATTTTTTTAAACAATTTTAATAGTTTATTTTGGAAGTATATTCATGGCGGTTACCATAATGTAATTCTTGTTGGGTAGGTCACCATTTCGGCGCGTCCCCCTTTTGGGGAGTCGTCGAAATTAATAAGACGGGAGTAGAAACCGACATGGGAATAATAATAAAGAAACAAAAGAACTTTCAAACGAAACGGTTTTATATTCATTTCAGCGTACAAATGGTATCGGGTTATAGAAAGTTTGTGATTTTCATTTTTGTCCCCTGACTCTGGAACCACTCGCGTCTCCGTCTTTTTGCTTCCAACACTTTTTGTATCTCTCTTTTTGTCTTTCCCACCAGAACTCTTCTCCATCCTGATTGGTTACAACCTCTGGTCACATTTTTGAGGAAGGAGGAAGGAAGGAAGGAAGGAAGGGGGGAAAGGGAAGAGTAGAGACAAAGAGACATGTAATGGAGAAATAGTAGTCTTGGCTTCACTAAACGAGTCCCCTCCAGTAACGGAGTTAGTTAATATCCTTAGAATTACTACTATGTCTACTTCTGTTTAAAAATAAAAATATTCATTTTTCTTTTTCCATGTCACTTTCCTTCCTGATCTAAATTTATACATGTCACCAGCAATTTTACTCTCTACTTTATCGGTATCATCTGTTCTGATATCCTTATAATTAGTAGTACCTATCTGTGCTTTCTCGGTCACCCTAGTTCTATTACTGCTAGTTGACTCTGTAAACGGTTTTAACCTATCGATTGATACGTGTGCATGAGTACCGTTATTCATATCGATCTGGAAGTGTTTATCTGATTGAGTCAAAACTTTATAAGGACCTGAGTACGGTGCTTCTAATGGTTTCCTAACTCGATCAACCCTTAACCATACTATCTCACAGGAAAGTAAGGTTTTCGGTATAAAAGATTTTGCATTTCCATGGATAAATCCTTTTCCATCATTGAGTACGTCGATTTGGGACATCCATTCACACAAATTACGTACATACTTGTTGTTAACTGGAGTTTCTTTTTCTACTCTCTGCTTGTGTATCAGCTGATGAATATTCAATATTGGTGCTACAGTAACAGGGGTAAAAGGTGAAAAACCTGATTCATTAGGGGTGCTGCGTATACCTAGTAGGATCACTGGTATCGCTTTCATCCAGGATTCTTTTCGCGCTATTATCGCTGCCTTAAGGGTACAATGTGCTCTTTCAATCATCTCATTACTTTGAGGATGATACAAAGTTGTTCTCAATTGGGAAAAAACCCTACTACCTTGGCCAACTCTTGAAACAATTCGCTCTCAAATTGGCTACCTCTGTCAGTTACAACATGCAATGGAACTCCAAATCGAGATATCCAGGCATTGATAAATGCCTCTGCTACCGACTGGGCAGTTATTTCGATTATTGGCTGTACTTCGATCCAGCGAGTTGCACGATCGATACAGGTCAGCAAATATTTGTATGGACTGAGGTAAGGATCTGACTCATTGCACGTTAGGGGTAACGAGCCAACAATATCAATATATACCGTTTGGAAACGTGCGGATGGTAAATCAAACTCCCGGACTGCAGACTTTGTGTGTCTGTGAACTTTTGACTGTTGACATACAACACATTCTACACAGAATTGCTTGACTGCCTTATCTAAGTTAGGCCAGAAGTATCTAGACTTAATCAGTTTAATAGATGCTCCAGTTCCAAGGTGCACTAAACTCATGTAAACTGTCAAAGACAGCCCTACGAAGCTCTTTTAGGACAAACGGCCTGCGGTACTTGGTTGAAGTATCACACAGGACAGAGCCAATTTCACCCCCTACCTGACTTTCCTATGCGGACAGACGCCACGCTAGACGATCTGGAAATCACCCCTGCTCAGGTGCATGCTATCATAAAAAACCTTGACACTTCCAAAGCATGTGGACCCGACCTCATCCCAGCTGTGCTATTAAAAAAGTGCTCAGCCGAAGTAGCTCCAGTTCTCTCCAAACTCTACAACAAATGCCTCAATGAATCTTGCTTTCCGAGCTGTTGGAAAACTGCTTCTGTTGTACCAGTATTCAAGAATTCTGGCGAAAGAACTGACCCATTAAATTATCGCCCTATTAGCCTCCTCCCACTTTTTGCCAAAATATTTGAGACCTTAATTAACCATGCTCTAGTCCAGCACCTTACAGATGCTAAACTTCTGACCGACCATCAATATGGATTTAGACAAGCCCGTTCCACGGCAGACATCCTCACTGTAATCTCTGAACGCATATACCATTCACTGGACAAAGCGGGAGAGGGCAGAGCGGTAGCTCTAGATATATCTAAGGCTTTTGACAGGGTATGGCATGAGGGTCTCCTCAGGAAGATTAGATCTTACGGTATCACTGGTAGAATACTTAACATAATTAAATCCTTCTTAGATAAGAGAAAAATCCAGGTTGTCCTCGACGGTCGTACGTCTAAACAATATAATATAAATGCGGGAGTGCCCCAGGGATCTATCCTTGGTCCTCTGCTGTTCCTGATATTCATAAATGACCTCCCCGACAAAACTGCCT
Source organism: Euprymna scolopes (assembly GCF_053919585.1). Classification (NCBI taxonomy): domain Eukaryota; kingdom Metazoa; phylum Mollusca; class Cephalopoda; order Sepiida; family Sepiolidae; genus Euprymna; species Euprymna scolopes. Next base: position 172,302,953 of record NC_136488.1, on the reverse strand, counting down.
CTGAGATGGGTATATATGCTGATGACACCACACTCTATAGCAGGCACGACAGGAAAACTAATGAACATATATCTAAAGTAATGGCAGAAACACTAGAGGATGACCTCAAATCAGTAGTGGAATGGGGACAAAAATGGATGGTAACGTTCAATGCCACCAAGACAAAACTGGTTTCATTCAATAATTACAAGAAACCTTCTCTACCACCTATAGCAATGGCCAACAACTCTTTAGCTGAGAGTACGTCTTTCAAGCTCCTTGGCCTAACGTTCACAGGAAACATGAGCTGGAACAATTACATCGAGGGCATTGCCAGGGCCGCTGCGAGGAAGGTGGGCTCTCTCTACCGTGCTAGAAAACTTCTAACACCCGAAAGTATCATGTACCTCTATAAGGCCACTATTCGCCCATGTATGGAGTATTGCTGTCACATTTGGGCCGGCGCATCGGCTACTAGTCTCTCGCTCCTTGACAGGGTTCAAAAGAGAGTCGCAAATCTGATAGGCCCCAAACTGGCATCAAAACTTCAGCCTCTGTCCCATCGTCGAAACGTTGCATCCCTCTGCCTGTTCTACAAGTATTATAATGGTGAATGCTCTGAAGAACTGCAAGCACTTGTGCCCCCACGACGTGAACACCCTCGACAGACCCGACAAGCTACACAATCCCACCCCCACACTGTAGAGATCCCTAGATGTAAAAGATCCTTCTACTCCAGTAGTTTCTTCCCCAGAACTGCTAGACTTTGGAATTCCATTCCAGGTCACTGCTTCCCCAACTGTACTGACATGCATAAGTTCAAGTGCAACGTGAACCAACATCTCGCTGCCCTAATCCCTACATAGTACCCCAGTAGATGTTTCCCTTGATAGTAGCCCCCTACATTAAAGTGGCAATGTGCCTTGTTTGGGGTGAATATGTAATAAAAAAAAAAAAAAAAAAAAAAAAAACGTGACACGCAGTATTCTTTTAAATTAGCGTATGACTTTATTTCGTCATCTCCTTTTTGTGCCTGGGCTATTTCAGCCAAATCACATGCATCTATTTGCACTGCTAAAGCAGTTCTAGCCATACAGTCTGCAACTACATTCTCATCTCCTTTAATATACACCATGTCAGCGATATATTCAGCGAGTAGTGACAAGTGTCATTGTTGTCGATCCGACTTTGCGGGTGTCTGACTATAAAAGGCTCCACATAATATGAGGTGACGGAAATGTATTACTGAAAAATAAGCTGCCAGTAGCTCTCTGTCAAACGTAGAATACTTGGCCTGGGCTTGCGAAAATTTCTTGGAAAAGAAACCTATAGGTACTGGTTTCTTATCTATTAGCTGGTGTAATGCAGCACCAGCTGCATATTGACTATCCGTAACCAGGTGGTACTCTGTGGCTGAAGATTGCGGATGAGCTAATGCCGTAATTTCTGACAATTTGCTTATTATTGTTCTGAAAGCATGAGTTTCTTCTTCGTTTAGCTCAAACGTTGCTTTAGGGTCCAACCTCGTTCATTCGGATAGTGGTAGCACATAGGTTGCGTAATTAGGGACTAACTTGCGATAAAAACCTGTCATTCCCCAAAATCTACGCAACCTTTTTGAATCTTTGGGTACTGGAAAGGTTTCTAATTCTTTAATTTTTTTTGAAGTAGGCAACAAGTCTTCTTTGCTTACATGAAAACCTAAAAAGTCCAACTCTGGCATTCCGAATACACACTTAGCTAAGGAAATCTTTAAATTATTATCACTAAGAATCCTGAATACCTTATCTAAGTCTTCCTTGTGCTGTTGTTCACTTTCGCTAAAAACTAATATGTCATCTAAATATATGAATACACAATTTAATTTTAGAAATATCTTGTCCATAAAACGCTGAAATGTGGCTGCAGCATTCTTTAAACCAAATGGCATGTAATTAAATTCAAATAAGCCAAAAGGTGTCACGACTGCCGTCTTAGGCACATCTTCAGGGTGTACTTTAATCTGGTGATATGCTGCAGTCAAATCGATCTTGGAAAAATATTGTCTATCAGCAAGTTGTGTGCAGAATGAATTTATGTTCAGTATCAGGTAGCGGTCTGTCTTGGTAACACTATTCAGTGCGCGGAAGTCACCGCAAGCTCGATATGAACCATTTGACTTCTTCATTAAATGCAAGGGTGTTGCAATCCTCTCGTAATTTCATCAGTCACGGATTATTGTATCGTATTCATCAGTGACTGATGAAATTACGAGAGGATTGCACGTCAGACCTTTGACTGCTAAATAAATTGGGTAGTGCCACTACTTCATTGCTGCGATTAATATAATATTTTCACTAATGATGACGTCATAATGACGCAATAATTGTAATCTATAAATAGAAATGACGCAATTACAACGTATATAACCACAATGCCACCGGTAAGGCACCAGAAGAAAGCGAAGAGGGCGGAGTGGACGGTACCGTACCACAGGTTCCTAGGGCCTGGGACTGACCTCGATTACAAAAAATTCCTGCCTCTCCTAAATCGCTTAGACTGGGCAGCAAAAAGACACGATTTCAACTACGGAAAAGGCAAGACCAAAGAAGCAGATGACCAATTCTACAAGGACTCTGCTGGAACAGGTCTGTTGGGAGCTTTATCGCGAGGGGCACTCAGAGCAAAGCATTACCTGGGACTGGACGACTACTTCGATCCCCCACCTAAACGAATTAAACTTGATCCTAGTTACACTGCTAGCTGCGAAGCAGGTATGGAAGTCGATTCGGAGGCGAGCACTGTCGCGAACGACAACGGCAGCGGAGCGTGGGGAGGAAACGAGGAGGGAGGAGAGCTACCAACCATTACTAACAACAACGTAAGACGAGTAGTCTTACAGAGGAGCTTCAAAAACCAGGTCAAAACGACAAACATGAATGATTGCGCAGCTATATTCCAGATCTACGACACTGACCCAAAGGAAGGCATACACGGAGCAGCCCGGTTTTCATGGTCACAGCCGGTATCTAAAGACTACATAGTACCCTACTTCCTAACTACCTGGGTAACTCCGCCGAAATGGGAAGCGATAATGTCAAACGCGACAGCGTACAGGATCGTCAGCCAAGGATTTAAAATATCGAAAATAACCTGCGGTGAATGGCTGACAAAAAACAACGAGGAAGTCTTCGTACCAAACCCAGAACCCTACTTCGACATCTACATCGATAACGGTTCATATATCGGTTACGGAAACTTGGAAGGAATATCTAAAATCCCAAACAAAGGTTTCTCAGAAATCCAACCCATGGTAGAGGCAGACGCAGAGTTACCAACCTACACATACAATTACATGGCTCTGATCGAACTAATCAATGCGATCCCAAACACTGGAAACTTCTCGGACTCAGTAAACAAAACACAGGTGAAAATGATTGACCTGCACGACTGGCGAGAAATGCCAAACGTAAAAAACTTACGACAGGGTGACTCATTCACACACGTATGGCGAAACCACAGTTTACTAAGACGACCACTAACCAACACTACAATGCAGGGCAACTACACAATACAGGCAGGTATGATATCAAACCCGGTACTAATCACTAACCTGTTAAATTCGGGAGTCAAAACGGCCTGGGACTGCGGTTTAGCGGTAGCGACCGCGCCGGCCTACGGCACCTTACTGAGAAAAGCTGAGGACAACGTCCGCCAGGGTGCACGAAAACGTCAACGTAAGGAAGTGCAGGAGGACCTAGTACAAACAGAGGTGTCGGACTTAAACTTCGATCACCAAAGAGGAAGAAAAACAAACACGAGCGACGCCGGCAAGAAAGACAGTGGAAAAGTGGACATCGGGGCTACAACTTACATACAAACCAGCGGTTCCACAACAATGTCTAACAGAACCGTGATTAACAAGGTGCTCTACACAAACGAGGACTCGCCAGAAATGGTACTAATACATGTTCCGCCTATACTGCGCCCGAACAGCACCGCCGGGATTTTATATTTCAACTTCGAAATAACGTACATGCTAGAAATTGAATTAGTCTGTGACGCACTTATCCACCCGCAGAAGGTCCCAGTCACCACCCACAAACAAGCACTATCAGCAACATCGGCGGACTTCAGTTACGAATACCACACCATTGTACCGCCCAATAGACATTTCCACGGCCAATCAGCAAAAGGAATGCTTCATAATCACGGCACACACATATGGGACCACAATTTATCAGGTAAAAGCAACAGATGACGTGACCCCCATCATTAACGTTAATGATGGGGGTCACGTCATCTGTTGCTTTTACCTGATAAATTTTAAATAAAATAGAATTGCATTGCATGGGTCCGAGCTCTGATGCGGTGAGTGCCACGGCCTAATATCATAGTCATTGCTTAATATAGTTTTTACCTGTGACCTAATTCCTTGACCTAGTTTTGTATTTTTCAATTGTCGCTGACGCTGATTCGCTGATGCCTCCTTTGAATTTCTTAAACGATCCCATGTCTGATGGTCGATCTGAAAGAGAATATCGAACATGCGAAATAATATTGAATCATGCCAATGTCATATCAGTTCAAGATGCAGTATTATAAGAACGATTTGAGTTTAGTGTATATATATAGTTTATTTACAATAGTTACATCAGTGTCAGTGCGGTTTAGAAAATATTTACAAAAGTCTATGTGATCATTGATCAGTGTCATTGATAGAATACTTTATCAATCGGAGTCACTGAGCACTTCCTCACATTCTAAAAATAGCTGTGACGTCGGCCCTCGTCCGTTGATTTGTCGTTCGTATATTGCTAATGTGTAGTTTATTATGTTTTTTTTTGGTGTGACGAAGTCGTCCTCCTCCGGTTCCTCTGTTTCTGAGTCGCTGAGCACTATTACTCCGGAGATGGGCGAGTCCTCTATTACTGTGTCCTGAGACATGGTGGGTGCTGAGGGGCTGGGTTGGTTTGTTGCTGTAGGACATCTGTGTGCCTTGCAACCGTGGGTTTTACAGTACTGCGTCGGCTGGTTTTCATCAATTTCACATGCCTCAGTCATCCAGTCCTCGACGTCGGAATCGTCTGAGATACGCAGGTTTTGTACCTCTTCTCCTTCCATGAGTTCTTTGAACAGTTGTCTTCGAGCCTTCATGTAACCCGCCTGTATGTCTGGTGACAGGCCCTCTACTGCTTGGACAGTGAAGTTGCTCGATGCTGCTGGTTCCTCGATGTCTTCTTCCTCCTGGAATTGGTACGTTTGGTTCGTGTAGTCCATCACGTACTGTCTCCAGACGGTCAGCCACATTGTCGGATTGAGTTCTCGGACTCCCCATCCCTTTAGGGCAGGCATGGGCCTCTTGGTCTCGTAGAGGAACATTCGGTTGTGCATTGCTGTTCTTTCCTGCGGGACGTGTCTCCAGGGGTCGTCGTTGCTTGTAGACAGGCATGGTGTCCTCTCTAAGTATCGTTCAGCCTGGTGCTTCACGTTTACCGCTGTTGTGGTACCTTCCAGGATGCACTTACCCTCCTCTACATTTTGTGGTGTGAACCACATTTCGTCCGTGTAGATCAGGGTTTTGTCCACGCAGGAGCCGAACGTGAAGTTGTCCGAAGCCTGACACCGCATTCGACCACAGTTCATGAGACCGTTTCTGATTGACCGTAACACGTAAGACTTGCCAGAGTTACTTGGTCCTGTTATGTGGAACCCGTTCTTTTTCGCGCGTATCATGTGACATACTTCGAATAAGTTTCTTCCGAATTCTACCGGGTCAAAGTTGTGGTGTTGGGCCCAAGCGTCGTATATGTCCAATGACTTTTGCACCGACCAATACCTGTTCCCGTCCATGCTGAACAGGTCCTTCTTTTGCCGGATCTGTTCGAATATGGGTGTGACCTTTGTTTGGATTTGTAGGTCGCTTGCCGCTGCCTGCATGATCGGTTGTATGTTCTGGGTATTGGTAAATATGTGCTCCCATGTGTTACGGACCTTTGCGTTTGTGGATTGTTTACAGTAGAGCATGACTTTTGCCATGTCCGTACTGTTGCATTTTCTCATTATATCGAGAATGAATTTATATTTTTGCCCTCTCAGGGTAGATTTTCCCGTGAGTGCTGTGTCTACCGAGGGTTCGTCTTGTTTCTTTAACGGCTTGTCACATATTTTTTTGTAGGTCGCTAGTTGACCGGGAGTTTCTAGATGCCCTGCTGCTACTACTGTACGTTTTGACGGGTCCATTGTCAGGTAACTACACAGCCCGTACGGGTTGTAAATTTTCTGGCATGAGATTTGGTAGGGGTTTATCTGTCGCTCGCCCTGGAGTTTTTTCATCTGCACGTAACTGTGCTCGCATGTCGGGTGGTTGTGGTGCCATGTTATCATGTGGAAGTGGTCCACGTCTGCGCAATGTTTCAAACTGCTGGGCCCTGCTACGTGGTATACTATTATGTATGGGCGCTGGTCTAGGATTCTGGCCAAGTACCCGTGTGTAGCGTTCGCTGGCTGTAAAGTTAGCGCTTCTTGGTAAGGTTTGGTCTCTGTCGTACCCGGCTTAAGGCTGAACTCCTTTTCGGTTTCCCAACGGTAGATCCATGTGTACGGTCGGATTTGTTTGCCGTTTACAGTTTCGCCGTTGACTATTGGAAGACTGGATAACTCCAGTATTCAGTCAGTTCTTAAATTCCGCCTGTGCTGCGTCTAATTTAGGACCGGAAAGGTGCCTGGCTTTAACAAAGACTGGTACATGGCTGCCTGTATCAATCATGTGATACACTCTGCCATATTCTTTGTCTGTATTGCTATGAGGTGATACTACGCTACTATAGTTATTTATTATTTTGTTAACGTATTCTGCTAGGTCTATTTTATTAATCAATACAGTATTGGTTTCAGTTACTGTGTTGACTTTAATTTCGCACTCTCTTACATTATCACGGATGGATCTATTCTTGCAATCCACTACTATATTAAACTTGTTTAAAAAGTCAAATCCTAACAAAGGGTTATTGACATCTGCGATCACGAAACTCCATTGGAAAGATCTTCTTAAACGTGGAATCTTGACTTCTAAGCTAGTTTGACCATAGTATTTTATGCTTTCGCCGTTAGCAGTCGAGATATGAACAGGAGTTGGTTCCAAGGTAATTCCATTTACTACAGAACGTGGTAAAATGGAAATACTGGCTCCTGTATCTACAATAAAATTTACTTTAGATGCTCCTATTTTTTAAGTAATTTCTAGTAACGGCGGCACTACCGGAGCAAACGCAGTCCGCCTTTTTATTTTTCCGAATCGCTAGGGGCATGAGATGAGGGACGCAAGTTAGGTAGCATTTGTATATTGCTCTTTTTCTTCGGCCATTTGCACCACGGCTTACATGTACAAGCCTCTTCTGCGAAGTAAATATGGGCTCTACATACTCTCGGTCGCTGTTTCCTTCTATACGCGCGTAGACCGACTGGTGTTTTTTCGCCTGTATGTCTAGTAACGTGGTGACTTGTTCGAGCCTGACTTTCTACAGTCTGAAATACCGGTGTATTTTCTATTAACGGCATCAAGTTGTTGGACAGTCAACCTAACTCTACCAAGGGCATCTCGGTGTGAGCCGCAAGCACCGGAGCAATTTGCTTCAGCAATGCGCATATAAACTTATGGCGCACTATTTCGTCGTTTGCTCCTATTCTATTTGCAACTGTTAACATTTCCTGGAGGTATATTGACGGACGACCCGGCAACGTAGTGGTCCTCATCAATTTCTCCAAGAGTTCAGGTCTAGTCTTTTCGTGGGTAGACAATACCGACTCCCTTAATTTAACATAATCTAACGAGTGTAAAACCGCTGGCGGCATATTCGTCACTACGTCAGGTGGCAATGCACTTATAACGGTATAAAATTTGGTCTCATCCGTAGTAATATGTTGGAGATGGAACTGTGCTTCTAATATTGCAAACCATCCCTCGACATTAGTTTCCATAAATTGTGGGGGTTTTACGCTTACTTGTTGAGCATCCATTATGATTTTACTAATATTATTTATTTGAAAAAAAAAAAAAAAAATTGTATGATTATTTTTATTATTATTATATCTTTTGTTAATATTTTTTTGGAAGCCGCGACCAAAAGAAATGGCGGGGGCGGGGCTATGTATAAATAGAAAGGAAGGAAAAGCGTTTACTCATCAGAGGTTGAATTAACCGAAAGATTTGTGTTTCAAACTTATTGATAAAAAAATTATATATATATATATATATATATCTTTTTTTTTTTTTTAAGAAATATATATATATATACTTCTGGTTAATGTCTTTGAAAAAACCTGCATTATTGTCCGGACGAATTTCTACACGTGCTAATTTCTACACGTGCTAATTTCCTCACGATGGCGACAATTATTTTTGAATGCGTGTTTGAAAGTTTTTTTTAATGTTTTTTTTGTTTTTTGTTTTTTTTTTTGTGTGTGCGTTTTTTTTTTTTTTTTTTTTTTGTATATCCGGGCAAAATTTTTTGAATTTTGTAGAACTGTGTCTTACAATTAATTTTTATTTATTTATTTATTTTTTGTATTTATATATATTTTACAAGGTATCCGCCTTCGGACTTCTCAGGCCATCTGAGATGGCCGCCATCTCCTATTTAAATCACGTAAATTATTCGGTAGGAATCACGTAAGGGTGAGTCGTGTCATAAAACAGTAAAAATATATTTTAGCGGCACTTCTTTAGGCGGATTTATATATATTTACTTGTTTTTTTTTCATTTATTTTTGTGTTTGTCCTCGGACTTTGCTGTTACGTCATCATCGTTTATCCGTGTTCATATGGATGTCGGACGTTCACCAAATTATGGCGGTTACCATAATGTAATTCTTGTTGGGTAGGTCACCATTTCGGCGCGTCCCCCTTTTGGGGAGTCGTTGAAATTAATAAGACGGGAGTAGAAACTGACCTGGGAATAATAATAAAGAAACAAAGGAACTTCCAAACGAAACGGTTTTATATTCATTTCAGCGTAAAAGTGGTATCGGGTTATAGAAAGTTTGTGATTTTCATTTTTGTCCCCTGATTCTGGAACCACTCGCGTCTCCGTCTTTTTGCTTCCAACACTTTTTGTATCTCTCTTTTTGTCTTTCCCACCAGAACTGTTCTCCGTCCTGATTGGTTACAACCTCTGGTCACATTTTGAGGAAAGGAAGGAAGGAAGGGGGAAAAGGAAGAGTAGAGAGAAAGAGACATGTAACGGAGAAATAGTAGTCTTGGCTTCACTATATATTCTCCAAAATTCTGACACGTAAAGGGCCACGACATTTACCACAAATAATTATTAATAAACTTTTGGGATAACAAAAACGGTCATAAACTTAAAAAAAAAAAAGTTTAATCTATTTCACGCTGATATAAATATTGCACAGTAAAATAGTTGAACTAAAAAGATAAATAATTTTTCTTATTTAGAATTATTTAAACAAGGAATTCCGTTTTTACGATATCGCTTTTATTAAATTGTTAGGTGAAAGTACATAATATTTTCACCATAATCCTCATTTTAAAAAAGTTTCTAAATAATAATTGATTATTTCAGCACATAACTTAAATTACATGTAAAATTCATTTTTTATATGCATACTTTCATTTTTATTTTAAAATACGTTCTAAAAAAATAAATAAATAAAAATAAAAAAGGCGCGTTTTTTTTTTTTTTTTAATATCTCAAACATTTTAACACTTACTCTGCTATATTTAGATGGAGTAAAATCCTTTCTTTTTATTGCATTTATCCACTGGTAAATTATTTCCCTTTTTTTTGGGGGGGGGGGAGGATGAAAACACGGTAACTTTTTGTCCATTTTCGTAGTTACCTCGGCATTTTGGAACTATACAATACATCTCGACGGCATGTTTAAATTTATTTAACCCTCCAAAACTTTAAACCAACTTCCGGTTTAGTCATGAGACACGTGACCAAATTTCAACAGACTGATGTTCATGACGTCACCAGACTAAATCATAGCCGTCGCTAGGCCATCATATTACGGTAGCTACGCTAGTACACACAATATCTTCATGACAAATTTAAATAAATAATAATAATAGAAATCCGTCGCCGATAGGATTCGAACCTATGCGGGGAGACCCCAATGGCTTTCTAGGCCATCGCCTTAACCACTCGGCCACGACGACTACAAGGATTAGGCTTCTAACTGATGAAGTTATTTTAAAAATTATCTTTGATAAAACATGCGCGCTTGTGCGTACACGATTGCCGCAACTTACAACATAAGGAATTAAATTGCTTATTATCCGAATAATTTTGTTTGCAGAAAAGTTAAATGCGATATTCGTTTTCAGTATACCCGAAAACCAGCAACGTTGTCATTTTAAAGGTGGTTGTTAAGGTGAGAATTAATTAAAAATTTATCGAAATGGTTACTTTTGTCGCAATTTTCGGGTTTGTACTGTACTGTACACATATTCAAAACATATATATTACAAATAAATGTTATCAAATGCAAGATAAGTTGCTTTTCTGCCAAACTGGATATATTTTTTGTGTTTTTATTTAATGTAACATGCTTATTAAGCTCGAAAAACATACAGTGTTTACCGATGTATTGGAAAATTCAAAATGGCGCCCGACTCTCTCTTTAACACGGAAAGTTTGGGAAAAGATGTTATAAATAATAAACTAGACAAAATACTATTAAAAACCCACTGAATATATGTCAACCTATGTCACGGTAACATATATTGAGCGAGTATCTAACAGTATTTTGTCTAGTTTTATATTTATAGCACCTTTTCCCAAACTTACCGTGTTAAAGAGAGAGTCGGCTGCCATTTTAAATTTTCCAATACATCGGGAAACTGTATATTTTTCGAGCTGAATAAACATGTTACATTGAATAAAAACACAAAAAATATATCCAGTTTGGAAGAAAAGTAACTTATCTTGCCTTTGATAACATTTATTTGTTATATATTTATTTATTGACAACTTTATCGAATCTATGTGTACAGTAATACAAACCCCAATTTTCTATCGGTTTCATGTAAACTCGTTATTTTAATACATCATAAACTATCTTCGAAACAATCGGTGATATTTCCAGTATTTTAAGGGCGTCTAATTTTTCAGGATTCATTGACATCCAAAAGTCATGGCACACATTTCTGGCCATTCGTCTCTCTTTCTGCCTATAATTACGTCAAGTCACTGAACAAGTAAATAATACGTAGATTTTCGTTGTTTAATGTCGATAAAAAAATACAGTCAGTGAAAAGAGGCATAGTTACTAGGATAATGTAGTACACACGTTTACACACGTTTACACACGTAGAACCAACACGTGTAGCCAGAGTACGTCGCAAGAAACATAGGACAAGTAATAACTCGACTCCTTTTTTGTAACATTAACATTTTTTCACATTCTCCCGCCACGCGTGACTTCTCGTTACGGCTGTGATATCACCCACGTCTCGTCCTCTCTCTCCTTTTTATAGTTTTTCATTTTCCTTACGGTGACGTTATTTCGTATACGGCTCGGTATTTGTATATAGCCGTCATTACATTAGCATATATATATATATATATATATATATATATATATATATATATATATATATATATATATATATATATATATATATATATATATACGTTTTATTTTTTATTACCGTATCTTTCTGTTAAGTTACATTATTGTAACTTAACAGAAAGATACGGTAATAAAAAATAAAACGCATATTTGCTCTACAACAGTATTGAGCACTTTCTTCAGTTTTTATTAATTACCATTTCCACTATATACATATATATATATATATATATATATATATATATATATATATATATATATATGTATATGTATATATATATATATATATATATATATATATATATATATATATATATATAGAGAGAGAGAGAGAGAGAGGTAAGTGAGAATGTGTGTGTGAGTACACTTCCAAATTTAAATACTCAACAAATTTTTGATCTACAGACTTGAAAATTGTTATAAAGGTATTCACACGTGTGGAAAACCGTTAAATCGATTTTCATACGGAAATTAAAAGCTGCTAAAGGATAAAAATTGAGAAATCGGGTTTGTATTACTGTACACATAGATTCGATAAAGTTGTCAAAAAACAAATATATAACAAATAAATGTTATCAAAGGCAATATAAGTTACTTTTCTACTCGCCGAATATATGTCAAGCTATGTCACGGTAACCTATAATGAGCGAGTATTTAACAGTATTTTATCCAGTTATTTATTTATAACACCTTTTCCCAAACTTACCGTGTTAAAGAGGGAGTCAGACGCCATCTTGAATTTTCCAATACATCGGTAAACACTGTATGTTTTTCGAGCTGAATAAACATGTTACATTGAATAAAAACACGAAAAATATATCCAGTTAGGTAGAAAAGTAACTTATCTTGCCTTTGATAACATTTATTTGTTATATATTTGTTTTTTTGACAACTTTTTCGAATCTATGTGTACAGTAATACAAACCCGAGAAATCGATACTTGGGAGTCATCGGATTTTTATCAACTGTTTCACGAATGCGCATGCGTGGTTGTAAAATATGACAGCTTCTTAATGTGAAAAATAAGTAGATTTGAAAATGCATTTAAATGTCGTAGCAAGCTGGCCTAATGGTTATCGTACTTGATTCTATGTCTTTAGGTTTTGATTTCGATCCAAACTCGATTATTGTTTTTTTACTTACAAGAATAAACTGTTTAATGCATTTATTTGCTTCCCCACCAAAGCAAATTAGGCACAAGGCCGTTTTTAATGTGGGGTAAAAACCAGCTCCCCTAAAAGTAGGCAAAAAGGGGGCACTCTGGTTACCAAAAATAATTATTGTCCCAGTATAGAAGGTTTCCCCTCCGTTGACTGGTACAAATTGCAGCAGTGCAGCACTGCAGCAATCATCTGCAGAACAGATACTACACTTTGATCCCGGCCCGAAGTCCGAGAGCAACAGTTTAGAAAAAACATAACACTCGTATGCACATGTCTCAGTTTCTGCATAAATTAAAATATAGTAGTTATGCGATCACACACACACACACACACACACACACACACACACACACACACACACACACACACAATTGACTTTTATACAAAAGTAGAGATAGAGAAGATTAACCTCACGTGCGACAATATGAAAGAAGTTGTCTAAAAATGACTTACTAACTATCTTCCCGGGCAACACCAGATAGTTCTATTTGTATAAGAAACACAGGAAGAGTTTTGGTAAGCGTGAATATCAGAACCAAAAATAGAAGAAAGATTCCTAAGAACCAAAGAACATCGATATGCTAAGATGTGTTTAGATTGCCGTAATTTAATCGTTAGACGAGTACGTAAGATAGTTCGGTTCTATGGTGTAATGGTTAGCACTCTGGACTCTGAATCCAGCGATCCGAGTTCAAATCTCGGTAGAACCTTACGCGGAATACCTTTTATTTTGTTCAAATATGCCATTTGAATCATAATCGTTTCTTGCAAATATTTGCACAAATGTTTTAAACTTCTGACTTTTTTTGACTACTTTTTAAAATTATATTTTTTTGTTTGTTTATAAATGTAGCAGTTAGAACGAGAATAACAAAACACGTACACGAACACACACACATATACACAAAGACACACACATACCTATATACATATATATATATATATATATATATATATATATATATATATATATATATATACACATATATATACACTCATATATATATACACACACATCACACATATATTTATACACATATACATATATACACACATATATATATATAAATATACAAAGACACACACATATATACACACATATATATACGACGCAATACGCATATATATACACATATATATATGCACACATATATATATACACACACATATATATATATATGATTCACAGTTTTTATTTATACTTATTATATATATATATATATATATATATATATATATATATCATAAGTATAAATTTTTATTTATACTTATTATATATATATATATATATATATATATATATATATATATATATATATATCATAAGTATAAATAAAAACTGTGAATCAGAAATTTACATATACAAATTTATTTTTCGACAGAATACCTCCAATAAAAAAAAGGATTTGTCCTCTATAGTATCAGACCTGACCGAATGAGTAATTGTAGGCATAGATCGATTCATACTATCCCAAAAAATTCCAACAAAAACCTAACAGCCAGCCATGGTTCTCCCCTGAATGTGCTGCTGCCATCACGCACAGAAATCACTTTTTCCATAGCTATCAACGTAATAGATGCACTGAGACTAAAGCTGCTTTCAAGACTGCCAGCAACCACTGGAAAAGAGTAATAAAAAATGCAAAGGAGCTATATGCTTTGGCCGTTAAATCCAAAGTAGCTGAGCAGCAGCTTGATTCCCATCAGTTCTGGCAAATAGCAAACAGGATCTTGAACAGAAGCGTGCGTTCTATCCCAACTATTATCAATGGACCTGAGGTCATCTCGTCAGCATCAGACAAGGGCAGACTATTTGCCAAGAACTTTGCAGCTAATTCTACCCTATGCGACAAAGGCCATCAACTCCCCGTATTTCCTCCTATAACAGACAACATGCTATGCAACATACAAATATCTGTGCGTGATGTCGCCAAGCTAATCAAGAACCTTGATTCCAGTAAAGTAAATGGCCTTGATGGCATTCAAGTTATAGTGTTAAAAAAGCTCCAACCAGAACTTGCCCCCATACTTACAAAACTGTTTAAGCATTGCCTTAAGGAGAAGTGCTTTCCAACACCTTGAAAAACCTCATCCGTATGCCCTGTATTTAAGAATTCAGGTGAAAATAATCTCCCTCTCAGTACAGACCAATAAGTCTCCTGCGTGTCATGAGTAAGTTGTTGGAATCCATATTAAATAGAGAAGTAGTCAACCACCTCAACAGAAACAACCTTCTTAGTGACATGCAATATGGTTTCCGCTCTGCAAGATCTACAGCAGATGTGCTAACGGTTATATCACATAGGATTAGTCAATCTCTTGACAAAGGCTTCCTTTCCAGGGCAATTGCTCTTGACATATCAAAGGTCTTCGATAAGATATGGCATAAGGGCCTACTTCACAAGATTTCCAGCTACGGTATTACTGAAAATGTTTTCTCAATCATTAAATCGTTTCTCTCTGATAGGTTCATAAGAGTAGTGGTTGATGAGCAGAAATCAGAGGCCCACAGTATTAATGCTGGAGTCCCTCAGGGGTCCATCCTGGGCCCAACTCTCTTCCTGATCTACATCAATGATCTCCCAAAACACATACTTAAATCATTCGTTGACATCTATGCTGATGACACGACCATCTATGACAACATATCAAAGGCCGTAAATGACGAAGTTCTCTCTGATTCTCTCTCCATTGATCTTGAGCACGTGGTACAATGGGGGAAGACGTGGCTGGTCACTTTTAATGTATCCAAAACCAGGCTTCTATCTTTACATCATCTATGCTCTGATCCCGATCTGGCATCAATTGAAATGGATGGCTTTCGTCTTGGGGAGGCTCCATGTTTTGACAAGCTTCTGGATTTGACCTTTACTCCTGATCTGAAATGGAACACGTACATCAAATCTGTTGCCAGGGACACTGGGAAAATGGTGGGATCCTTCTACCGCTCCAGAAGATATCTCACTACTGATACAATTCTCTATCTGTATAAAAGCCAAGTACGTCCAAGGATGGAATACTGCTGCCACATCTGGGCAGGAGCTGCTTAAAAACAGCCTATCCTGCCTTGACAGAGTACAAAATAGACTTCGTGGTTTGGTGGGGATGCCCTTTTCTCTTCCCTGCAGCCTCTCTCCCACAGAAGAGACGTTGCGAGCCTGTCTTTGTTTTATCATTACTTCCATGGCAAGTGCTCGTCTGAGCTCCAATCTCTCGTCCCTCATCACCAATCTTTCACGAGAAGCACCCGTCTGGCTAAAGCTACTGTCAATAATTTTCCCCACTCTTTATCTGTGCCTAAATCCAAACGTAGATTCCATGAGCAGAGCTTCTTTCTTAGAAGTGCACGATTGTGGAACTCTCTTCCGTTCGCCTGTTTCCCACCTGACTACAACTTGGACGTCTTCAAGTCCAACATAAACAAATTCCTTACAAACCGCCCCCTTAAGTAAGACACTCTATCAAATCTCCAATACTAATGATTACTACAATACTATCTCATTGATTACTGTACATGCAATAACCCTTATCCCTGAGTGGCCTCCGGGCCTAGATTAGTGGTGACCCCCATGTAAAAAAAGGGGGGGGGTAAAATATCCTTATTCTACGGAGTTTTAAAGAATGTAATGTTCTTCTCGTCAGAGGATAGAAACTGGTTAGCAGATATATATATATATATATATATATATATATATATATATATATATATATATATATATATATATATATATAGCTCTACTTCTTAATGTCTTGTCGAGCTTTTTTTTACTTGGTTGGGATAATGTAAACATTAATACGTTTATTGGACTGAAGCTTACTTTTGCAATTACCTAGTAAACTTCCTCTATTAATCACATGATTGCATATATATATATATATATATATATATATATATATAGAGAGAGAGAGAGAGAGAGAGAGAGAGAGAGAGAGAGAGAGAGAGAGAGAGAGAGAGAGAGAGAGAGAAAGAGAGAGCGAGAGCGTGAGAGAGGGAGAGAGATAGAGGGAGAGAAAGAAAGAAAAATAAGATAGATAGATAGATAGATAGATAGATAGATAGATAGTTGGGTGGGTATGCCAAATCGTCACTGCATCTTAACGGACACACGTACACAGAAACTAACACACACACGTACAAAAAAAAATGAAGCAATATACGTATAATTAGGGCAGCATTCACTAAAAATTGTAAGTCGATAACCCAGTGTACGGTTCTATGGTGTAATGGTTAGCACTCTGGACTTTGAATCCAGCGATCCGAGTTCAAATCTCGGTAGAACCTAGTCTTAAATTTTATTCTTATTTGATGTGCGATTTAGATTATCATTAATTCTAACAAATCGATGCATATATAATATACTCTTTATTTTTATTTTGCGATGTCTGAAAAAATATATAATAATGATCGAAATTTCAATAACAATGCAAATAGCAAAATATCGAATAATATTTATTATTTATGTTTAATCAACCGATTCTTGTCATTTAATTTAATCCTCAAAAGCATGTTGACTTGATCTCATTCCGGTTGTACTATTAAAAAAATGCTCTGCTGAGGTTGTTCCAGTTCTTTCCAAACTCTTCAACAAATACCTTAACGAATCTTGCTTTCCTGACTGCTGAAAACTGCTTCTGTGGTACCAGTTTACAAGAATTTTGGCGAAATTAAATTATCCTCCCATTAGCCTCCTTCATCTTTTCGCCAAAATATTCGAGTCCTTAATTAATCAAGCTCTAGTTCATCACTTTACAGTTGCTAAACTTCTGACCGACCGACAATACGGATTTAGGCAAGCCGTTCTACAGCAGATATCCTAACTGTAATCTCTGAACTTATATACCATTCACTGGACAAAACAGGGGAGGGTAGAGCAGTAGCGCTAGATATATCCAAGGCCTTTGGCAGGGTATGGCACGATAGTATTCTCGGGAAAATCAGATCATACAACATCACTGGATGAATGCATAACATAATTAAATCCTTCCTAAATAAGAGAAAACTCCAAGTTGTCCTCGATGGTTGTACATCTAAACAATGATATAAATGTGGGAGTATCTCAGGCAGTGGCGGCTCGTGCCTACGATTAGTGGAGGTGCTGTTTAAAAAAATACCTATTGTTTTAATATTTGTAAAAATAAAACAAACATAAAAAATTTAATTTATACGTATGCACACGTATAAAAATACAATAACTTAAAGGAATCCTAAATAGATGTAAATATTTTAAATATTTTACTTATTACATCCATTTGAAAGTAAATTCAATTCTTCTTGTTTTAATTTGTGAGAAAAGATTGATAATTTTCTCCTTAACTTCTGAATGACTGCTGAAGAACTTTTTTATCAATTGAAAGCACTGCAAGTTCATTTAGTCTTTCGCAACCCATGTTTTTTTTTTCTTTTCAGAGTTGAAAAACAACGTTCTATCTCTTATGTAGTCATGGGAATTGTCAAGATAATTTTTATGAGTTTTGTGATTTCACTAAGAACATCGTTTAAATTGTTTTCCAAAATAAATTTCAGGAGATCAATTGCTTTGCAATACTCATGGATATCTGACCTACTATAAAATATTTCTAGCTCAGTTTCAAACTTTTCTTTCAATCATGGAATATGCTTCAGTTGTCAAGAATATCTGTTTTGCAGGTAGTTTTTTCTTAAAACTAGCAAAGCTTTTCTTGTAACACAATTTAGCAAGTATTAAATGTTTAGTTGAAGAATATCTGTCCGTTATATCAACAGATATATAGTCACACAGTTCTTTAGCTTCGCCCTTGAGTGTTTGTGAAGGGTTTTCACAGCATTTGGTTCTTTCTTATCTCTAAAATAGCAGTTTTTAAATTTGTTATGTTGATGCGCATAACAGTGAGTGAAATGTGCATTACTATAAACTGCTTTTATTTTCGCCTGAACACCAGCTTTTTTGCCTTTCATGACATTTGCATCATCAAATGCCTGAGCTATCAGTTTTTGGCGATTCCATTGAAGGATTATATCTAATTGTTGTAGAATAAATTTTGATATCCCATCAACGGTTTGGTTTTCTGGCATAAAGAATCCCCAAAAGCGTTCAAGTATTTTTTCATCCAAGATGTACCGTAAAACAATGATCATTTGTGTATGTTCAGACACATCTGTTGTATCGTCAGCCATGACAGCTACAAAGGAAGCTTTGCTAATTTCTGCCCTTATTTCATCACGGTATATTTGTAAAAGACAGTCAAGTATGTCATTCTGAATGGTCTTGGAAACACCTTTGAAGACACTACTGGTTTCGAAGTGATTCTTTAAATCTGGATCTAATTAAGATGCAAAATTTAATAATCCTCTAAATACACCTGGATTTACTGAATTATCTTTTTCATCATGTCCTCGTAAGGGAGTTTCAAAGTTCCCACAAAAGAAAATACAATCTATTATTTTAGATAAAATTTCACGGTTCTTCTTAACATTCATGTTATGATGATTGATTGAAAGTCTGTAGGCCTCACTAAGTTTTGCTTTAATATTTACGGTCCCCAAAATTGATAGGGAAACTACATTATCAACGTGCTTCTCATGCTTTTCAGTTCTATCTTTCATTTTGCTAATATTTCTGAAACTATCTTTTGTCCACGTTACATCACCCCCAAACAACAAACAAGGAAAGGGGATGCCTTTTTTATTCCTTGGGGACGCAAGGAGGCCATGGTTAAATTCTTTTTATATCAATTGTGTTGGGAAAGGTAAGTACTAGGTAGTCTATTAGTAGAATATCAATTAGGGTAGAAGGAATACAATGTTTATTAACGAAAAAAGTTTTACTATTTAAAAACGGTTTTATTTATCTTTCATTTTGCTAATAGTTCTGAAACTATCTATTGTCCACGTTACATCACCCCCAAACAACAAACAAGGAAAGCAGAACAATGCCTTTTTTAGTTCACAGCCGCAAAGGCAATTTTTCCGTTGGTACCATTAAAGCTACGAATATGCACTTTGTTGTTGCTAATGCCTGATTGAGATATTTGAATATCAGGCGTTGAACGGCTTCTTTTCTTAATTTCAACTTTATTATGGAGAGACAGCTGTGAAAACTCAATCTGTTGAAGTTCACTTACCGTCGCAGAAGTTATTTCTTGGGGATGCAAGGAGGCCATGGTTAAATTTTTTTATATCAATTATGTTGGGAAAGGTAAGTACTAGGTAGTCTATTAGTAGAATATCAACTAGGGTAGAAGGAATATAATGTCTACGTGACCCTCTTTTTGCGATTCAACTGAACCGGAAGTTCTAACTGAGTTGAATCATACTTTTATAACTTTTAGGTCACAGATTTTTATTAACGAAAAAAGTTTTACAATTTAAAAACGGTTTTATTTATAAAAAGCTTGTTGTTAATTAAAAATAGGGGTATAACAAAATAAGCTTGTCATTAAAATTGTTTTTTTTTTATACAAATATTTTTAACTTTGCCATTATAAGCCGTCGAAAAAGGGGTAATAAGCAAAAACATTTTAATTAAAAAATACTATTTTAAATTGTGTATACTTTACAGAGTAATCAAAAAATATACAAATATATTTCTTTTTAACTTTACAGATAAATTAAAATTTTACGGACTTTTCCGCAGGCAAGTAAACGAAAAACATTTTTTAAAACACATTTAATTTACAATTTTTTAATAATTTATTTTTTTATAAAAACAAAATCTTTGAAATTTACTTGCGTGCAAACGATGGTAAAGTTAGGAGTTTACCATTTAAAAATGGTTTTATTGGATAACAGTTTTATTCAAAATTTAAAAATGTGTGTTTATAACAAAACTTTGTAAATAAAATATAGAATAAAAAAGTTTACATGCTTGTACTATGAGCAAACAAAAAAAAACATTTTAAGATACATAATTTTATTTACAAATCTTTTTACAACTTTTTATATAAAAACAAAAACAAACTTTGCTATTTACTATTTGCTTATTATAAAAACGGTTTTACTTACTCGTTTTGTTGTTGCCCATTTTAATTTAAAAAACTTTCTTCAAAGTGTAAAACTTTTACATTGTCCTCGTGGGAGGTAAATAAATGCAAAAGCTTATTAGAGGATAGTGCATCACATCATCATAATCTAACCATTAACACATCTTAAATTAATCCAACAGATAGTTGAATTATTATGTCATACTCATCTCACCATAATGTCATTGTATATTTCAGACCTCCATCATTTTGGATTAATAAAGTTGTTGTCCGAAAATAGCATTGACCTTCTTATTTACTTATATATATATATATATATATATATATATATATATATATATATATATATATATATATATATATATATATATGTGTGTGTGTGTATATATATGTGTGTGTATACATATATATATATGTGTGTGTGTATATATATGTGTGTGTATATATATGTGTGTATATTTTACCGCAGACACACATGCGAAGACAACGGCAACCAAACTTATTGTTCAACACGAACGAATACGCACCTAGCGCCAGTCCAAACGATGCACACATTACCGCAGACTCACATGCAAAGATACCGTCAACTGGGCACACACACCGTCAACACGAAACAAAAATTTTCCTTCCAAACGAACAATTCACTTCTCTGTCCAAGCAACTCGTTGTATATGTCAGCACACAACAAAAAAACAAACAAACAAATGTCAGCCTAAAAAAGAGTAAATGCATTTTTCACGCATAAGTAAATACTGTTTTTTACGAACACACTCCGTTTTTGACATTCCGATAGTTGAATTATTATGTCATACTCATCTCACCATAATGTCATTGTATATTTCAGACCTCCATCATTTTAGATTAATAAAATTGTTGTCCGAAAATAGCATTGACCTGCTTATTTATGATGGAGGTCGTATTAAAGAAGCCATCTTGAAAACCGGAATCCAAAAACTGCTCAAAGCTTTTCGTCAGACTTTTATTAGTTGATATGTTGCACCACTTGAATGTGGAGACGGCATTTTGAATGAGCCCTCAAGATTAACGGAATGTTTGGGATGAATTTGGAAAAGATTAATATATATATATATATATATATATATATATACACCAAAACGTCTGCTCGAAGATCAAAACTGAAAGAGAGAAAAACTCGGCCACGCAATATTTGTTTTGGGTTTTTGTTTTGTTTTTTTCCTTCTATTGCAGCAGAAATTTAGGCCAACAGTTTGATTACGAGTTCTTTGTCCTTGATTTTGGTGGCTTCGACATAATCATTCCATCGTGATAGGAAGTATGACCAGCCCTCACTTGTACCAGCTGATGAGATGGTCGTTTGACTTTTTCTACCTTGTTGTAGCTTGCAGTACTTGCGGGAGTTGTGGTGTGTACTAGCGCATGAGTTGTCAGGAGTGCTGCCACAATTGCTGCGTCAAGATCAGCTGTCTCGAAGCCGCAGTCGGGAATCGGGCATTTGGTGTCATCGCATGGTGGTCTGCGCATAGAAGAATGGCACTCCGCGTCGAACCGTAGACTTCCAAGCACTCAATGCTCATGCAGTGAGGGAGACCCACCACACGTAGTCCTCATTTCATCAGGCTTGCTCCGTCCCACGCAACACTAAAAGGACTGTCTTTGATGCCTGGAACGGATATCACAGTGTACCCATTAGAGAAGAGGACAAACACCTCACCACCTTCATCACACCGTGGGGCAGGTACAGATACAAAAATGCACCTCAAGGATACATAGCCTCTGGGGATGGCTATACCCGCCGTTTCGATGAAATCGTCGCCGACATCCCTGACAAAACAAAGTGTATTGACGACGCCCTTCTTTGGTCAAACAGTATACAGAACAGTTTCCTTCAATCCTGTAACTGGCTGGAAACTTGTGGAAAGAACGGTATCATCTTGAACCCGGAGAAATTCATCTTTGCTCAAGACACTGTAGAGTTTGCTGGCTTTGAAATTACCCAAGACAGTGTGCGACCATGTAGTCGCTATCTTGAAGCAATCTTAGACTTTCCTTCACCAAAGAACATCATGGACATGAGATCATGGTTTGGTTTTGTAAACCAGGTATCATACGCCTTCAGCATGACTGACAGGATGCAAGCATTCAGACAACTGTTGAAACCTGGAACCCCATTCAACTGGGACGACACACTGGAACGCCTCTTTCAGGAGTCAACAGCAGTCATCATCAGTGAAATTGAACATGGTGTCCAGATATTCGACAAAAACAAACCAACTTGCCTAGCTACAGACTGGTTGAAGAATGGCATTGGATTCTGGCTGTTCCAGAAACATTGCATATGCATTAAAACTGTGCCCTTCTGTTGCCGAGACGGGTGGAAGATAACCCTTGTTGGCAGCAGGTTCACCAGCCCCACAGAATCCAGGTACGCACCCGTCGAAGGTGAAGCCCTTGCAGTTGCTGACGCCTTAGAAAAAGCAAGATACTTTGTTCTGGGATGTGACAAGTTGATCATCGCAGTAGACCACAAGCCCCTGATCAAGCTCCTTGGGGACAGATCACTGGAGGATATCCCCAATTCAAGACTTTGTAACCTGAAGGAAAAGACCCTAAGGTACAAGTTCACGATGCTACACGTGCCTAGTGCCAAACACCGTGCTGCTGACACCGTATCTCGCCACCCAGTTTGAAGGCCTGACAGTATGGTTCTCATTGATGACATAGCCTCTGTTGATGGCTACAGCCGGAGTGAGGCGCCACAAACCATCCCAACACTGCAGCACAAAACTTTGGGTGTCATGACCGGAGAGCCAGACACTGCCCCTCCATGTGGTGAAGCCATATTTTATTCATCCGCCTTGTCTTCAGTCACATCATTGCAGTGCATCTCCTGGGACAAGATTAAAGCTGCAACAGCCAGTGACGAGGACATGTTCAAGCTAGTACAACAAATTGAAAGTGGAATGTCAGACATCCGAAATGATCTACCGCCCTCCTTGAGAGAATACCATCAATTCCGCAACCACCTCTCCACCGTCAATGGTGTCATTATGTACAAAGACAGGATAGTGGTTCCACCGTTACTGAGAAAAGATGTGCTTACAGCGTTGCATTCTGCACATCAAGGCATTTCATCCATGATGTCAAGAGCAGAAACCTCTGTGTTTTGGCCTGGTATAAGCACCAAACTCAGAAACTCTTGCAATCATTGCAACCGAAATGCTCCATCTCAACCAAGTGCACCACCAACGCCACCCGTCTACCCCTTGTATCCATTTCAGTGTGTATGTGCGGACTTCTTCCACTACAAAGGCGGTAATTACCTGGTGATTGTTGATAGATACTCAAACTGGCCCATCGTTTAAAGGGCACATAATGGTGCTTCTGGCCTCATCGACTGCTTACGACGCACATTCGTCACATTTGGAATAGCAGATGAGTTATCTTCAGATGGCGGCCCAGAGTTTACAGCTTCAACAACCAGAGATTTCCTGAAGACCTGGGGTGTGCATCATAGACTCTCATGTGTAG
The DNA here is from genome assembly GCF_053919585.1 of Euprymna scolopes. Lineage (NCBI taxonomy): Eukaryota > Metazoa > Mollusca > Cephalopoda > Sepiida > Sepiolidae > Euprymna > Euprymna scolopes. The sequence goes on along the minus strand of NC_136488.1, from coordinate 172,278,765 downwards.
CCTTTCCACATAGCAACTGTAGAGCAGAGGTTGGAGTGAAGACCGTGAAACGCATGATTGCAGACAACACTGGACCAAATGGTGAACTAGACACCTGTGCCTTTCAGCGTGCCATGTTGCAGTATCGAAACTCCTGACAGAGACACAAAATTATCTCCAGCAATGTGCGTCTTTAGGGCGGGCGATCCGAGACTTCATCCCGATCCTGCCTGGCCGCAACAAACCTCATGAGACATGGAGTGACACACTCACTCTGAGAGAGGAAGCGTTACGCAACCGACACATGAAAATTGCCGAACGCTTAACAGAACATACAAAGCGGCTACCACCCCTCAGAGTGGGAGACCAGGTCAGGATCCAAAACCAAACTGGCACTTATCCAAGAAAATGGGACAAAGCTGGAACTGTCATTGAAGTTCACCAATATGACCAGTATGTTGTACGCATGGACGGATCAGGCAGAGTGACATTATGCAACAGGAAGTTCCTATGAAAGTACATGCCGGTGTATTCCCCTCCTGAAACACACACCATCAACCATGACCTGAGATACCACTTCAAAGGAGGAAATCCCAACCCACCTACACCAGTGAGTGGGACACTAATAACCCCAGCTGTTCCATCTCAGACTGTCACAAGCTCAAAACTACAGAACAACAATGGGCTTGCACCAGCTTCACCTTCTGTCTGCATTACACCAGCTGAGCAGGGTAGACCACCTCATTTCACTCAGCCACCACAGGTCAGACCACCACCACTAGTAGATGACAGTCAACATCTCACGCCTACATCTACCAGGCCACCTCCCACACCGCAGGCTCCAACGCCTTCACCCATGGTACCAACCACACCGAGAAGGAACGTGACACCTGGAGTAAGACAAAACCAACTTTCCTTTCACCAGCCTCCGAGACGCTCCAATCGGCCACGACAAGAACCAAAGTGGCTCAGGGATTATGAACATTACATGGGACAGAATAATCCCCGAACCGGAGGGCAGTCTACCCAATGATGGTTCACAACCGTTTCTTTATTTTATGTACAAGCAGTACACCTATCATCTATTAATATTCTTTGCAAATAACATCATCCTATCCACAATCCTTACCAGCAACAAACATTAAATCAGTCATTCAGAACACTGTCAAATGACTCGGGGGGGATAGAGGATAGTGCATTACATCATCCTAATCTAACCATTAGCACATCTTAAATTAATCCAACAGATAGTTGAATTATTATGTCATACTCATCTCACCATAATGTATATTTCAGACCTCCATCATTTTGGATTAATAAAGTTGTTGTCCGAAAATAGCATTGACCTGCTTATTTACTTATATATATATATATATGTGTGTGTGTGTGTGTGTATATATATATATGTGTGTGTGTATACATATATATATGTGTGTGTGTATATATATGTGTGTGTATATATATATGTGTGTGCATATATATGTGTGTATATATATGTGTGTATATTTTACCGCAGACACACATGCGAAGACAACGGCAACCAAACTTATTGTTCAACACGAACGAATACGCACCTAGCGCCAGTCCAAACGATGCACACATTACCGCAGACTCACATGCAAAGATACCGTCAACTGGGCACACACACCGTCAACACGAAACAAAAATTTTCCTTCCAAACGAACAATTCACTTCTCTGTCCAAGCAACTCGTTGTATATGTCAGCACACAACAAAAAAACAAACAAACAAATGTCAGCCTAAAAAAGAGTAAATGCATTTTTCACGCATAAGTAAATACTGTTTTTTACGAACACACTCCGTTTTTGACATTCCGTTTCTTTTTGACGTTTTTTTCAAACAACCACACCAACAGCAAAAAACAAAAAAAAAAAAACAGGACGAAAAATCAACTGCCGAAAACATTACTTACAAAAAAAAAATATATATATATATAAATATATATACACTGCATATATTTTTTTTCCTAGGAAGGGGAGTATTGTGCGAGCCTTTCCCAGTCTCCCACAAACACACATTCACATTTCAAGCTATGTCATATACATACGCACACACAAACATACGCGCCTACATCCACACACGTACATATATTCACGTTCGCGTACATACACTCACATTCACGTATATATACACACACGCTAACGTATATACATGTACTCAGACATGTGCACACGAACGCACACATGGACGACGTCACTTCCGCTTTCAAAGGAAATATACACATGCGCAAAAGACACTCCGGAAACGAGTATAAAACAAAGAGACAAGCTGTTTCTAACCCTTTTAGGCCGAGCTTTCGAGCCGGTCGATCTTCGGACCGACCGCGTGCGTCACGCCCACTTACTACTATGTATGGGGCACGAGCTAACAGACCATATGTACACATTCACACTCTTTCTCTCTCTATCTACTACTGGTCCCTGAGAACACCTTCATGTAGCTGACTGCTAACTGACGTCAACTCTCATATCCTCTTCTTTGTCTACACGCTGGACTATCATTCCATTTTCCACTACAACACTCATTTCTCTTCCCACGCGCGAACAAACGATAGTGACCCGAACTTGAGATGAACACACATTTCCATTTCTTTCTACAACACCAGTCCCGCAACGAAGATTAGTTACACACGCGCGGACATGAACACATGTTATAACTAAAACGTTCATTCTTTCAACAGCAAATAAACGACGTTTATCTTATCCATCAATTGAGTCTTTGTTTCCTTCGTTTCATTATTTCTTGTGGCGAGCTAGGGTATTATATCCTGGTCAGCAACAATATATATATGTGTGTGTATATATATGTGTGTGCGTGTGTATATATATATGTTTGTGTTTGCATATATGTGTGTATATATATGTGTGTGTGTATATGTGTATATATATGTGTGTGTGTGTATATATATGTGTGTGTGTATATATATGTGCGTGTATATGTATATGTGTGTGTGTATATATATATGTGTGTGTATATATGTGTGTGTGTATATATATGTGTGTGTATATACATATGTGTGTACATATATATGTGCGTGTGTATATATATGTGTATATATATGTATATATATATATTTATATATGTTGTGGTGGCAACCACTTATTTGCATATGCGAATAACATAACACTATAAATGGCAAGCCTAGGTTGGCCTTGGTGTGTCTTACTCAAATGCCACCGGAAGTGATGCCGAAGAGCGTACATGTCCTCCCACCAAGACTCTCTGACTCGACACCGTCATTTGTACATATTGTAAATATACCTTTTCTTTAATACACTTATTATTGCGTTATCTTGTTGTTTGCGTCTTCATTGTATTTCCTTACTAATTATAGTTCAACCTTGCAACCACAACAATATATACACATATATATATATAAGTTAAAAAAATTTCTAACTAAAATATATTTTAAAAATAAAATTTTCTTCGCTTTTCTATAGAAAAAAATGTAAATATTTGTTATTCTGTAAAGTTTAACTACTACAAAATAAATAGATTTCAAACTACTTAAAAACGCAAACCAAATAAGCCATATAGGTAAAAAAAAAGATAACATTAGTCGCGTTGGTAGCTTCAAGGCTAAAAGCCCGAACACTTTTAATTTAAAAAAAGTTTGGCATATTGTATATTTTTGTCTGCTTAAATCGCATTTAAAAGTATGGGAATTTTTTTTAAGGTGGAGATTTTATTTACAGGAACACGTTACACTTTTTAATAATAATAAAAAGAAAACATTTGTAAACAGGCCTTTTAAAAAATATAAGCGAAAACGCGCAAACACCGCATTTCACGAGAGTTTGGAACTGCGCAAACTCCAGCTCCAAATTGGCTCATATCAGTCGTCTTGATCGGGCATGCGCACAAGCGAACTTCACTAAGAATGTGTAACTGTGAATTTCGCAGCTCTAAGCAAAGTTTTACTTTTATGCTTATATGAGTGTGGGGACAGTTATCGACATTAAGTTTCAGGATTATACACACACACACACACACACACACACACACACACACACACACACACACACATATATATATATATATAAAATAAACACTTATCTAGTGTTTCCTTTACAGATTAAATATGTTTTTTAACTCATTTCAAAGTGTTTTTTAACATGTTTTATTAACTGTTTGCTCGTACATATTTATATATATATATATATATATATATATATATATATATATATATATATAAATTATTAATATGATATATTATCACGTAGAAAGAAAAAAATAAACGGATAATATTGAGTAGAAATGACTTGGGGGTGTGCTGCAGTTTCACAGCTTCAGGAACGAGCCGCCCCTGAGACTCTCAGGGGTCTATCTTTGGACCTTTATATTCCTAACATTTATAAATTACTTCTCTGATAAAATTATCTCTGATGTGAGTATATTTGCTGACGACACCACGCTATACAACAGGCACGAGGGGAAAACAAATGAACACATATGTAAGGAAATGGCAGAAAGACTAGAGAAAGACTTTCAATCTGTAGTGGAATGGGGATAAAAATGGATGCTCACATTTAAAGCTGCCAAGACTAAACTTGTTTCCTTCAATAATTACAAGAAACCTTCTCTACCACCAATAGCAATGGCCAAAGATGCATTACCTGAAAATACTTCTTTCAAACTCCTCGGCTTACCGTTCACATGAAACATGAGTTAGAACAGACATATCGAGAGCATTGCCAAGGTTGCTGCGAAGAACATGTGCTCTCTCTACCATGTTAGAAAGTCACTTTCGCCTGAAAGTATCCTGTACGTCTACAAGGCCACCATTCTCATATATATATATATATATATATATATATATATATATATATATATATATATATATATATATATATATTCTTTCAACAGCAAATAAACGACGTTTATCTTATCCATCAATTGAGTCTTTGTTTCCTTCAGTTCCATTCGTTTCATTATTTTCTTGTGGCGAGCTAGGGTATTGCTCAGCATTGCCTAGTCGTAAAATACGCATGAATATATATTTTTTTTATTTATGCAGAAATAGAGATATGTGCATGCGAGTATTATGTTTTTTAGTTCACTTCTTGTAAGTAAAAAACAATACTCGAACTAGGATCGAAACCAAAAACTAAAGACATAGAATCAAGTACGATAACCAGCCTATCACGAACATTAAAAAGTGTTTTCAAACCTAGTTATTATTAACATAAAGAAGCTGTCATATTTCACAACCATGCATGCGCATTCGTGAAACAGTTGACAAACAGATAAAAATCTGATGACTCCCAAGTATCGATTTCTCAATTTTTAGCCTTTAGCAGTTTTTTATTTTCGTATGAATATTCTTTATATCAATTTTCATGTCTGCAGATAAAAAAATTGCTGAGAATTTAGATTGAGAAGTGTCCTCACACACCACATTCTTATATATACCTGCAACCTCTATCTCACAGAAGAGATGTTGCGAGTTTGTTTCTGATGTATCGTTATTTTCATGGAAAGTGTTCGACTGAGCTTCAATCTATGGTCCCCCCTCGCCAAACTTTCATAAGAAACTCTCGTCTAGCTGAAAACACTATCAATAATTCCCCCCCCCCACTCTTTATTTGTGCCTAAACCTAAACGTAGATTCCTCTCTCTTAGAACTGCACGCCTGTGGAATTGTCTTCCGTTTTCCTGCTTTCCGGCTGACTACAATATGGTTGTCTTCAAGTCTAACGTAAACAAGTTCTTGATGAGCCGTTCCGGCGTTCCACTTGTTAACAAATTTACCGAATTTTCATTACTAATGATTACTATATTGTCCAATTTCTACTGTACATTCTTTAACTCTTATCATCGAGTGGCCTCTTGGCCTTGATAATGTTGTGATGCCTGTGTAAAATATATATATATATATATATATATATATATATATATATATATGCTAGTGTAACATAGCACGTATGGCGGCTATATGCAAATGCAGAGCGGTGTGCGAAATGACGTCGCAGTAAGGAAAATGAAAAACTATAAATTTAGCAATCACCTTTAAAATGAGGACGGTTTAAGTTTTCGGGTATACTGAAAACGAATGTCGCAATTAAATTTTCTGAGTCATCCATTATTAAGCAATCTAATCCCTTATGTGATAAGTTGTGGCAATTGTGTACGCGCAACCTCTCTAAAAAAAACAAATTTAAGAATTAGTTGATCAGTTAGATACCTTATCTCCGTGGTCGTCGTGGCCAAGTGGTTAAGGCGATGGCCTAGAAAGCCATTGGGGTCTCCCCGCATAGGTTCGAATCCTATCGGCGACGTATATATTTTTTTTGTGTGTATGAGATCGCTGTTGTGTAGTAGGCCGCTCCACTAAAAATCACGTGACATACTAACGTCACAGATGAAGTTCTACGGTCGCGGATCTACTGCTATCACGAAAGATTGTGATGTTCCTGTGTCAATTTGCAAAGAAATCATCGAGGGATTAATAAAAACTGGTTTAAAAGTGACTGCCTTTTAGTTTCCGAAAGATAATTCATACGTGACTTTAATTTTAAGTTAAAAATGTACCTGGTTTCAAATTATTTTAAAATGAGATTTTTTTACCATCTTTTTTCTTGATAATTATTTTTAATGTAACTGTATTTTTTCCTATAAGGACCTTAAACAGTAAATCTTTGGCCAGAAAGTTGAAAATTATTTTTAATATTGAAATCTGTTAAACAAATATTTTTTTAAAGGTGTCCTCTTACGAAGAAATAAATTCATAAATTTTGTAGAGATCTTACATTCGGTATCGGAATTCAATAAACGTAGCAAACAGTTGGTCTCGACCGGAAGTGTTTGAACTTGTTCGTTTCTTGGTTTCAAATTTATTACATTCCATTAAAAACTATTTTGTATCAAACTAATGCGTCAGGTTTATTTCTCCGAAAAAGTTTTTTTTATTATAATATTAAAAAAAAAAAAAAAAAAAAAAAAAAAAAAACTGAAACCTGCTTATCATTCAAACACAGTAGTGTTAGTTACGTGGTAGTTTTAGTCATTTAAAACTGCTTTAAAGCTTCAGCTTCACTCTCACTCATTTTTCGACCAAATTTCAAACAATTATTATAGTTTATACATCACCTTCTCATCTATATTGTGAGAAAAAATTCAATTTTCGTCAAGTAAAACAAAAGTTATGATGAATATTCTGGTGGTCAAAATCGTAAAAATATTTAAGGAGGTGAGCGACGCTTTTATGATTGGTTTCCATAGCAACCACGTCGCTTCTCCAGCTACTGTTGCTACTAATTCACTGCTGTCGCGGTAAGAGAAGTAACAAGTGAAACAGAGAGAATGAAAGCATGAAAGGGCGATAATTGAGGGTATTTTACTGAAAGCAGACGAGTGACGTACATTGTTATTACATACAGTGATGATCATATTTATTGGCACGGTAAAATAAAAGTTAAATTTTGTCTAATAAATTCTAAAAAAGGGATTAAATTAAAGAAAATAACAAAGTATATTATGTATTTTTAACTGGCCTTTCCGATGCAGCAATCGGATTTTAGAAAAAATAAATAACAAAGGAACAACAAACATAATTGCAAAAAACCCTTGTTCAAAATTATTGGCACGATTTATTTAATAATAAATTGCATAGCCTTTGGCCTTGATTACCTTCCTCAGTCGCTTTTCATAGTTTACAACCAAGTTGTTGCACTCTTCAGTAGTAATTTTAGCCCACTCTTCCTGACAATAATCCTCCAATTGAATAAGATTCTTAGGCTTCCTTTGCATTACCCTCAATTTTAATGTTCTCCATAAATTTTCAATTGGATTAAGGTCTGGGCTTTGTGATGGCCACTCCAAAACATTAATATGATTGTCCTCAAGCCATTTCTTAGTCAGTTTAGCCGAATGCTTTGGGTCATTATCTTGCATGAACCACCAACGACGACCAAGTGAGAGCTCTTTAGCAGAGTCTTTCAGGTTTTCATCCAATATTTTAACATAATCTTCCTTTTTTATACTACCTGTGACCTTAACAAGTCGCCCTGGTCCAGAGGCAGCAAAGGATCCCCAAAACATCAAACTGCCTCCACCGTGCTTCACTGTGGGTATGGTGTTCTTAGGCAGGAAAGCTTCGCCAGATTTTCTGTAAATATAAGACACTTTATTATGGCCAAATAACTCTATTTTCGTTTCGTCAGTCCATAGAACACGTTTCCAGAATGCAACATCTTTATCAATATGACGTTTTGCAAAGGCTAGCCTTGCTTTCAGGTGCATAGGCTTCAATAAGGGAGTCTTTCTCGGACGACATGCTTTTAAACCAGCTCTCTTCAAAACTCTACCAACTGTATGTCGAGATACATTCACTCCAGAGGTGCTCTGTTCATCAACAATCTCCCCAACAGAGATCCTTGGGTTTTGTTTTACTTGTCGAACAATTTTCCGTTCATCTCTTGGGGAAAGAATCCTTTTTCTCCCTCTACCCTCTAAACTCATAACGTGGCCTTGCGATTTGAACTTGTTTATTATGGCTCTAACAGTGGATTTGGGAAGGTTTAGCTTCTTTGAAATCTTATCATAGCCCTCCCCATTGGTATGGCATGCTACAACAAGCTTCCTGACGTCTTCGCTGTGTTCCTTAGTTTTAACCATGGCGATTGAAAATTATAATTTAGTCACTTATAATAGTTTAAATAAATCGCTATCTAAAAATTATCTGAAAAAAATTATTCACTGAATTAGCGTTAAACAAGCATAATATGGCTATAAAAAAGTTCAGAAAGCACGTAAACCGGAAATTGATTGATATTATACTGATACTAAAAGAAAAACAAAGCCGTGCCAATAATTTTGAACAAGGGTTTTTTGCAATTATGTTTGTTGTCCCTTTGTTATTTATTTTTTCTAAAATCCGATTGCTGCATCGGAAAGGCCAGTTAAAAATACATAATATACTTTGTTATTTTCTTTAATTTAATCCCTTTTTTAGAATTTATAAGACAAAATTTAACTTTTATTTTACCGTGCCAATAAATATGATCATCACTGTATGTGTTTATGGAGTCAAAAAATAAGACTAAAATTAAATAAAGAACAAGTTAATTTATTGGAAACCTGGAAAAATCGTGAATTACAAATAGAAAAATGCGAGCATGAAAAGTAATATGGTTAAGCGTAAAAATGGAAAAGTAAAGAACTAGTTGTTAAAACTAAAAGAAAAGATATTCTAGTCAAAGATAAAAATAAATTTATAACTTAAAATATGTGTGTCAAATGGCCTATTGATGCATCAAGTGTGGGGTACTGTGTGCTTGTCACCTTCCTCTTCCAGTCCCTACCGCTGGCTAGCCTAGGCAAAAAGGAAGCAGAGTGCGTAAGTCTTCCCTGCCAGTACATAGCCTCTCCATAGGAAAGCTCCATGTAGTGCCTCCCCGTGGCGACACATGTAAATTGAGTACCTTGCGGACTCAAGCAGAACTACAGGAGACTCGGAGGTGGTCTGCCCCCAGACATGCGGCATGCCAGGCCCATCGTTGTATGGACAAGCCCTGATGCCCATGAACAGGCCCCCAGCTATGGGTAAATAGTACCACTGCCTTGTGGTTATTCGTTGTTTCGATAAAGGCTAAGGGAGTAAACCCTAACAGAAAATCTGGAGTGTAGCCCCACAGGCAGACAAGTGCTGTACTCAGCCTTGCTCTGGTAGCTACTGCAGTCAACCTGGTGTCGGACGTACTGGTACTTCCATTCCTCTGGGCAACACCAGCAAGACCGAGAGGGGGATTCTGACGATTGGGCAACCCAGTCTCTCCACAGATCTGCCCTGGCCAGCGCCCTGGAGAGAAAACTTCAGCTATGCATCTGTATAGGACTAAACAGGGGAGCGACAGTTACCGGTTATGAGCCTACAGCTCAATTGGCGTACAGCTGGGCGCCAGGGGTCGGTCCTAATGGTGGGAGAAGTTATTTAATTCCATTGGACAGCTACCGCCCGCCACAAAGCTGAGCAGCCCTCAGTCAGTAAGGTGCTATCCCGCCACTGGCCACCTACCCTACTGGGTGCGTAGGGTATAGGATGATTCCAACAAGTGGCCAGTAACCATTGCACCAAACAAAACCAAAAGAAACACAAAGAACCCAACACTCAGGCTAGGGTGCTGGAATGTTTGTACTATAACGATTGGCCTATCTACCGACATACGCAACATCTCCGATATTCGAAAAACTGTCATCATCAACAACGAGCTATTGAGACTCAAAGTAGACATCGCTGCACTCCAAGAAACACGCTTAGCTGACACCAGATGCCTAAAGGAATCGGACTATACCTTCTTCTGGCAAGGAAAACAGGAAGAGGAGGTCCGGGAACACGGTGTTGGTTTCGCAGTCAGGAACTCACTGCTTCAGAACGTACAACTCTCTGATTCAGCTACTGAGCGCCTAATCTCACTACGACTGAACACCACAGATGAAACAATTAATCTATTATGTGTGTACGCCCCAACACTCGCAGCGCCTGACGACATCAAGGAGCACTTCTACACAAAGCTGGATAGCACCATCAAGGCATTTCCACAAAATGAAGACCTGATTATACTTGGGGACTTTAATGCACGTGTGGGTGGCGACAATGATGCATGGCCGAGTTGCCTTGGTAACTTTGGAGTGGGCAAATGCAATGGTAACGGCCAGTGCCTTCTAGAACTCTGTGCCTACCATGACCTCTGCATTACCAACACATTCTTTGCTGCCAGACCGCATCACAGAGTGTCCTGGAGACATCCCAGATCAGGGCGTTGGCACCAGCTCGATCTAATCATTACTAGACGAAGGTACCTCAAACATTTTCTGATGTCTAGAGCCTACCACAGTGCTGATTGTGATACAGATCATTCCCTAATATGCAGTAGAGTCAAACTTCAACCCAAAGATTTCTACCACACTAAACAGGAGGGTGTTGCCCGTATTGATGTTAGCAAGACCACATACTCAGATCGCAATGCGAAATTCAACGAGATGTTAACCTCCACCTTCAAAGGAGATAACACCCGGACTGCATCTGAACAGTGGGAAACACTGAAAAATGCCATCCACTCTACAGCTCTCAAAGTCTTTGGGAGGAGGACAGGTAGCAAACGCAATGACTGGTATGATGCCAACTAGCTACCCTCAACCCTCTGATTGAGGCAAAGCGTTTGTCCTTGCTCTCATACAAGGCCAACCCATCTCCTACATCGCTGGCTGCACTGAGGCTTTCCAAAAGGGCAGTTCAAAAGGCTGTAAGAGAAGCTGCAAACAACTACTGGATGGAGCTCTCCAAGTCTATCCAGCATGCAGCTGATACAGGAAATATAAAAAATATGTATAACGGGATCAGGAGAGCTACAGGACCCATAATTAACAAAACTGCTTCACTGAAGTCTATATCGGGTGAACCCATACTAGACAAAGTTAAACAGCTAGACAGATGGGTTGAACACTACTCCGAGCTTTACTCGAGGGAAAACATGGTACATCAGTCCGCCCTGGATGCCATTGATCGTCTACCACTGATGCATGAGCTCGATGAGGAGCCTTCCATAGTAGAACTATCCTGGGCAATAGACAGACTGCCATCAGGAAAAACCTCAGGAAAGGACTATATTCCAGCAGAGGTCTTAAAAAGTGGAAAGGCTAGCCTGCTTGAGCCCCTCCATAGTCTTCTGATACAGTGTTGGAGAGAAGGCTCAGTGCCTCAGGGCATGAGAGACGCAAATATCATCACTCTCTACAAACACAAAGGGGACCGCGGTGACTGCAACAACTACCGCGGTATCTCACTGTTGAGTTTCGTTGGCAAGCTATTTGCACGTATAGTATTACTGCGACTACACGTTCTTGCCGACCGAATCTACCCAGAATCTCAATGCAGCTTTCGTTCAGAGAGATCAACAATCGATATGATCTTCTCCCTACGCCAACTGCAAGAGAAGTGCAGAGAGCAAAACCAGCCTCTGTATGTTGCCTTCATAGACCTGACCAAGGCATTCGATCTCGTGAGCAGAGATGGACTATTCAAAATTCTCCCACTGATTGGATGCCCACCAAAGCTCCTCAGCATCATAAGATCCTTTCATGATGGCATGAGGAGCACTGTGCAATTTAACGGTGGCATGTCTGCTGAGTTCGGGGTGAGGAGTGGTGTCAAACAGGGTTGTGTGTTGGCCCCAACACTCTTCGGCATCTTCTTCTCCCTACTCCTGAAGCATGCTTTCAAGAACACAACGGATGGTATCTGCTTGCACTCCAGGTCAGATGGTGGTCTCTTCAACATCGCCAGACTCCACTCCAGGACAAAGACCAGGACAGTTCGGATAAGAGACATGCTGTTTGCCGATGATGCAGCTATAGCATCGCATCAGGAAGATGATCTTCAAAGACTGATGGACAGGTTTGCTAATGCTTGTAGCCTGTTCGGTCTCACCATCAGCCAGAAGAAAACCCAAGTCATGGGACAAGCAACCGCCTCCCCACCCAGCATCACAATCCAAGGCACACCACTAGAGGTCATACGCCAGTTTCAATATCTAGGCTCCACTGCTTCAGACACCCTCTCATTGGACGTGGAGCTAAACAAAAGGATTGGAAAGGCATCCACAACCCTCTCTAAACTAACTAAAAGAGTCTGGGAAAACAGGCACCTTACCACCTCCACCAAGATGACCGTCTACAGAGCATGCATCCTCAGTGTTCTACTGTATGGGAGTGAATCCTGGACTACATACTCAACACAAGAGAGGAAACTCCAGGTCTTCCATATGAGGTGTATACGTAGGATACTTGGTATCACATGGCAGGACAGAGTGAGTAATACTGATGTTCTGCAGAGAGCGGGCATCCCATCCATTTACTCCTCACTGCGTGAGCGACGTCTTTGCTGGCTGGGCTATGTGCGCAGGATGGATGATGGGCGCATCCCTAAAGACCTTCTCTATGGCGAGCTTGCCTCAGGCTCAAGAAAGAGGGGGCGACCCCATCTTCGCTACAGGGATGTCTGCAAGCGTGACATGAAGGCTCTCTCGGTGGACAGGAATACATGGGAAGCCTCTGCAGCTGACAGAACTGCCTGGAGAAAAATGATACGCCAGGGGATTATCATCAGCGAGAGGACCCTCCATGTTGAAAACGCTGCAAAGAGAGCTAGGAGAAGAGCGAGTGTACAGGCGGAACAGCCGGACGAAGCAGCAAATTGCATAACAACCTTTGTATGTCAAGGCTGTGGCAGACTATGCAAATCAAGAATTGGTCTCTACAGTCACACAAAAGGATGCATACAGGCAACATCTTAATACGGCGCTGATCCATAGTCGTTTCGACTGACGGATGCCACACACACAATGTAATAAACCGAATTTTAAAAAAATTCTTAATGCTGCAATATTGTAAGTTATAAATTTATTATATTTTGACTAGAATATCTTGCTCTTTTCTTTTCCAGTTTTAACGCCTCGTACCTTACTTTTCCATGTTTAAGCTTGACCATATTACTTTTCATGCTCGCATTTTTCTATTGTAATCCATATTTCTTCCCAAATATTTTTTGCCTAATATTTTTTTTACTCAATATTTTTTTGCGCAATATTTTTTGCATCAATAAGCTTTATAATGAATACAAAATTCTGTTCATATTTAGAATTTTATTTGATTAGAAAAATACAGAAAAATCTTTGTGGTGTTTTCACTGGTCACGGAATGAAGATGTCATGTGCCAAAAATCAAGTAAACTGATCAAGTTTTTTTTTTTTGATTAAGAAAATAAACATTTACGATTTTGAATAACATTTTTTAATTATGTTGATTACAAATAAAATCTCGGTAGTCGAATCGAGTTTTCTACTCTTGAATTTTAACGTTGTCTAAAAATATGCCGGGTACCGGCTCTCCCATCTCTCTGGTCATAGATGCTTTGATCCAATCTCAAGAGACAATGGATACCACCTGTAAAGGTAGCTGCGTGTGTAATTGTGCAGCAAGGGTTGTGCAATCACTAACCACACCTCTCCTGGATCGGCAGTAGCAAGGAGAAGTGCTAGACGACTGGAAACAATGCCGAGATAAGCGGAGAGCACATACAGCACCTGTAATTCTAACCCGACGACCTACACAAGTTGAATGAATTGGGCTACGAAACTCTGCCTCATCGGCCATACTCTCCAGACTTCTCACCTACTGACTATCACTTTTTCAAGCATCTCGACAACTTTCTGCGTGAGAAATCTTTCGAAAACCTAAGCGATATTAAAAAACGACGTCATTGTACCCGAGCGCAAGATTTTTATGTTATTTCCATAAATATACTTGTTTTGCGTTGGCAAAAGTGTCTTCATTCTAATGGCTCTTATTTCCAGCAATAAATTCTTGTTTGAGCTGAGATATGCTCATCCGAATTTAAAAGTTTAAATTAAATAATAAACGAATTTTAGTCTTTAAAATCCATTAAACAGCAAAATGTTCATTTTTAAAGAATATTGTTTGACAAGAACAACACATAACTTTTCCTTTTTTAATTAATTCTCATTTTTTTAAAATCAATATTAAATTAAATAAGTTCAGTTAAATCGTGTTTCTTATGTTTTTCTTTTTCAATGTAACTTTTTAAGTTTTCTAAAGCTACCATTCATTATCGACAAATCTGACTTTAATTAAACTAACAATAAGGCGTGGAGATAACCCTCTTAAGATAACATCTTTTCTTTTTGTTAATTCAATTTTCACCCCAAACAAGGCTCAGTGCCACTTTGAAGTAGGGGGCTACTATCGGGGACATAAGTTGCAAGGGCATTATAAAGGGAGATGAGTAGAAAGATGTTTGTTCACATTACATTTGAACTTCTGCATGTCAGCACAGTGGGAAAGCAGAATCCTGGAAGGAAGTTCCAAAGTTAAATAATTCTGGGGAAGAAACTATTGGAGTAGAAGGCTTTCTTACACCTAGGGATCTCTACTGTGTAGGGGTGGGGTTTAGCGCTTGCCAGGTTTGTTGGAGTATTTACGTCGAGGGCGTATAAGTGCTTGTAATTTGTCAGAGCATTCACCATTAAAGTACTTGTAGAAAAGGCAGAGGGATGCAACGTGTCGTCGATGGGACAGAGCTGAAGCTTAGTTGACAGTTCAGGACCTATCAGGTTGGCGACCCTCTTTTGAACCCTGTCCAGGATTTGGAAGCAAGTAACAGATGCACCAGCCAAAATGCGACAACAGAACTAAATACATGGGTGAATGATGACCTTATAGAAGTGAAGTCCGTCTTTTCCACGCATATATATAAACATACATATACATGCATACATACACATACATATACGCATACATTTCTCTCTTCCACGCCCTCTCTCAGAAAAAATCATCTCTATAATGTCAATGTTTAAAAAAGATGCCATGGTAACTAAAAACCAATCAGAAAAATCGTCTCTATGACGTCAATGTTTAGAAAGTTGCTATGGTAACTAAAAACCATTGAAACGAAATCGTCTCTATAGCGTCAATGTTTAAAATATTGCTATGGTAACCAACAGCCAATCAGAAAAACTCGTCTCTAGAACGTCAATGTTGAAAAAGTTGTTATGGTAACTAACAGCCAATCAGAAAAACTCATCTCTATAACGTCAATGTTTAAAAAGTTGCTATGGTAACTAACAATCAATCAGAAGAAATCGTCTTTATAACGTCAATGTTGAGAAGTTGCTAGGGTAACTATCAACCAATCAGAAAAATACGTCTCTATAACGTCAATTTTGAAAAAGTTGATATGGTAACCAACAGCCAATCAGAAAAATCGTCTTTATAACATAATGTTGAATAAGTTGCTATGGTAACTAACAACCAATCAGAAGAAATCATCTCTATTATGTCAATGTGTAAAAAGTTTTTTTTTTTTTTTTTTTTACAAGGAGGTCACCACTTATCAAGGCCCGGAAGCCACTCAGGGATAAGGGTTATTGCATGTACAGTACGTTGTACGTTAGTGTTGATATTTCATAAAGTGTCTACTTAAGGGGGCGGTTCATCAGGAATTTGTTTACGTTGGATTTGAAGACATCCAAGTTGTAGTCAGGTGGGAAACAGGCAGACGGAACAGAGTTCCACTGGCGTGCTGTTCTAAGAAAGAAGCTTTGTTCATGGAATCTACGTTTTGATTTAGGCACAGATAGAGAGTGGGGAAAATGTTTTGACAGTGGCTTCAGCTAGACGGGTGTTTTTCGTAAAAGATTGGCGAGGGGGACCAGAGATTGGAGCTCAGACGAGCAATTGCCATGGAAATAACGGTAAAACAAAGACAGGCTCGCAATGTCTCTTCTGTGGGAGAGAGGTTCCAGGGAAGAGAAAAGGGCATCCCCCACTAAGCCACAAAATCTATTTTGTACGCTGTCAAGGTAGGATAGGCTTTTTTGGCAGCTCCTGCCCACATATGGCAGCAGTATTCCATCCTTGGACGTACTTGGCTTTTATATAGATAGAGAATTGCATCATTAGTGAGATATCTTCTGGAGCGGTAGAAGGAACCCACCATCTTTCCAGCGACCTTGGCAATAGACTTGATGTACGTGTTCCATTTCAGGTCAGGAGTAAAGGTCAAGCCCAGAAGCTTGTCAAAACATTGAGCTTCTCCTAGACGAGAACCATCCATTACAATTGATGCCAGATGGGGATCAGAGCGTTGATGGTGTAAAGATAGGAGCTTGGTTTTAGATGCATTAAAGGTAACCAGCCACATCTTCTCCCACTGAACTACACGCTCGAGATCAGAGGAGAGAGAATCAGAGAGAGCTTTGTCATTTACAGCCTTTGATGTGTTGCCGTAGATGGTCGTGTCATCAGCATAGATGTCTACGAATGATTTAAGTATGTGTTTAGGGTGATCATTGATGTAGATCAGGAAGAGAGTTGGGCTCAGGTGGACCCCTGAGGGACTCCAGCATTAATACTGCAGGCCTCTGATTTTTGTCCATCGACCACTACTCTTATGAGCCTATCAGAGAGAAATGATTTAATGATTGAGAAAACATTTCCAGTTTTACCGTAGCTGGAAATGCTGTGAAGTAGGCCTTTATGCCATACCTTGTCGAAGGCCTTTGATATGTCAAGTGCAATTGCCCTAGAAAGGTAGCCTTTGTCGACAGATCCGCTAATCCTCTGAGATATAACCGTTAGCACATCTGCTGTAGATCTTGCAGAATGGAATGCATATTGCATGTCACTAAGGAGGTTATTTCTACTGAGGTGGTTGATTATTTCTCTATTTAGTATGGATTCCAGCAACTTGCTCATGTAAGTTGCTATGGTAACCAACAATCAATCAGAAAAACATCTCTATAACGTCAATGTTTAGAAAGTTGCTATGGTAACTAACAGCCAATCAGTCTTTCGCGTTCTTACTAATTCTGTGGACTTTTGAACAACAGTAACTTATGTTTTAATGAACGAAGATTGAATTTTTTTTATTTCAAAATATAGCTAAGAGGGTGATTTATAAACTGAAAAAATTGTTTAAAATTTGGTTGCAAAATGAGTGAACAGTGAAGCTTTAAAGCAGTTCTAAATGACTTAAACTGCCACTTAATCATATATTCAAACACTGTAGTGTTGGGTCGATGAAAG